>NC_136768.1:21617492-21922492 GCF_947034865.1 Barbatula barbatula | reverse complement strand
TTGCATATCAATAATTGTAATTTACACAATACAATATGCTACAAATTACTGAATTATAAAATAAATGTTATTATAATTGTTGCCTATATATTTATATATATATATTCTGCAGAGCAAAGTTATTACATTAAATGATAAGAGGGTGAGTAAATGAAGGTAGAATTTTCTTTTGTGTGTGAACTATCACCTATCACTATTCCTACTCTGAAAGGGGAATGTCAATTGAATCATTAAGCTTAAGGGTTCTACTGTATATTAATAAAAGTTTTACTTACCACACACAATAATGCAAGGCAGCTTTCTGGAGATGTGAGAAGTAAACGACGACTTTAAAAAGAAAGTATGATTACATCCTGTCACGACATTTCCTTCGGCGATATGTTCCTTTAAGTGAGCGATTAGTGCTTTGACATCACGATACTGGTGTTGGCACATAGAAATATTACATCTTAACACCACAAGGGTATGTATAGTAGCAACACGTGAATCTATATTATGTTAACGGTAAAAAATGAGCCTTAAATCCTCCTGTGAATGAAACGATTCATGGCAATCTGTAGCGGCACACTTGAACACGTACTGTTATGCGCCGTGAAAAGAAAGTGCATTCGACTCGTGTTTAAAATCGCATACTGCTAAAGCTGTTTAATCCAACTTACCAATGTGCCATTATATATTTTTATTATAAAAATATACACAAAATTTGCACTGATTGGAAGTTCAGCTCCTACGGTGCTTCACCAGAACCGTCACTGATGAAATGAGGGAACGCAAACATTACGGAGCCAAGATGCAAACTATATTTTGATTGGATGATATTTAACGGTTATTTTTTGAAATGCTTAAAAAAATTTAAATTACTGTTAATTACCTAAAAATTATTCTCAAAAGTGACAAATTTCAAGGTGAATCTTTTTAGGGTTTTAGGCAGACAACTTAACATTAAAAGTTGAAAGAAGTCATTATATTACAACTTTACACAGAAAAAGATTATTTTATCACACATATTTTAAAACTAGTTATGGTGTGTCCTGCATTGTGGTGTTTAAGAGCAGCCTGCATGGGGGGGTTCAAATATGTTTATGTATTTTAATAAGAATAAGTTTAAGACCAAAAAGTATTTTCCTTTCTTTTTATGGCAAATAATACAGTTAACTTTACTACAGTAATCCGTATTTCCATATGTTTTTATCTGTTATATTTACGGTCTTTCTCCGCAAAACTAATTACAGGGTTTCCCCCTGTACATTATACGTTTTTTAAGTGTTATATGAAATACGGCCTTTTTCTCTAGTATTTCTACACTGTAAAAAAAGTCAGTAACCCAACAAACACAGAACGTTCCCCTAAATTTCCCCTATGGTTCCCATTTGGTTTTTTCATTGGGAACCACAGGGCAACGTTCACAGAACGTTCCCTGTAGGTTAGTTTTTTCCTAACCAAAAGCTAACGTTCCCGAAACGTTCCCTGCAGGTTAGTTTTTTCTAACCAACAGCGAACGTTACCGGAACGTTCCCTCTAGGTAAGTTTTTCCTAACCAAACGCAAACGTTCCCGAAACGTTCCCTGCAGGTTAGTTTTTTCTGACCAACAGCGAACGTTACCGGAACGTTCCCTTCAGGTTAGTTTTTTCTGACCAACAGCGAAAGTTACCGGAACATTCCCTGCAGGTTAGTTTTTTCTGACCAACAGCGAACGTCACCGGAACATTCCCTGCAGGTTAGTTTTTTTAACCAACAGCTAACATTCTCGGAACGTTCCCTTCAGGTTATTTTTTGAGGGTAACAATACAAACAAAAAACCCTCTGTACAGGTTCCCTCTAGGTTATTAACTAATGAAAATTAGCAAACAATCGCAAAAAAGTGCTTGCTAACTCTCTTTCAGATTCCAATTACCATATTGCACACTTTTTTAAAATGATATTTTTATATTCATAATTTATTGAGAAGTATCCTTGTATAAATGCATATGTTTTCTTAGAAAAACGAAAATAAATAAACGAAAAAAAAATTGTCAAGTTACATCTTGCTCGCGTGCGGTGCCGGCGAACTCAAAGGCAGCCTATAGGCAGGTCTGTGGCCACCGCACGCGCACAGAGCGACTGCCTTCTGAGAGGAGCCGGCCGGTCCCGTCAGTTTCCTGAGGTAAAATACTTTTTTAACTTAATCAGCATATAAAAAAGACACCTGTAGTGAGCTTGTAAATTGATTGTAAATGACATTTAAAACTTCGAGAAAGGTAAGATAGTCTAAGTTGTAAAACTGAGGCCATGTACGTGTGCTCGCATAGCTGCATATTCCACTCTAATTGAAATCACTGACCGTTTTCCTGAGGTAATTATTTGTACTTAACCGTTCGAATTTTAAGCTTAACGTATAAACCTAAATGTAAAAGACGTTATTAAAAATCTAAAAAAATAGTTTACCGTGCAGCAAGAATAAGATCGGTGTCATACCGGGCCATTGAGGTGTACTCCAGAGCTCAGACCTTTAAAAAAGCCTTCAACTATGTGGAACCAAAGAAAATATTTTTAGGGAGAGATGAAAACAGAAAAGATAGGTTTGCCTATTATGTGCCTTTAAGAGAGACTTTGAGATGTCTGCTAGTGTCTGATCTGTGGCAGAAATCAGAAGAGCCCTCTACTGAGCCTCCTGCTGATGTTCTGTGTGACATAAGTGATAGTAAGCTGTTTAAATCAAATGATTTTTTTGGTCAAAACCCATCATGCCTCAAGCTAGTACTCTACCAGGATGCCTTTGAAGTCGTTAACCCTTTAGGCTCTGCAAACTTGCCACTTCATGTACGCTCAGACACAGACCACATGTCTCTTGTCTTACTGTGCAGGGAGAAAGATTTTAAAGAGTTTGGTCATGCTAATGTGTTCTCTGAATTACTAGCAGACTTGAAAGAATTGGAGGACAGTGGGATTGTTGCATCAGATGAAACTAGAGTCAAAGGAACTTTGTTTTGCATTGCTGGTGATAATCTGGGTTCTCACTGTATTGGTGGCTTCACTGAAAATTTTAGTTCTTCAAAGCAGCTGCTAAACTGATCCATTTGAAGCTGCCCCTCACACCACAAGTAATTTGCACATAAAGCAGAAGACGTGAAAGTGTTGACAGATGAATGGCTCAAGTTTTAAAAGAGGCCATTGAACAGACACACAGAAGAGCCCACAGGATGTGAACAGCCTGGTTTGACATGGCGAACTATGACACGCACACTAGACTATCACTTGCAACGGCCGGGAATCGGACCCGGGTCTCCCGCTTGGGAAGCAAGAATTCTACCACTGAACCACCGATGCTGTCTGTTGCCTTCACCTTCAGGGTCTGCCGCTAACCCCACACGTCCGGTGCCCAGAGAACTTGTAAATGGACTTGTACTTCCAGGGTCAGCCGCTAACTCAAAACGCCCGGCCGCTGCTCAAAAGAGCACCACGTAGGGCGTTTAAAATCTTGAATTTGATGAAAACAACTTATTAGGCATCTCTGACCAAAAGCACCAGCTCAAGAAAGTAGCATTTGCTTAAATTTGGCCGGAACGTCCAGCTGGACCCTACACTGCTAGAAAACTACAGGCCTGTCTCCCTTCTTCCCTTCATCGCCAAAGCCCTGGAGCGAGTTGAGTTCAATCAGCTCTCCTCCTTTCTCATGCAAAACAACCTCCTGGACAGCAATCAGTCTGGTTTCAAGACCGGTCATTCCACAGAGACTGCACTGCTCTCAGTCATCGAAGCCCTGAGACTGGCAAAAGCATCATCCATGTCTTCTGTGCTCATCCTACTGGATCTGTCTGCTGCCTTTGACACTGTCAATCATCACATCCTCCTGGCTTCTCTCAGTGCTATGGGTGTCTCTGGCATGGCGTTGCAATGGTTTGAGTCCTACCTCTCGGGTAGGTCATTCAGAGTATCCTGGAGAGATGAGGTCTCCGCGTCCCAACAGCTCAACACGGGGGTGCCACAGGGCTCAGTGCTTGGACCGCTACTCTTCTCCATTTACATGACAACCCTCGGCTCGGTCATTCAGAAGCATGGCTTCTCCTATCACTGCTATGCCGACGACACACAACTCTACTTGTCATTTCAACCGGACGATCCGACGGTCGCTGCTCGCATCGCGGCATGCCTGAGTGACATCTCGCTTTGGATGAAGGATCATCACCTGCAGCTAAACCTTGCAAAAACTGAACTGCTTGTGATCCCGGCCAACCCAAAGATTCACCACAACCTTGCCATTCAACTAGGCTCATCAACGATTACACCGTCCAGCACAGCCAGAAACCTGGGAGTGGTAATCGATGATCGGCTTAACCTCACAAGTCATGTTGCCAGCACCACCCGGTCCTGTAGATTCATCCTCTACAACATTAGGAAAATTAGACCTTTCCTATCTGAGCACTCTACGCAAGTCCTAGTCCAGGCTCTTGTCCTGTCCAAACTGGATTATTGCAATGCGCTTCTGGCTGGACTTCCTGCTTGCACAATCAAACCTCTCCAGATGATCCAGAATGCGGCGGCAAGAGTGGTCTTCAATGAACCGAAGAGAGCGCATGTAACTCCGCTCTTCATCAGGTTACACTGGCTCCCTGTTGCCGCCCGCATAAAGTTCAAAGCTTTGCTCCTGGCCTACAAGACCAACACCGGATCTGCACCATTGTATCTCCACTCGCTAATGCAGATCTATGTTCCTGCTAGATCACTGCGGTCTGCAAAGGAACAACGACTAGTGGTACCATCCCAAAAAGGAAAAAAGTCACTCTCCCGTACCTTCTCTGGATCTGTTCCACATTGGTGGATTGATCTACCAGCTGCTACAAGATCAGCAGACTCGGTTGCCATCTTTAAAAAAACGCCTAAAAACGCATCTCTTCCGTCAACACGTCGCTGATTGATTTTTCCTAATTCTCTTCCCTTTCCTTCTTTAAAAAAAAAAAAAAATTACTAACCTCACTATTCTTAGCTTTTTATACTGTGCTAGGCTTTAATGGACTAGTTTGATGCACTTATGTATTTTGTTGCCTATGTTGTTATAATTGCTTTCAATGTTTCCTCATCTGTAAGTCGCTTTGGATAAAAGCGTCTGCTAAATGACTAAATGTAAATGTAAATGACCAGGCAGCTTTAGGAAACCACAGAGGGCTATGGAATTGGTCCAGCTGACAAGCTGGATTTAGGTTACCACATGAACTGCAACAGCAACATCTCTGTTGAAAAGAAACTCCCTTTATGAATACCGTTAAGGCTCACGTTTCTAGAGAGACTGCATTGAAAGACCACTGAACAGGAAAAGGCCCTCCCATTTGCATTGGCTAGAAATCTTACCTGGGGTTCCCACACGGGACACATAGAGCTTTAACAGCCACATTTCTGATCAAAAGTACCACCCTACCTGCATTGGCTGGGAGCTGGACCCCTGCCTCTTAATAGGGAACCGAGTATTCTAACCCTGATTATAAACAGAATTTCCAAGAGCAGCTGCTAAACTGATCCATTTGAAGCTGCCCCTCACACCACAAGTAATTTGCACATAAAGCAGAAGACGTGAAAGTGTTGACAGATGAATGGCTCAAGTTTTAAAAGAGGCCATTGAACAGACACACAGAATAGCCCACAGGATGTGAACAGCCTGGTTTGACACGGCGAACTATGACACGCACACTAGACTATCACTTGCAACGGCCGGGAATCGGACCCGGGACTCCCACTTGGGAAGCAAGAATTCTACCACTGAACCACCGATGCTGTCTGTTGCCTTCACCTTCAGGGTCTGCCGCTAACCCAACACGTCCGGTGCCCAGAGAACTTGTAAAATCTTGATTTTGATGAAAGCAACTGATTAGTGAGCAAAAGCACCAGCCAGTGCATGTAGCATTTGCATGGAATTGGGCCAGGATGTCCAACTGCCAGACCAGACTGCTTAAGGATAACACAGAGGTCTGCAAAAGGAACATCTCTGTTGAAAAACACCACTCTGCTTGCATTGGCCGGGAATCGGACCCGGGTCTCCCGCTTGGCAGGCAAGAATTCTACCACTGAACCACCGATGCTGACTTTTTAAAGTACTTCCAGGGTCAGCCGCTAACTCAAAACGCCCGGCCGCTGCTCAAGGAGCACCACGTATGGCGTTTAAAATCTTGAATTTGATGAAAGCAACTTATTAGGCATCTCGGACCAAAAGCACCAGCTCAAGAAAGTAGCATTTGCTTGGATTTGGCCTGAACGTCCAGCTGACCAGGCAGCTTAAGGAACCACAGAGGGCTATGGAATTGGGCCAGCTGACAAGCTGGATTTAGGTTACCACATGAACTGCAACAGCAACATCTCTGTTGAAAAGAAACTCCCTTTATGCATTGCCCGGGAATCGGTCCCGGGTCTCCTGCGTGGCAGGGGAGAATTCTACCACTGAACCACCAATGCTGCCCTTGACGACTGCCCCTAGAGGCGATGTGCAAACAAACCAAAACGATGCCCAGGATCCGATCCCTTTTTGCCGAGGCATCCCCTTTGTCCCTAGTAACAGAATCCATTAACGTGTGAAATGCCGAGTTGGATGAATACCGTTAAGGCTCACGTTTCTAGAGAGACTGCAGTGAAAGACCACTGAACAGGAAAAGGCCCTCCCATTTGCATTGCCTAGAAATCTTACCTGGGGTTCCCACACGGGACACATAGAGCTTTAACAGCCACATTTCTGATCAAAAGTACCACCCTACCTGCATTGGCTGGGAGCTGGACCCCTGCCTCTTAACAGGGAACCGAGTATTCTACCACTGATTATAAACAGAATTTCCAAGAGCAGCTGCTGAACTGATCCATTTGAAGCTGCCCCTCACACCACAAGTAATTTGCACATAAAGCAGAAGACGTGAAAGTGTTGACAGATGAATGGCTCAAGTTTTAAAAGAGGCCATTGAACAGACCACAGGATGTGACCAGCCTGGTTTGACACGGCGAACTATGACACGAACACTAGACTATCACTTGCAACAGCCGGGAATCGGACCCGGGTCTCCCACTTGGGAAGCGAGAATTCTACCCCTGAACCACCGATGCTGTCTGTTGCCTTCACCTTCAGGGTCTGCCGCTAACCCCACACGTCCGTTGCCCAGAGAACTTGTAAATTGACTTGTAAAATCTTGATTTTGATGAAAGCAACTGATTAGTGAGCAAAAGCACCAGCCAGTGCATGTAGCATTTGCATGGAATTGGGCCAGGACGTCCAACTGCCAGACCAGACTGCTTAAGGATAACACAGAGGTCTGCAAAAGGAACATCTGTTGAAAAGAACCACTCTGCTTGCATTGGCCGGGAATCGGACCCGGGTATCCCGCGTGGCAGGCGAGAATTCTACCACTGAACCACCAATGCTGACTTTTTAAGGTACTTCCAGGGTCCCCAGCAAACACAGAACGTTCCCCTATGGTTCCCATTTGTTTTTTGTTGGGAACCACAGGGCAACGTTCACAGAACGTTCCCTGTAGGTTAGTTTTTTCCTAACCAAAAGCTAACGGGTGCTTCTCAATTCTTATTTGTGCGTCCTCGTTTCCTTTCCTCGCTTCCTTTCCTCGTGTCTTAGCTCCACCTCTTCAGGATGCGAGAGAAGGAAGCGAGGAAAAGACGGAAGGACGGAGTAATCGAAGCTAGTGAAATGATATATCCTCGCTCTTTAGCATCACTTCAAAGCGTTGTCAACTAATGATGACTGTACACCGCTGGATTTAGCTTCGACATCGGGATTCTTGAACATAAGATATAATTATTTATAGTGTAACCGTTTCAACCTCAAAATACCACATTTGTTCTTATTTTTTAACCAGTTATTATTAATGAATTATTGTTGTTGTGATTTCACATACATTGTGTCTTGTACATGTAAACAATAATGATAATGATTATAATAATTAATAAACAGTGGCAAGAACACAATTTTTATTAAAGCAAAATACAAATAAAAGTTGGCAAAAGTCTGGGTTATTTAATTATGAATTAATGCACAATACATAGCCTACTGTAAACAAAATGATGCTTCTGCAAACTTACATGGATCAATTGTATACAACACAACTTGTTAGCCTAGTGATTATTGTTAATTCCATTACATCATCATTGGACTTTAATTAGAGTCAGGTGTGTATTCTGTATATAAATCAATTTGCGTCACATTTCCATCTACAATTACGATGAAAACGATAGTAGGTATATCCTGTGCCCTATCATTACACCACATTCTTCACCAATTTGCACAACATGAACAGCGTCGTTCGAGCAGATGGAAAGCACGATTCCGTCATTGTGTCCTACTCCTAGCTGAGGTATTGTTAAAAAAACAATGTGCACATACTGTATGTTTTGTGTTAATATTTGAATTCAGATTCACAGCATTCTATGTTGTTCTTAATTATAGGTTAAAAGAACAGCTACTCCGATTTATACTGAAATAAATGCCACCGTACCACTGCTAAAATTATACTTCGATGGTAGGCAGAACCTCAAGGTGGACTTTCGACTCAACCCGGAATCTATGGAAGCTTTGATTATGATGCCACAAGATGAAACACATTGATGGGGACATCTCATAACCACACTGATTACTGTGTACTGGCTAGCACATGGTCTGTCATACAGTGTGGTGTCCCGGACCTTTCAGGTGCCAGTATCATCTGTTTGTAGGCTGGTTCACACAGGAACCGTAAAGATTGCTGCCTTGCGGCAGCAGGTCATTCAGTTCCCAGATGCACAAGACCTTGATGAGGTTGTCCTTGGTTTTGAAAATTTGGCCAACAGCCCCATCTTCCCCAAGTGTGTGGGTGCTATAGATGGATGTCATGTCCGCATAAAAACCCCTGCTGGACCCACTGGCCAGGACTACATCAATAGAAAACTCTTCCCATCCATTCAGATGCAGGCAGTATGTGATGGGAAGGGCCGGTTCCTTAATGTTTTTGTGGGATATCCTGGTCCTGAGTCCTAAGAAACAGCAAGATGTATAAAGATTAGGGATGGGGGAATTAACGCGTTAATCTTTGCGATTAATTTTAGATGTTTAACGCTTTAAAAAAAAATAACGCAATTGACGCAGCACTTTTTTTTTGCCTCGATCGTTTCCATGACTTCCTATTGCTTATTGTGAATGTGCCGAACAGTCACCCTTTCATGATGGAGATGAACAAGGATGGAGTTTTAGAAGGAATGTTTACATTTAAAAAGATGCCGGATGGCCTGTTTGATAAAACAAAGATGGTGTGTACGATTTGCAAAGCTGAATTTAAATATTATAGAAGCAATTCGTCTTTAATCTACCATTTAAAAGCAAAGCACCCAGGTGCTAGCAACATAACTAGCGAGGCTACAGGAGCGCCTCGCCAATCCACGTTACTGGAGTGCTACAGTAATCGTGGCAGGCCATTGACCAAACCTGTAACTGATCAATTAACCGATGCTTAAGCTAAATGGATAGCTAGAAACTGCCGCCCAGTTAGCATTGTGGAAGACGAGGGACAGAGAGAAATCGTGCAAATTGCATCGGGAGACACGTCTTACAATCTACCCTCGAGAAGAACGATTATGTCGAGAATACACAGTTTGTATGACAGCGAGAGGGCGCGAAGGATGGACATTTTAGAGAAAGCAAAATATGTCGCTTTCACAGGAGATCACTGGACATCGGTGAGCAATGACAACTACTTGGGTGTCATAACGCACTTCATAGATGAAGAGTGGCGATTGCGTTCGTTTGCCCTTACTGTGAGTCAGACCACAGAGTGCCACTTTGCAGAGGCATGCGCTGAACATTTTTTGGAAGTCGCCAAAGAATGGAAAGTGGAGCAAAAGATAACAACACTGGGGACGGACAGCGCTCGGAACATGACGGCAGCAGCGAGACTACTACCATTTGAGCACCTGCCCTGCACGGCCCACAGTGTGCAAAGAACAATCACGGTTTCTCTTCGCGACTGTGGATTCGACAGTCTTCTGGCCAAATGTCGCAAGATTGTTGGGCACTTTAAGCACAGTCCATCAAATGCTCAGGAATTAGCAGAACAGCAAGTTGCACTTGGATAGAAGCAAGAAACACTTGTACAGGACGTAGCGACCAGATGGAATTCTACCCTAGAGATGGTCAAGCGGATCCAGAGAAACCACTCGTCACTGTCCACCACTTTGGCTCAGCAAAACAGCAAAATTGTCATGTTCACTGCACAAGAGCTCGCTAAACTGCAAAAGCTGGAGGAACTACTTGAGCCTTGCAGGTTAGTTAATATTATGCTAGTATCTCTCTCTCTCTCTCTCTCTCTCTCTCTCTGTGTGTGTGTGTAATGTATGTGTGATAGGGGATGTTCTATTACTCTCTCTCTCTGTGTGTGTGTGTGTGTAATGTATGTGTGATAGGGGATGTTCTATTACTCTCTCTCTCTCTCTGTGTGTGTGTGTGTGTGTGTGTAATGTATGTGTGATAGGGGATGTTCTATTACTCTCTCTCTCTCTCTCTCTCTCTCTCTCTCTCTCTCTCTCTCTCTCTCTGTGTATGTGTGTGTGTGTGTAATGTATGTGTGATAGGGGATGTTCTATTACTCTCTCTCTCGCTGTGTGTGTGTGTGTGTGTGTGTAATGTATGTGTGATAGGGGATGTTCTATTACTCTCTCTCTCTCTGTGTGTGTGTGTGTGTGTGTGTAATGTATGTGTGATAGGGGATGTTCTATTACTCTCTCTCTCTGTGTGTGTGTGTGTGTGTGTGTGTGTGTGTGTGTGTGTGTAATTACAATTTACTGACATATTTCAAACATTTCCACTGCAGAAATGTGACTGAACTCCTGGGGGGAGAGCAATACATCTCCTGTTCAGTGGTGTAACCAGCATTGCGCCACCTGTTCAGAGTTATGGAGCCATCAGATGATGATCCGGTCTATGTGTTGAGGTTCAAGAAGGTGTTTACCACAGACCTAGCTAAACGTAAGGAAAGCACCAACCTCACATGGCTGAAGATCGCTACTGCCCTGGACCCCAGGTTTAAGGACCTGAAGTGTCTTCCCAAAGACGAAAGGAATGAGGTGTGGGAATCAATAAGCAACCTGGTAAAGGAAGAGAGGCTGGCACAACAACCATCTGCAGATACAATAGGAAAACAGCCACCGAAGAAGAGCAGGATGTCAGTCTTCTTGCTTTGTTCACCTGATTCAGATTCAGAAGATGAAGAGTCCATAGACAACTCCCTGGACCGCTACAAATCAGAACCCAACATTGACATGGACCAGTGTCCACTGCAGTGGTGGTCAATGAGAGAAGGAGCACATGTCCTGCTGGCTGGCATTGCACGCAAGTACCTGTCAACACCTGCAACCACAGTGCCTTGTGAGAGGTTGTTCTCACTCTCAGGCCACATTGTCCAGAAAAAGAGAGCTGCTTTTTCCCCTGATAATGTAAACCGACTGGTCTGTCTCAGTTGCTGGCTTAATGTAAAAGAGTAGGCAAAATCTTTGGGTGAAAAAAAATAAACATTCTCCTTTTGTTATTCATATTGCAAAGACTTATGTTCCTTTTTGAAATTCAACTGGCACTTAAACATTTTTTTTTTAAATATATTGTTGGTGCATAAAGAAATTATTTCTTTTGGCCAATTGGCTTAAGTTCTAAACTGAACTAGACTTTTTGATGACCTTGATGGTTTTAATATTCAACTTTCACTTTGTTTATAATGTTGCTGCACACATTTTATTTGATGGGAACAGCTACTCTGTGGTTCTGTGGAGAGTCTGTTTACAGTTCAAATGTCATTAAAATGTTATGTCATTAAAAACTTTGTGTTGTTTAATTTGATTAGGTGATTCTACATTTAAATATTGATGATAACAAGCTTGGGGGAAAACACAATTAATTGCAATTAATTACAGAAAATGTGCAATTAATTAGTTAATTTTTTTTAATCGATTCCCAGCCCTAATAAAGATGCATTGTATCCTCCACAAGGATACTTCCTTTTGGGGGATGGAGGTTACCCCTGCATCATTCATCCTGTGGCTATTATTACTCCATACCGGGAGCCAGTGCAAGGGAGAGTGCAGGCCCGCTTCAATCACTACCATGCTAAGGCTCGCTCCATAATTGAGCGGGTCTTTGGTATGATGAAAACACGCTGGAGGTCTCTGCTTTTCAAATCCCTTGAGGTGGACAAGACCTTTGCCCCAACAGTTATCATGGCGTGTGCAGTTCTGCATAACATTTGTCTGACAACAGGAGACGTGATTGAAGCCCCTGAAGTGGTGGATGATGTTGGTTTACCTCCACCCTGTCCAGTGAGAGGGGTCTGTAGTGGGAATGCCTGGCGTGATAATCTGGCAGCAAAACTATCAGCTCCTCAGGTGTATCCGGTGGAGTTAAATGAACATGATTATTGGTCGACACAAAGACAAATTTTGCTACACACAATGTTAAGGTTCAGATTGTGTATGGAGTAAAAAAATCCCTGTGTCTCCAGCCTCATGCATTAAATTATTTGCAATACCCACATCACCAATAGTTTAATGTAAATAAACATGTTTACCAACTACACCAATATTTTAGTTTTGTACTTATGTGGCAACTGTGTTTACCATAAATTGTCTATTAAGGCACATAATGGCACACAAATGATCAAAGCAAAAACAAACAAACAAACAGAGATTGTGTTCAACTTTTTTTAAACAATTGTTCAAAGAGGTCAAGGAACCTATTTGAAGTAGATTGCATTAATTTGTGCGTGGCTTGAAAACGTTCCTCCTCTTTTTCTGTCTCCTTTTCTAGAAAATCTAGCACTTTGTTGGTTCTTTTCCTTTTAGGTGGCGGGGGACCCGAAGAAGTACAGGGTGTTTCCTTGTGAATGTTGCCTGTGCCAGACGGTGCGGAGGTTGTGGAGTCCTCCTTCCTTTCCTCCACAGATGCAGATGGTGACAAGCCAGGCTCATTGGACACAGCAGAACTGCCAGTGACTTCTGCGTCGCTTGAGTCTATCAGAATGGGAGGCTCAATAGACGGCCTCCCCCCAATAGCCTCATACATCGCAGAAAACCACGGCCACGTGGCTGCTGTGGCCTCCCCACTATCTGTTCCCGTTCCCGTAGGAGGACAGCGGAGCTCCTAAAATAAAATAAATATATTGTCTAATAAACTAGCAAGAAGAAAAGTCACACAAAATGAAATAAATACATGCATTCAGTTTGTACCTTATATTTTCTTTTTAAAATGTCCCATTTTTTGGAAATTTGGTTTGGTGTTATAATTCCATCCAAACCAATCCTCTGAAGAACTTTACTACACAATAAAAAAATCAACAAATTCTTCACTCAAACAAAGACAAAGATAGTGTAACAATAGTATGATAAATATTATCTAAAACCTCACTGCGTTTATCAAACAAATTGAAAACAAAATGTTTTTCCATGCATACTGGTGGAACAGAACTCACATCCAGGCTTTTTTGGCACTGTTCCTCTTCCCAGTGAAGTCGGAATCCAGCTCCATCCTCAATTTAATTAACTTTTCAGTCTCCTCATCAGTCCCTGTAGGAAAGAATTTTACACCACAGTGAAGCAGTTCCAAATAATAATGTTGCATATTAACACATTAAAAGGAATTAAGGCCTAAATCAAAATCATTCTCTATTCCCAATTTACCATATTTAAAAGCAATAAGCCAGCAAAATCAAGAAACATAATAAACATAATTAAATCTGTGCTAAAAAGTACACTTTATACATCAAAATTAAAGGGACTGTCAAAAAAAGTACACACATTTGCAATAACTTTGGATCGGTTTCCGGGTCATAGGTGGATAGAGGAGCGGGGAGACGAGGAGGGATATTGAGAAGCACCCAACGTTCCCGAAACTTTCCCTGCAGGTAAGTTTTTTCTAACCAACAGCGAACGTTACCGGAACGTTCCCCGTAGGTTAGTTTTTTCCTAACCAAAAGCGAACGTTCCCGAAATGTTCCCTGCAGGTTAGTTTTTTCTAACCAACACCGAACGTTACCGGAACGTTCCCTGCAGGTTAGTTTTTTCTAACCAACACCGAACGTTACCGGAAAGTTCCCTGCAGGTTAGTTTTTTCCTAACCAACAGCGAACGTTACCGGAACGTTCCCTGCAGGTTAGTTTTTTCTGACCAGCAGCGAACGTTACCGGAACGTTCCCTGCAGGTTAGTTTTTTCTAACCAACACCGAACGTTACCGGAACGTTCCCTGCAGGTTAGTTTTTTCTGACCAACAGCGAACGTTACCGAAACGTTCCCTGCAGGTTAGTTTTTTTTAACCAACAGCTAACGTTCTCGGAACCGTTCCCTTCAGGTTATTTTTTGAGGGTAACAATACAACCAAAAACGTTCTGTACAGGTTCCCTCTAGGTTATTAACTAATGAAAATTAGCAAACAATCGCAAAAAAGTGCTTGCTAACTCTCTTTTCAAAATGATGTTTTTATATTCATAATTTATTGAGAATAAATGCATATATTTTCTTAGAAAAAAGAAAATAAATAAAAGAAAAAAAAATATATAAGTTACATCTTGCTCGCGTGCGGTGACCGCGAACTCTGAATGCGGGCAGCCTATAGGCAGGTCTGTGGCCACCGCACGCGCACAGAGCGACTGCCTTCTGAGAGGAGCCGGCCGGTCCCGTCAGTTTCCTGAGGTAAAATACTTTTTTAACTTAATCAGCATATAAAAAAGACACCTGTAGTGGACTTGTAAATTGATTGTAAATGACATTTAAAACTACGAGAAAGGTAAAATAGTCTAAGCTGTAAAACTGAGGCCATGTACGTGTGCGCGCATAGCTGCATATTCCACTCTAATTGAAATCACTGACCGTTTTCCTGAGGTAATTATTTGTACTTAACCAGTCGAATTTTAAGCTTAACGTATAAACCTAAATGTAAATAACGTTATTAAAAATCTAAAAAAATAGTTTACCGTTGACGGACTTTTCGCTTCAGTCCTGCATGTTCAAAAATTTCAAGAAAGTCAAAGAGACCGTTTTTCCCAATAAGTTTAAGTAAAATTTATTATCAGATGTAAAAGCTTCTTTCCAGCTGGGGTTGCCTCTCAACATATATATGAGCGAACAACTGAAAAACACACTTCCGGGTTACAGATATTTATAATATATGTGACGTCGATTCTCTCTTCAGGCTCCTCCCCTTCCTTGGGCGGGCGTTCAATCCTCTGGAACCAATCACCTCGGGACATGTTAATCTGACTCCATTCTCCCCCAACCGTTGGTTCCCTGCAAAACATTTTGAAAATAGCCGTCCTGCCGAAAAATGCGATTTATGCACACACACGTTATTTGAAACTCAGCTTCCGCATTCCTCAAAGCTCTCGTTTCACACTCCTGCCAACTAGTTTTCAAGACAAAAACCCAGCACAGCATGGACATACTCATATCATTATATTTGACAGTAAAACAACAGTAAACATAAATTTATAATACATAGAACATCGTAACCCCAATAATCCCTCTCGTGACTGTGGGAATTAAGATCAATATAGATCAATATATAAATGGATGATTCATTTTGTTTTAATGAAATGTATTTTCCTACGTGACATAGTTGCAGACAAAGGCTGGTTTCAAAAGTTCCCCCAGTTGTAAGAATGTGTTTTCAGAGATCGGAATGTGGTCAGTATGTGGGGGTTGTCACGAGAAGAGGCTACCTGGAGATGGGGGATGGTAGCCCAGACCGACCCAGAACTGAAGGGAAAAGCATGTTCCCCTTCAGTCGGTCTCTCGACGTTGTGAGAGACTGACTGGGGTTTGATCTTGAGAACCTACCTTCTCCGAGATAATTAATTAATAAAACGCCAATGGGCTTGGCGAATGGCACGCGCACGCCAGTCTCCGCCCCGTGCATACGGGTATAAAGGAAGATGGCGGCGGTCATTCACTCATCCTTTGTTCTTCGGAACCTGTGTGTTTGCTGATGCTACACGCGATACTCGACTTCGAGAAAAACCTGCTGGATTTATGACGCGGAGCAGCGGACTTCTCCTTTCGGTGGACTTCCCCTGGGCGTTTCGGCAGAAGGCTACAGACCTTAAGAGGTAAGTCCCTCCGGCTACGAGCATGTTTCGTAGCTGTATCCTTGGGTGCGACAGACTCATCCCGGAGTCTGACGGCCATGATTCCTGTGTCACTTGCTTGGGGCTCAAGCATGCTGAGGCAGGTTTTCACTGATGCAATGTCCCATGTGTGCGGACATAGCAATCAGGGTGTTGCGGTCACGGTGGCTACGTGCTTTCGAGCGCTGCCACCACCCCGTCTGTTTCCCAGGCGTGTTCAGCTGCCGTTTCGGCGAGGTTGACCGCTTTGGCGAGCGGCGGGGGTGATTTAGGGACGCGATAGATGTCGCTCCGTCAGCTTCACGCTCGCGGACCATCTATACCTCTTCACGCTCACCTGGTTCGTCCCCTACGAGCGGCAGACGGCCGTCTCATAGTGGTAAGACTTCGCACACGGATGATGACGCTATCTGTGTCGCTGCGTCGGACAGCTGCCTGCTGGCATCGGATGCGGAAGAGAGCTCCGGAGGAGACTCGGGCTAAGATGTCGGCCATGCTTTCCCGGGCAGCCGCGTGCATCGGGTTGCAGGGTGTAACAACATCCTCGCCGGAACGCTCGCGGCTAGATGCGCGGTTTCGGGGGCGTGGTCAAAAGCCACGCCCCGCTCCGTTACCATTTTTCCCGGAGGTGCATGACGAGCTCGCCAAGTCCTGGAATGCGCTCCTTTTGGCGCGTTTCAGGCCGGAGGGCTCTGTGGCTGTGACTTCCCTGGTTGGAGGGGCGGCTAGAGTCTATGTTGACGTTCCCCGCGTGGAGCGTGCAGTCGCGGGCCACTTGTGCCCGCAGACAGCTGCCACTGGGGGGGGCTCGACCTAGACTCCCGTCCAGAGCACGTAAGCTCTTCGACACTCGTCGAAGACTTGCAGTGCTGCTGGACGAACCGCCTCCGCTCTCCACGCCATGGCGGTCCTCCGGGTTTTTCAGGTAAGTCCTGAAGGATTTGGACGACGGGAAGTTCGACCCAACTCGTATGAGAGCTACGTACTGCCACAGACCTCGCGCTACGAGCGACGAAGGCCACGGCACGTGCACTGGGTCGGTCGATGTCCACAATGGTGGTCCAAGAGAGGCATCTGTGGCTTAGTCTTGCGCAGGTGAGCGGCGCCCAGAACGTCGGTTCTGGATGCGCCCATCTCGCAAGCAGGGCTGCTTGGTGATACCGTGGAGGACGGCAGTTCTCCGCGGTCTGGCAGACTGAGGCGATCGAACAGATCCTGCCACGCGGCAACGTGCCCGCCAACAGGTCGGCATGGTCTCGGGCACAGTCTGGTTCCCAGCAGCCCTGCCCTCCCGCGGCGGCCCTCCGGTTAAGGAACCTCCCAGAGGACGACCCACCAGAGGTGGACCCCCGCGGAAGAGGGCATCTGTTCCCCGTCAGCAGCCCGCCAAGAGGCTCTTTAAAGCGGCCCTGACGGGACGAACCAGGGGGAGATTTTACTGGGCCCGAATCCCGGCCTTTCCAATGCCGGATCGGAAAAGGACGCTGCCTGCCGCGTTCCATCGAGTCTGGGCCCTTTTCAGGGTCCGGCGCCCACATACTCTCAAAGAGACAAATCTCCCCTGGGTTTTCCTCCACAACACTCTCGTCCAGACGGTGTATGGGATGGATCGGGCCGCCGACCGCAATCTCCTCCGGACATTGCGTTGGGCCGCCTGAAGCAGGTAAACATACAGAGCCGTCAACCTCCCTGGGGGTCCCCCCTGTGCGAGGTGACCGTACTGTCAGCCACCGAACCAGCCTCCCCCGGCACGGTGAGGCAGATTGTCCCTCTGGTCCCGTTGTCACGGTTCTTGGGCGCTTGGTAGCGCACCAGCCCGTCACACTGGATAGAGAGGACGGTCCGTCTCGGTTACTCGATCCAATTCGCCAGGCGCCCCCCCCAAGTTTCGTGGCATTCTGTACACCTCGGGGCGAGGAGAGAATGCTTCCGTACTTCGGCAGGAGGTCGCCGCCCTTCTGGCGAAGGGTGCGGTCGAACCCGTCCCTATAACCGAGATGTCGTCCGAGTTTTACACTTCATCGTGCCCAAAAAAGGGCGGGGGGCTGCGGCCCATTTTTGGATCTGCGGCACCTGAACAAGCACCTGCACAAGCTGCCGTTCAGAGTGCTGACGCAGAGGCGCATCCTGGGCTCGGTACGTCACCAGGATTGGTTCGTGGCAATCGACCTGAAGGACGCGTACTTTCACTTCTCTATTCTCCCCCGACACCGGCCGTTCCTACGGTTCGCGTTCGAGGGAAGGGCGAATCAGTACAGGGTCCTGCCATTCGGTCTGGCCCTGTCTCCACGGGTTTTTTCCAAGCTAGTGGAGGCTGCCTTAGCTCCTGGCAGGGAGCAAGGCGTGCGAGTGCTAAACTATCTTGACGACTGGCTTGTCTTGGCACACTCGCGAGATGTGTTGTGCACGCACAGGGACCTTGTGCTTCGTCACCTAGACCGTCTAGGCCTCCGGGTCAACCAGGAGAAGAGCAAGCTCTCCCCCGCGCAGAGCACCTCTTACCTCGGTATGGAACTAGACTCTGTCCGTATGTCAGCACGTCTCACCAACGAGCGTGCACAGTCAGTGCTGCGTTGTCTGAGGTTGATCAGTCAGAATCCCTCGACGCCGCTGAAGAATTTTCAGAGGCTCCTGGGGCACATGCCGTCCTCGACGGGGGTAATCCCTCTCGGGTTGATGCACATGCGGCCGCTTCAGCACTGGCTACAGAGTCGGGTTCCCTGGACGGCGTGGCACGCCGGCACCAGGCGGATTACGGTAACGCCTCAGTGCCTTCGCACTCTCTTACCCTGGTCAGACTTGACCTTTTCTCCGAGCGGGGGTCCCGCTCGGACAGGTTTCGAGGCGTGTCGTGGGAACGACAGACGCCTCCCTGCAAGGGTGGGGTGCGGTGTGCAAGTGGGCACGCAGTATCGGGGCGGTGGACAGGTCCCCGACTGCGTGGGCATATCAACTGCCTAGAGTTGTTGGCAATCCTTCTGGCACTGAGGAGGCTCCAGCCCCTCGTGCAGGACAAACACGTGCTAGTCCGGTTGGACAGCACGACTGCCGTAGCGTACATCAATCGCAAGGCGGCATACGCTCACCGCAGTTATCACAACTCGCCCGACGCCTCCTCCTTGGGAGTCAGCAGGTGAATCCCTGCGGGCCACGTTTCTTCTGGGCAACCTGAACCAGACAGCCGATGCGCTCTCTCGACAGTGTACTCCCCACGGAGAGTGGCGACTCCATCCCCGTGCAGCCCGGCTCATGTGGGAAGCGGTTCGGCAGGCACAGGTGGACCTGTTGCCTCCCCGGACTCCACCCATTACCCGCTATGGTATTCCAAGACCGAGGGTCCCCTCGGCACGGATGCCCTAGCACACAGCTGGCCGCGGGACAAGCGGAAGTACGCCTTCCCCCCCAGTGAGCCTCCTTGCACAGGTCCTGTGCAAGGTCAGAGAAGGGGCATCAGGTTCTGGTGAGTGGTGCCATACTGGCCCAACCAGACCTGGCTCTCGGATCTGGTAGATCTGACGACAGCCCCCCTGGCCCATTCCCCTGACGAAGGACCTTCCGTTGCAGGGGAAGGGCACGTTGTGGCACCCCAACGCAGGCCTCTGGAACCTCCATGCCTGGCCCCTGGACGGGACGAGGGCTTGCCCGTTAGCGGTCCGGGAGACTGTCTTACAGGCTAGAGCCCCGCCTCTAGGCGGTCATACGCTTATAAGTGGCGCCAATTGTCCTGGTGTTCTCCCCGGGAGGAGAACCCGCGGAGTTGCCTGATCGGATCAGTGCTGACCCGCAGGTAAGTATCCCCGTCAGCACAACCTGGTCACCAGGTTCCTCAGGAGCGCGAGAAGGGTGTGTCCACCCTGGCCGCGCTCCGTACCCTCTTGGGACCCTAATGGGGTCCTACAGGGCCTTGGTACGGCCCTGGTGAGCCCCTAAGTATTGACAATCTTCCTCAGTCGGATGAAAGATGCACTCTTTGTGGCGCTCACCTCCATCAAGAGGGTGGGGGACCTACAGGCATTCTCTGTGTCCCAAAGGTGTCTGGAACTCGGGATCGGTAATTCTCACGTGGTCCTGAGATCCTATCCCGACAACGAGCCCAAGCTTCCCACTACTCCCTTCCGGGACCAGGTGGTGAACCTGCAGGCGCTCCCCTCCGGAGAGGAAGACCCAACCTTTCTATGTGTTGTGTCCAGTACGCGCGCTGCGCCTCGGTCTGGACCGCACACAGAGCCTCAGAAGCTCTGAGCAGCTCTTTGTCTGTTCTGGGAGACGGCACCCGGGGGGGGCTGTCTCCAAACAGAAGTGGCGCACTGGGTACCAATCCCAGGATCGCCGTGCCCGCTGGCAGTGAGAGCCCACTCCACTCGTGGGCACTGGCACAGGGCGCCTCTCTGGCAGACATTGTAGAACTGCGGGTTGGGCTACGCCCAGTACCTTCACGAGATTTTACAATCTCCACGTGGAACCAGTTGCAGCACATCCCTTAAACGCCGCCAACGTTTAGGGTGGGCTCCTGGTTTGGGCGTACGCCTGCGAAAGCGCCTTCTCCCCTCACCAGGTGAGACTAGTGCGCTATTGTAGCCTACCTACTTTCCCCTCTCGGGCGAAGTATAGGCATTCCATCCATCACTAAGCATTGCACTTGGTAACAGACTGGGCGGAGCCGTCTGTTAGAACCAGGTCCGTTACAGGTAGAGTCATCCCTGCTCAGGCAGACCCCTGTATTAGGACTAGTGCCCCATACGTAGTGACTCCCCTTTGGGTCGTCCCGTGTGTTGAATTCCTCACTCAGGATTTCCCGATTGGTGAATCTGTGACCTCCCCGCCGGTGGTAATCCCACCTGGATCGTCCCCCTATTCGGGCTAACACCGTTCCGCATGTTGTTCTCCCCGCCGGGGAGACCATGTCATGTCTCCACATGTACCTCCCCTCCGGGTAGGATGTGGCCTCCGTAGCACACTCTTCTAAGAGGAGAGCAGTGTTTCCCCAGTGTTCGGCTCCGGACAGCTCCTCGCTACTAGAGGCGTACGCCACTGTCCGTGAGGCCGTCAGTAGAGGCTTCTCGGTATGACCAATACTATATGACTGGAAGATTACGTCTCGCGGTAGCACTCTGGGACTCGCTAGCCCAGTCAGGGTCGCTCCGCTAGAGGTCGTGATATCGGTGCAAGCGCTGTGGCGTTTAAGATTGATCCCCAGTCAGTCTCTCACAACGTCGAGAGACCGACTGAAGGGGAACGTCTCGGTTACGTCTGTAACATGCCGTTAGGGCACCCGTAGACACATTCAATTTATTTGAAGGTTCGCGGACGTTGGTTCGTGGACGCTGCGCGCCGGACCCCCAAAATTTTTGTGGGGTCCCACGGCGACGTCCACGCGTCCCCCACTCCCCAGGGGGTCCTGCGGAGGCGGGTCCGCCGGCTGACGCCCAGGCGAGCCGAGCGGGGAGGGGTCAGATTTTAGGCCATTGTAATGCCCGCGCTTGCACTACGGCCACTGTCCAACAGGGGGAGATTGCACGTCCCACCGCAGACTTATTCGAATGGTCCCGTCATTAGACTGATTGATGGCAGGTGGATAGGGCGGGCGGCCCGGACCCCAATTACGAAAGACCCCCCCCCCCCACGTCCCGTGAACCGACTATTTTTCCCCCTGACACACTATCTCCTCCCAAGTGAGGCGGGGTCAACGGCCACGCCCCCCCCCGGCCCACGGACCCGCTATTCTGCCCTCTGCCCGACTATTTTGTCCAACCTTGCCCGGGAGAGGCTGGGATGGTGGGGGTCCACTGGCCACGCCCCCCCGGCCCACAGACCCGCTATTTTGCCCTCTAGCTCACTTTTTTGTCAAAACTTGCCCGGGAGAGGCTGGGATCGCGCGGGTCCACCGTCCACGCCCCCCCCGTCCCGCATACCCGCTTTTTGGCCCCCTGGCTCGCTGTTCTGTCAAACTCCTTCGAGGAGAGGCACGGGTCACGTGGGTGTCGATACGGACGTCGCCCGGAGCGCCGTACGACAAGTTTCGTCTCGATGGGCCATTCGGTTACGGAGTCCACGAAACCACTATTCTGCCCATTTGGCACTAGAAAAGCTATGTGTCCACGAAACCATTATTCTGCCCATTCGCGAAAGTGCATCCCAGAGGGTGGAGAAACGTATCACGTTGATCGGCATTCCCACGGCAGTGCGACGGACGCTATTCCGACTCGGAATTGCGACGTCCGCGAAACCATTATATCGTACAATGGGATAAACCAGAAGTGGGACTTCCGTATCTCTGCTCCACGGTGGGCCAGGATCTGGAGACGCGCGTTCCTGTCCACGCCTCGACCCGCTGCTTCGGGATCCCGAGTTTGGAAGAGATCCGAGCGAGTTGCAAATTTTCGCCGAAAAAACTCCAAGGCATACCCCTTATAGTTTTTTCGGCGAAAATTTTCGACTTTCTCTGATCTTATTCAAACTTGCGTTCCCAGAGGAGTGGGTCGAGGCGTGAACAGGAACGTGCGTTTCGCCGCCGCAGCCCATCGCGGAGCAGAGATACGGATGTCCCAGTTTACATTTATCCCATTCGACGGACATAATGGCTTCGTGGTCATCCGTGTTCCTTTCCGGAAGTGACCCGCACTCGATCCAGACGTCGCCCCGTGCACCGTAAAACAAGTTTGACCTCGGTGCACCCTTTGGTTAAGAAGTCCACGAAACCACTATCATGCCCATTTGCCACTACAGTATAAAAGTGCCCACGAAACCACTATTCTGCCCACAATCAGTTTATGTCAAGGCCAGTTGACCATATGGCCACTTATGTGCCCAGCATCAGTTTACAGCAAAGGAAGTCGACCATAAGGCCACTATTATGCCCAGCCTCAGTTTACAGCAAAGGCAGTGGACCATAAGCCCACTATTATGACCATTTGCCACTACAGTAAGTATATGTGTCCACCAAACCCCTATTCTGCCCACAATCAGTTTATGTCAAGGCCAGTTGACCATATGGCCACTTATGTGCCCAACATCAGTTTACAGCAAAGGAAGTCGACCATAAACCCACTATTCTGCCCAGCCTCAGTTTACAGCAAAGGCAGTTGACCATAAACCCACTATTCTGCACATCTGCCACTACAGTAAGTATACGTGTCCACGAAACCACTATTCTGCCCAGTGGCTGGTACGTAGCCAAGTGTCCACGAACCCACTATTCTGCCCAGTGGCTGGTACGTAGCCAAGTGTCCACGAACCCACTATTCTGCCCAGTGGCTGGTACGTAGCCAAGTGTCCACGAACCCACTATTCTGCCCAGAGGCTGGTACGTAGCCAAGTGTCCACGAAACCACTATTCTGCCCACAATCAGTTTATGTCAAGGCCAGTTGACCATATGGCCACTTATGTGCCCAACATCAGTTTAGAGCAAAGGCAGTTGACCATAAGGCCACTATTCTGCCCATGATCAGTTTATGTCAAGGGCAGTTGACCATATGGCCACTTATGTGCCCAACATCAGTTTAGAGCAAAGGCAGTTGACCATAAGGCCACTATTCTGCCCACAATCAGTTTATGTCAAGGCCAGTTGACCATATGGCCACTTATGTGCCCAACATCAGTTTAGAGCAAAGGCAGTTGACCATAAGGCCACTATTCTGCCCAGCATCAGTTTATGTCAAGGGCAGTTGACCATATGGCCACTTATGTGCCCAGCCTCAGTTTACAGCTAAGGCAGTGGACCATAGGCCCACTATTCTGCCCAGCTTCAGTTTACAGCAAAGGCAGTGGACCATAAACCCACTATTCTGCACATCTGCCACTACAGTAAGTATACGTGTCCACGAAACCACTATTCTGCCCAGTGGCTGGTACGTAGCCAAGTGCCCATGAACCCACTATTCTGCCCAGTGGCTGGTACGTAGCCAAGTGTCCACGAACCCACTATTCTGCCCAGTGGCTGGTACGTAGCCAAGTGCCCATGAACCCACTATTCTGCCCAGTGGCTGGTACGTAGCCAAGTGTCCACGAACCCACTATTCTGCCCAGTGGCTGGTACGTAGCCAAGTGTCCACGAACCCACTATTCTGCCCAGTGGCTGGTACGTAGCCAAGTGTCCACGAACCCACTATTCTGCCCAGAGGCTGGTACGTAGCCAAGTGTCCACGAAACCACTATTCTGCCCACAATCAGTTTATGTCAAGGCCAGTTGACCATATGGCCACTTATGTGCCCAACATCAGTTTAGAGCAAAGGCAGTTGACCATAAGGCCACTATTCTGCCCATGATCAGTTTATGTCAAGGGCAGTTGACCATATGGCCACTTATGTGCCCAGCATCAGTTTACAGCAAAGGAAGTCGACCACAAGCCCACTATTATGCCCAGCCTCAGTTTACAGCAAAGGCAGTTGACCATAAGCCTACTATTCTGCACATCTGCCACTACAGTAGGTATACGTGTCCACGAACCCACTATTCTGCCCAGTGGCTGGTACGTAGCCAAGTGCCCATGAACCCACTATTCTGCCCAGTGGCTGGTACGTAGCCAAGTGTCCACGAACCCACTATTCTGCCCAGTGGCTGGTACGTAGCCAAGTGTCCACGAACCCACTATTCTGCCCAGTGGCTGGTACGTAGCCAAGTGTCCACGAAACCACTATTCTGCCCAGCATCAGTTTATGTCAAGGGCAGTTGACCATATGGCCACTTATGTGCCCAACATCAGTTTAGAGCAAAGGCAGTTGACCATAAGGCCACTATTCTGCCCAACATCAGTTTATGTCAAGGGCAGTTGACCATATGGCCACTTATGTGCCCAACATCAGTTTACAGCTAAGGCAGTTGACCATAAGGCCACTATTCTGCCCATGATCAGTTTATGTCAAGGGCAGTTGACCATATGGCCACTTATGTGCCCAACATCAGTTTACAGCTAAGGCAGTGGACCATAGGCCCACTATTATGCCCAGCCTCAGTTTACAGCTAAGGCAGTTGACCATAAGCCTACTATTCTGCACATCTGCCACTACAGTAGGTATACGTGTCCACGAAACCACTATTCTGCCCATTTGCCAATACGTAGCCAAGTGCCCACGAACCCACTATTCTGCCCAGAGGCTGGTACGTAGCCAGGTGTCCACGAACCCACTATTCTGCCCAGTGGCTGGTACGTAGCCAAGTGTCCACGAACCCACTATTCTGCCCAGTGGCTGGTACGTAGCCAAGTGTCCACGAAACCACTATTCTGCCCATGATCAGTTTATGTCAAGGGCAGTTGACCATATGGCCACTTATGTGCCCAACATCAGTTTAGAGCAAAGGCAGTTGACCATAAGGCCACTATTCTGCCCAGCATCAGTTTACAGCAAAGGCAGTGGACCATAAGCCCACTATTATGACCATTTGCCACTACAGTAAGTATATGTGTCCACCAAACCCCTATTCTGCCCACAATCAGTTTATGTCAAGGCCAGTTGACCATATGGCCACTTATGTGCCCAACATCAGTTTACAGCAAAGGCAGTTGACCATAAGCCTGCTATTCTGCACATCTGCCACTACAGTAGGTATACGTGTCCACGAACCCACTATTCTGCCCAGTGGCTGGTACGTAGCCAAGTGCCCATGAACCCACTATTCTGCCCAGTGGCTGGTACGTAGCCAAGTGTCCACGAACCCACTATTCTGCCCAGTGGCTGGTACGTAGCCAAGTGTCCACGAACCCACTATTCTGCCCAGTGGCTGGTACGTAGCCAAGTGTCCACGAAACCACTATTCTGCCCAGTGGCTGGTACGTAGCCAAGTGTCCACAAAACCACTATTTTGCTCACAATCAGTTTATACCAAGGGCAGTTGGTCATTAGACCATTATTGTGCCCAGCATCACTTTACAGCTAAGGCAGTTGACCATAAGTCCATTATTGTGCCCAGCATCAGTTTACAGCAAAGGAAGTCGACCATAAGCCCACTATTATGCCCAGCCTCAGTTTACAGCAAAGGCAGTTGACCATAAGCCTGCTATTCTGCACATCTGCCACTACAGTAGGTATACGTGTCCACGAACCCACTATTCTGCCCATTTGCCAATACGTAGCCAAGTGCCCACGAACCCACTATTCTGCCCAGTGGCTGGTACGTAGCCAGGTGTCCACGAACCCACTATTCTGCCCAGTGGCTGGTACGTAGCCAAGTGTCCACGAACCCACTATTCTGCCCAGTGGCTGGTACGTAGCCAAGTGTCCACGAAACCACTATTCTGCCCATGATCAGTTTATGTCAAGGGCAGTTGACCATATGGCCACTTATGTGCCCAACATCAGTTTAGAGCAAAGGCAGTTGACCATAAGGCCACTATTCTGCCCAGCATCAGTTTACAGCAAAGGCAGTGGACCATAAGCCCACTATTATGACCATTTGCCACTACAGTAAGTATATGTGTCCACCAAACCCCTATTCTGCCCACAATCAGTTTATGTCAAGGCCAGTTGACCATATGGCCACTTATGTGCCCAACATCAGTTTACAGCAAAGGCAGTTGACCATAAGCCTGCTATTCTGCACATCTGCCACTACAGTAGGTATACGTGTCCACGAACCCACTATTCTGCCCAGTGGCTGGTACGTAGCCAAGTGCCCATGAACCCACTATTCTGCCCAGTGGCTGGTACGTAGCCAAGTGTCCACGAACCCACTATTCTGCCCAGTGGCTGGTACGTAGCCAAGTGTCCACGAACCCACTATTCTGCCCAGTGGCTGGTACGTAGCCAAGTGTCCACGAAACCACTATTCTGCCCAGTGGCTGGTACGTAGCCAAGTGTCCACGAACCCACTATTCTGCCCAGAGGCTGGTACGTAGCCAAGTGTCCACGAAACCACTATTCTGCCCATGATCAGTTTATGTCAAGGGCAGTTGACCATATGGCCACTTATGTGCCCAACATCAGTTTAGAGCAAAGGCAGTTGACCATAAGGCCACTATTCTGCCCAGAATCAGTTTATGTCAAGGGCAGTTGACCATATGGCCACTTATGTGCCCAACATCAGTTTACAGCTAAGGCAGTGGACCATAGGCCCACTATTCTGCCCAGCCTCAGTTTACAGCAAAGGAAGTCGACCGTAAGCCCACCATTCTGCACATCTGCCACTACAGTAGGTATACGTGTCCACGAAACCACTATTCTGCCCATTTGCCAATACGTAGCAATGTGTCCATGAAACCACTATTCTGCCCACGATCAGTTTATGTCAAAGGCAGTTGACCATATGGCCACTTATGTGCCCAACATCAGTTTAGAGCAAAGGCAGTTGACCATAAGGCCACTATTCTGCCCATGATCAGTTTATGTCAAGGGCAGTTGACCATATGGCCACTTATGTGCCCAGCATCAGTTTACAGCAAAGGAAGTCGACCACAAGCCCACTATTATGCCCAGCCTCAGTTTACAGCAAAGGCAGTTGACCATAAGCCTGCTATTCTGCACATCTGCCACTACAGTAGGTATACGTGTCCACGAACCCACTATTCTGCCCAGTGGCTGGTACGTAGCCAAGTGTCCACGAACCCACTATTCTGCCCAGTGGCTGGTACGTAGCCAAGTGTCCACGAACCCACTATTCTGCCCAGTGGCTGGTACGTAGCCAAGTGTCCACGAACCCACTATTCTGCCCAGTGGCTGGTACGTAGCCAAGTGTCCACGAAACCACTATTTTGCCCAGTGGCTGGTACGTAGCCAAGTGTCCACGAACCCACTATTCTGCCCAGAGGCTGGTACGTAGCCAAGTGTCCACGAAACCACTATTCTGCCCATGATCAGTTTATGTCAAGGGCAGTTGACCATATGGCCACTTATGTGCCCAACATCAGTTTAGAGCAAAGGCAGTTGACCATAAGGCCACTATTCTGCCCAGCATCAGTTTATGTCAAGGGCAGTTGACCATATGGCCACTTATGTGCCCAACATCAGTTTACAGCTAAGGAAGTCGACCATAGGCCCACTATTATGCCCAGCCTCAGTTTACAGCTAAGGCAGTTGACCATAAGCCTACTATTCTGCACATCTGCCACTACAGTAGGTATACGTGTCCACGAAACCACTATTCTGCCCATTTGCCAATACTTAGCCAAGTGCCCACGAACCCACTATTCTGCCCAGAGGCTGGTACGTAGCCAAGTGTCCACGAACCCACTATTCTGCCCAGTGGCTGGTACGTAGCCAAGTGTCCACGAACCCACTATTCTGCCCAGTGGCTGGTACGTAGCCAAGTGTCCACAAAACCACTATTTTGCTCACAATCAGTTTATACCAAGGGCAGTTGGTCATAAGACCATTATTGTGCCCAGCATCAGTTTACAGCAAAGGAAGTCGACCATAAGCACACTATTATGCCCAGCCTCAGTTTACAGCTAAGGCAGTGGACCATAGGCCCACTATTCTGCCCAGCCTCAGTTTACAGCAAAGGCAGTTGACCATAAGCCTGCTATTCTGCACATCTGCCACTACAGTAGGTATACGTGTCAACGAAACCACTATTCTGCCCATTTGCCAATACGTAGCAATGTGTCCATGAAACCACTATTCTGCCCAGCATCAGTTTATGTCAAGGGCAGTTGACCATATGGCCACTTATGTGCCCAACATCAGTTTACAGCTAAGGCAGTGGACCATAGGCCCACTATTCTGCCCAGCCTCAGTTTACAGCAAAGGAAGTCGACCGTTAGCCCACCATTCTGCACATCTGCCACTACAGTAGGTATACGTGTCCACGAAACCACTATTCTGCCCATTTGCCAATACGTAGCAATGTGTCCATGAAACCACTATTCTGCCCACGATCAGTTTATGTCAAAGGCAGTTGACCATATGGCCACTTATGTGCCCAACATCAGTTTAGAGCAAAGGCAGTTGACCATAAGGCCACTATTCTGCCCAGCATCAGTTTATGTCAAGGCCAGTTGACCATATGGCCACTTATGTACCCAACATCAGTTTAGAGCAAAGCCAGTTGACCATTAGGCCACTATTCTGCCCAGCATCAGTTTATCTCAAGGGCAGTTGACCATATGGCCACTTATGTGCCCAACATCAGTTTACAGCTAAGGCAGTGGACCATAGGCCCACTATTCTGCCCAGCATCAGTTTACAGCAAAGGAAGTCGACCATAGGCCCACTATTATGCCCAGCCTCAGTTTACAGCTAAGGCAGTGGACCATATGCCTACTATTCTGCACATCTGCCACTACAGTAAGTATACGTGTCCACGAAACCACTATTCTGCCCATTTGCCAATACGTAGCAATGTGTCCACGAAACCACTATTCTGCCCATTTGGCACTACAAAAGCTATGTGTCCACGAAACCATTATTCTGCCCATTCGCGAAAATGCCTCCTAGAGGGTCAAGAAACGTATCACGTTGATCGGCATTCCCACGGCAGAGCGACGGACGCTTTTCCCACTCGAAATTGCGACGTCCGCGAAACCATTATATCGAACAATGGGATAAACCAGAAGTGGGACTTCCGTATCTCTGCTCCACGGTGGGCCAGGATCTGGAGACGCGCGTTCCTGTCCACGCCTCGACCCGCTGCTTCGGGATCCCGAGTTTGGAAAAGATCCGACCGAGTTGCAAATTTTCGCCGAAAAAACTCCAAGGCATACCCCTTATAGTTTTTTCGGCGAAAATTTTCGACTTTCTCGGATATTATTCAAACTTGCGTTCCCAGAGGAGTGGGTCGAGGCGTGAACAGGAACGCGCGTTTCGACGCCGCAGCCCACCGCGGAGCCGAGATACGGATGTCCCAGTTTACATTTATCCCATTCGACGGACATAATGGCTTCGTGGTCATCCGTATTCCTTTCCGGAAGTGACCCGCACGCGATCCAGACGTCGCCCCGTGCACCGTAAAACAAGTTTGACCTCGGTGCGCCCTTTGGTTAAGAAGTCCACGAAACCACTATCCTGCCCATTTGCCACTACAGTATAAAAGTGTCCACGAAACCACTATTCTGCCCACAAAGAGTTTACACCAAGGTCAGTTGACCGACAACCCAATATATTCGCAACTGCACAGGACATTGTTCGTCGCATGTCGGGACAGTGACGCTACGCATATGTCAAGTTCGGGCCGAAAGAATACTGTCTAGCCACACGGGGAGCGTCCCACGCGCAATCAAACAGAGTGACCATTGAAATGAATGGGCTTCTGCTGAATAGTCCACAAAAAGCGCAATGGAAATAAATTGCACGTGGGCTCGTTGCTGTAAGACCCCAGAAGACCCCAGGGTCACAAAAACGCACACGTCGGTGCGACTCAGTCCCCCCGTCGACATGCGTCAATCTCGGGCGCATGCGACCAAAGCACAACATGCAACACCTCTAAATGCTTCCCATTCACACTTAGTCATTTTACCACTTCAGATCATTATTCAAGAGTCTGTTCAATGACCTCTTGACCTTAAACGCAGTCACAACTGCACGGGACATTGTCCGTCGCATGTCGGGACAGTGACGCTACACATATGTCGAGTTCGGGTCGAAAGAATACTGCGTAGCCACGCGGGGAGCGTCCCACGTGCAATCAAACAGAGTGACCATTGAAATGAATGGGCTTCAGTTGAATGGTCCACAAAAAGAGCAATGTAAATAAATTGCTCGTGGGTTCTTCGTAGGAATGTCGTACGAATGCGATTTTTTCGCTCACTGACTACACGAGTGCCGCCCGACAACATATCGAGAGCGCATGCGCCTGCACCGCGCGGTTTAGCCTGCGCGTGCATGGTAGGGTTAAGATTAGGGTTCGCAACTGGGTACGGGGACGCTCACGATGCGCGCGCATTCAACATGCGGACGACACCGGGACGCATGACGAAAGGTCCGCATTACAGAACCGAGCGACCTTACGGAGCGGCGCGGGAGAAGGCCCGCGTCGCATTTATCCCAGTACGCGTTCGCGGACATGTCGCATTTCTGTGGCCTTTACGACCTCTAAACGTCGTCGCAGGATAACGCCGTCGCAGGGGCTTCCGTCAGGGCCGCCGATGACAAACATACTCGAAAATCAATGCGATCGAAGCGTGTCCGCGAAGCCGCTACTCCAACGCATGCCCGTAAATTGCAGGCGGGTTTTTCGCAGGAATGTTCCGCAGCCCCCAAACCGCATACCACGACTCGTCTGGACCCCCCGATCGACATATCCACATAGCATGCAGAAAATGCAAAGAGAAAGCGATTGAGACAAAAGCACTCGAAATCCTCATCACAGTCATCTCGTGCACTTGCTCACCAAGACCATCTCGTTCGGGCTCGAGACAGGCATGTCAATGACATGCGGATAACCTAGCGAGACGGATATTGACGTGTTAGCCATTCCCATCGTCCCGTGTGACATGCCAAAAGATGGGAGCGATCGGACGTACCCATGCGACGTACGCCAAACAACTATTGCGCCCGGCAAATGATTAACGAGGTCTGCATGGCGCATGCGCCTTAAATGCGGTCGTAACTAAACCAAACTCGGTACGCCTCGCGTGGGGAATGCGACGGGACACATGCGTCAAGCTTGGCTCGACAGCACGTAGCGGACCCCCGTGGGAGCCATCCCACTTTCTCATTAAACCAAGTCATTTCCAACTACCAGCTCGTGGGCCTCGTACAAATGCGGTCGCAACTGCGCGGGACATTGTTCGTCGCATGTCGGCACAGTGACGGTACGCATACGTGGAGCTCGGGCCTAAAGAATACTGCGTAGCCACGCGGGGAGCGTCCCACGTGCAATCAAACAGAGTGGCCATTGAAATGAATGGGCTTCCATTGAGTAGGCCACAAAAAGTATTAATGTGAATAAACTGCATGTGGGCTCGTTGCTGTAAGACCCCAGAAGACCCCAGGGTCACAAAAACGCACACGTCGGTGCGACTCAGTCCCCCCGTCGACATGCGTAAATCTCGGGCGCATGCGATCAAAGCACAACATGCAACACCTCTAAATGCTCATGCAACACCTCTATATGCTTCATATTCACACTTAGTCCTTTCACCACTTCAGATCATTATTCAAGAGTCTGTTCAATGACCTCTTGACCTTTAACGCATTCACAACTGCACGGGACATTGTCTGTCGCATGTCGGGACAGTGACGCTACACATATGTCGAGTTCGGGCCGAAAGAATACTGCGCAGCCACGCGGGGAGCGTCCCACGTGCAATCAAACAGAGTGACCATTGAAATGAATGGGCTTCAGTTGAATGGTCCACAAAAAGCGCAATAGAAATAAATTGCACGTGGGATCGTTGCTGTAAGACCCCAGAAGACCCCAGGGTCACAAAAACGCACACGTCTGTGCGACTCAGTCCCCCCGTCGACATGCGTAAATCTCGGGCGCATGCGATCAAAGCACAACATGCAACACCTCTAAATGCTCATGCAACACCTCTATATGCTTCATATTCACACTTAGTCCTTTCACCACTTCAGATCATTATTCAAGAGTCTGTTCAATGACATCTTGACCTTTAACGCATTCACAACTGCACGGGACATTGTCTGTTGCATGTCGGGACAGTGACGCTACACATATGTCGAGTTCGGGCCAAAACAATACTGCGTAGCCACACGGGGAGCGTCCCACGTGCAATCAAACAGAGTGACCATTGAAATGAATGGGCTTCTGTTGAATAGTCCACAAAAAGCGCAATGGAAATAAATTGCACGTGGGATCGTTGCTGTAAGACCCCAGAAGACCCCAGGGTCACAAAAACGCACACGTCGGTGCGACTCAGTCCCCCCGTCGACATACGTAAATCTCGGGCGCATGCGACCAAAGCACAACATGCAACACCTCTAAATGCTCATGCAACACCTCTAAATGCTTCCCATTAACACTTAGTCATTTTATCACTTCAGATCATTATTCAAGAGTCTGTTCAATGACCTCTTGACCTTTAACGCATTCACAACTGCACGGGACATTGTCTGCCGCATGTCGGGACAGTGACGCTACACATATGTCGAGTTCGGGCCGAAAGAATACTGCGCAGCCACGCGGGGAGCGTCCCACGTGCAATCAAACAGAGTGACCATTGAAATGAATGGGCTTCAGTTGAATGGTCCACAAAAAGCGCAATAGAAATAAATTGCACGTGGGATCGTTGCTGTAAGACCCCAGAAGACCCCAGGGTCACAAAAACGCACACGTCGGTGCGACTCAGTCCCCCCGTCGACATACGTAAATTTCGGGCGCATGCGACCAAAGCACAACATGCAACACCTCTAAATGCTCATGCAACACCTCTAAATGCTTCCCATTCACACTTAGTCATTTTATCACTTCAGCTCATTATTCAAGAGTCTGTTCAATGACCTCTTGACCTTTAACGCATTCACAACTGCACGGGACATTGTCTGCCGCATGTCGGCACAGTGACGCTACACATATGTCGAGTTCGGGCCGAAAGAATACTGCGCAGCCACGCGGGGAGCGTCCCACGTGCAATCAAACAGAGTGACCATTGAAATGAATGGGCTTCAGTTGAATAGTCCACAAAAAGAGCAATGTAAATAAATTGCTCATGGGTTCTTCGTAGGAATGTCGTACGAATGTGATTTTTTCGCTCACTGACTACACGAGTGCCGCCCGACAACATATCGAGAGCGCATGCGCCTGTGCCGCGCGGTTTAGCCTGCGCGTGCATGGTAGGGTTAAGATTAGGGTTCGCAACTTGGTACAGGGATGCACCAAATGCGCGCGCATTCGACATGCGGACGATACCGGAACGCGTGACAGAAGGTCTGCGTTACGGAACCGAGCGACCTTACGGAGCGGCACGGGAGAAGGCCCGCGTCGCATTTATCCCAGTTTATCCCAGTACGCGTTCGCGGACATGTCGCATTTCTGTGGCCTTTACGACCTCTAAACGTTGTCGCAGGATAACGCCGTCGCAGGGGCTTCCGTCAGGGCCGCCGATGACAAACATACTCGAAAATCAATGCGATCGAAGCATGTCCGCGAAGCCGCTACTCCAACGCATGCCCGTAAATTGCAGGCGGGTTTTTCGCAGGAATGTTCCGCAGCCCCCAAACCGCATACCACGACTCGTCTGGACCCCCCGATCGACATATCCACAATGCATGCAGAAAATGCAAAGAGAAAGCGATTGAGACAAAAGCACTCGAAATCCTCATCACAGTCATCTCGTGCACTTGCTCACCAAGACCATCTCGTTCGGGCTCGTGATAGGCATGTCAATGTCATGCGGATAACGTAGCGAGACGGATATTGACGTGTTAGCCATTCCCATCGTCCCGTGTGACATGCCAAAAGATGGGAGCGATCGGACGTACCCATGCGACGTACGCCAAACAACTATTGCGCCCGGCAAATGATTAACGAGATGCGAATGGCGCATGCGCCTTAAATGCGGTCGCAACTAAACCAAACTCGGTACGCCTCGCGTGGGGAATGCGACGGGACACATGCGTCAAGCTTGGCTCGACAGCACGTAGCGGACCCCCGTGGGAGCCATCCCACTTTCTCATTAAACCAAGTCATTTCCAACTACCAGCTCGTGGGCCTCGTACAAATGCGGTCGCAACTGCGCGGGACATTGTTCGTCGCATGTCGGCACAGTGACGGTACGCATACGTGGAGCTCGGGCCTAAAGAATACTGCGTAGCCACGCGGGGAGCGTCCCACGTGCAATCAAACAGAGTGGCCATTGAAATGAATGGGCTTCCATTGAGTAGGCCACAAAAAGTATTAATGTGAATAAACTGCATGTGGGCTCGTTGCTGTAAGACCCCAGAAGACCCCAGGGTCACAAAAACGCACACGTCGGTGCGACTCAGTCCCCCCGTCGACATGCGTAAATCTCGGGCGCATTCGACCAAAGCACAACATGCAACACCTCTAAATGCTCATGCAACACCTCTAAATGCTTCCCATTCACACTTAGTCATTTTATCACTTCAGCTCATTATTCAAGAGTCTGTTCAATGACCTCTTGACCTTTAACGCATTCACAACTGCTCGGGACATTGTCTGCCGCATGTCGGGACAGTGACGCTACGCATATGTCGAGTTCGGGCCGAAAGAATAATGTCTAGCCACACGGGGAGCGTCCCACGTGCAATCAAACAGAGTGACCATTGAAATGAATGGGCTTCAGTTGAATGGTCCACAAAAAGCGCAATGGAAATAAATTGCACGTGGGATCGTTGCTGTAAGACCCCAGAAGACCCCAGGGTCCCGAAAAAGCACACGTCGAGGCGACTATGTCCCCCCATTGGCATACGTAAATCGGGCCACGACAGGGCCACGTCTTGCCAATCTTGGTCACAGAAAGACCCTCGCGTACGCCCACCCAACGCTCACGTCTCACAGTTCGTACGATACGAAATTCAGAACCACAGGACCAAGCGCTTTCACGTTGGCGACGAGTTGTCTTGACGGCTCTAAGGTTAAGACGTGGTCAGTGCTGGAGCTTAGTGGGTCAGTGGGCGTGATAGTGCCTGCAAGGGCAAGTCATATGTGGTCAAAGGGCACAATAGTTGGTCTGTGGGCGAGGGTGCTGTGTTTAATGGGCCACCGGGCACAATAGCGCTTTCGTGGGCAACACTTATGTGGTCAGGAGGCACAATAGTTGGTCGGTGGGCGAGGGTGCTGTGTTTAATGGGCCACCGGGCACAATAGTGCTTTCGTGGGCAACACTTATGTGGTCAGGAGGCACAATAGTTGGTTTGTGGGCGAGGGTGTTGTGTTTAATGGGCCACCGGGCACAATAGCGCTTTCGTGGGCAACACTTATGTGGTCAGGGGGCACAATAGTTGGTTTGTGGGCGAGGGTGTTGTGTTTAATGGGCCACCGGGCACAATAGCGCTTTCGTGGGCAACACTTATGTGGTCAGGGGGCACAATAGTTGGTTCGTGGGCGAGGGGGCGTGGCTTAGTCGGTCAGCGGGCACGATAGTGCCTCCACGGCCAACCCATATGTGGTCAGTGGGCACAATAGTGGGTTCGTGGGCGAGGGGGCGTGTCTTAGTGGGTCAGCGGGCACAACAGCGCCCCCTCTGGTACGCATATGTGGTCAGGGGGAAAAATAGTTGGTTCGTGGGCGAGGGGGCGTGGCTTAGTGGTTCACATGAGGTTAGTGGGCACAACCGTGCTTTGCCGGGACCAGTGGGTGGCGACCGCCATGCTTTCGGTGGTAGGTGGGCAGAATACCACTTTCGGGGGCACCAAAAGACCCCCTTAGCTCAATGGCACCCCCGGTGGTGCCCACGTAGCCATTAGGGGTCGAAGTCGACGACTTACCCATGGTAAGGCGAAAAGTGCCCGGTCGCCACTTATCCTGATGGCGATCGGGCGTCTTTTTGGAGGTTACGGTCCCTTCGCTCAATTATGCGTCCACTGGCAATTTATTAATATGGGCAAAAATCCCACCGACCCACTAAATGTCCTTACCTCGGTTCCCTGATGGAGGGAACGAGACGTTGTGACTTCATGCCACAACGCTGCACCGAATCACTGCAGTGAACGGGAGTGCCCTCTCAGGTTCCTCAGTACAAAGGGTGAGTGAATGACCGCCGCCATCTTCCTTTATACCCGTATGCACGGGGCGGAGACTGGCGTGCGCGTGCCATTCGCCAAGCCCATTGGCGTTTTATTAATTAATTATCTCGGAGAAGGTAGGTTCTCAAGATCAAACCCCAGTCAGTCTCTCACAACGTCTCGTTCCCTCCATCAGGGAACCGAGGTTACAGACGTAACCGAGACGTTCTGTTTATGTGTGTGTGTAACAAGAAGCCTCTTCTTTTTGGGGGAAGGAATGTGCACACGAAAAGGGAGCACACACACAACGTATTTTGTGGAACGTGTTGTTTTACAGATTTTGAAAATGGAGTCAGTTCGAGGTGGCGGCACTGATTGGCTGCCGAAAGAAAGAAGAACCGCACAGAATTTAAGGAGGTCACAAATTGGCTAGGAGGGAACAAAGAAACCAGAAGAGAAATCGACGTCACATTCTGTATTTAAATGTTTTTCTGGTAAACTTTCGGGGTTGTTGGTTCAGCTCATTGTGGAGCTAACAACCCAGCGCGCTGTTAAACTTTTAAATCTGATAATAAACTCCACTTATTTTTGTGAAAAATTGTCTCTTCAATATCTCAAATTTTTGAACATGCAGGACTGAATGAAAAGTCCAACATGACCTCGAAAGAGGTCAAAATTCTTGGTCCTCCTTGTCGTTATTATAGCTAGATAACAATGGCATATTAAATGGTTTGGGGCTTTCCGGTCTCTCAATAGCTGAAATTATTAATCGATTACACAGTGATCTAAGGCAAGGAATGCAACAACAACCACACGTAATCAAAATTGCTACAAATACCCCTATGGACATCACAATAGACATTACTATTGCTTTCCATCTTCCCAATGTTTTGTCTAGCCAATCTCCAATAGGATTATTTACTCCTGAATGTTCCTTCATTTCGATATGGTGTTGTTGCTTTCCTGACCCTCAGTTAGGCTAAAAAATATTCCTACTATAACTCCTGAAATTATTAATAGGATCCCCGACAGCTTACAGTTTTCCCACAGCGTCATCTTGTTGCCCTCTCTTGGACTTTCAAGGAACAATAAACAAACTCTTGAAAATTAAAATGGTTAAACACACAATATACTTAATGGGAATATGCAATTAAGGAAAAATATATGGTTAAATCCCACAAAATAGAATTGTAAGGAATAAATGGTTATACGTTAATGAACATGACAATATAAAAATCACAATAGCAATATAAAGGTATGAAGAATAGTAAATATGAAAAATATAAAAAATAATAAATATAAAAATAATAAATATGGAAAATTTGAATATTTAAAAAATGAAAAATCACAAATATGACAATATATATTGATTATAAAGAATAAATGGTAATACGTATTTCCACATCCGTGAATATTTTTTCTCCAGACCACACCCCAGCCAGCCGGGGTGTTGAAATACCCTTTACGTTATTAAGTGGAAAATGATTCTACCGTCCTTCCCTTTGGTCACAGCACATTCACCTGGTTGTCTGTTCTGTCACCTTTTCAGTAACATATTTGTGTATGGACTTGTGAACACGACACCTGTCTTGTGAACGATTTGCAATTGTTGTTGTACTGGTGGTGTTGTGATTTCACCTGTGGCTTCTTCAGCCTCTGGTTCTCCACCCTCACTTTCCCTCTCTTGGACCTGACTCCTCAGGTCCACCCGTGTCTCCTCAAGATCTCTCGAGGGGGGGATCACAGGCTACACACGAGGTTAAATGAAACCAAGTGTCACCTTTGCCCTGCAATTGAACACAGTGTGATGTCCTCGCTGTCACCCTATAGGGTTTCGACCACCTCGGCTCATTCCACTTTCTCCTGAACGTCCTCAGCCTCACCCACTGTACCGTCGTTGGAGGGGGGTCTGCTGCTGGAGATGGATTGACCTGGCATGAAAAAGTCTTAATGAGAGCAGTCAGTTTATCAAAATAGACAGTGTGAGATAATGGTGTCACAATGGCATCCAACAGTGCATTCCGACAGCAATTCAAAAGGGGTAAATCCTGTGATTCGGTTAACAGATTATCTTACTGACATTAAGGCCAATGGCAAAGCTGACAACCAATTTAGTTTTGTCTGTGCACAGATTTTAGCCAATTTGAGTTTTAGTGTGAGATTCATTCGTTCAACCTTACCTTGGCTGGCAGGATGCCAGACAGCACCAAATGCATGTTTTAGGCCTAGGGCCTTTTCGACGATTCGCAAATGTTCATTTTTAAAGTGACTGCCATTATCTGATCGTAAACGGCGAGGAAAACCGTAACGAGGTATATAATGATTTATTAAACATTTGATCACCGCCGTACTGTCTTCTCTGCCGACAGGATAAGCTTCAGGCCATCCAGTGAAATAGTCTACGATTACCAGAACATAACGCTTACCCTGTACCCTCGTGATCATGTCTGTGAAGTCGATCACGATTTCGTCCCCTGGACCACAGGTCAAAGGAAACGAACCCCTTGTTGGTTTAATAATGGGTTTAACGTTATATCCCTGACAAACTTCACATGTGCTGAGACCATAGCTTTAAAAAAAGGATGCCACCAATATTCAAGCGCTCTCATCATCTGTTTGTCCCCGACATGGCTCACTCCATGAACCTCTACCATGATGGAATAACACAGACTCGCTGGGAGCGCCGGACGTCCGTCCGGAGCTTGCCACAGTCCGTCAGAGGCACGAATGGCTCCATGTTGTGCCCACACAGAGACTTCTTCAGGGGTACAGCGCTGATGCTCTTTACAAAGGTATTCCCTTGTGAATCTCGGCAATAGATCGTTAGATGTTCTTTCTGATGTGCACATCATCTGCGAGGACACATAACCAGCAGCAGCTTTTGCCGCCAAGTCTGCTGCGTCATTGCCTCTGCTCAAAGAGCTATCCACCTTAGAGTGACCAGCGCATTTAATCACTGCCACCTCTGAGGGGATCATCAGAGCCTCTAAAAGGTCTCTGGCTTCACATGCATGTGTTATTGGTCGACCTGACGAAGTGATAAAGCCACAACATCCACAACGGCATTTCTACGTGTACAGCTGTAACAACATAAGCAGAGTCAGTATAGATGTTTACACGGTGTCCACCAGTATGTCGCAAGGCTTTGATCACTGCTATCATTTCTGCCCTCTGTGCTGACTGCTTCCCATCTAACCTTGCTGCATCCCTCGTAATCATCTCATATCCTACCTGCTCTACCACTGCATAAGCCGCTTTCAAACTTCCGTCCTCCGCCCTGAAACAGCACCCGTCAGTGAACAAAGTCATGACTGGCTCAGGGCCAGTCAATGGTTTTGCAAACAAACCTGGTCTGACCACTGATGCCCTCTCTGTGATCGGTGCACAGTCGTGTGGTTCTCCCTCCTCCACCAAATCTGCCATGTTAATGCCCTCATGTGTATATATGATATGGTCGGCGAGCAAAATTGCTGCAATGCGTCGCTGTCGCAAAGGGGAAAATGTGAATGATTCAGAATTAACAAAAGATGCGATTGAATGCGTGGTTAAAACAATTAGGTGGTGGCCCATGACGATGTGAGACGTTTTCTTCACTATCTTTGCCAGTCCTGCGACGAATCTGCTGCATGGTGGCTGTCTTTGTTCTACACTGTCCAACAACATGCTAACATACATCAACACTTTTCTGCCCCCCTGGTCTTTTTGATAAAGTACCCCATGTGCACTTGACCCTGTCTCAGAGACGTCTAAGTGAAATGGTGATCTGTAATCGGCACTGCTGAGATTAGCTGCATGTGCCATTTGTTGTTTCAGGTTAATGAACGTCCGTTCAGCTTCCTGTGTCCACTCAATGTCTGCTCTCAAATTCTTCATACCCTGTTGTTTTACAAGATCTCTTAAAGGGGCTGTTAATGAAACATACATTGGAATATAATGTTTACTATCCCCTTTTAGGCCTAGGAATGACAACATCTCCTTAACCGTGGTTGGCTTTGGATGACTCAGAATTCCTCGTCTATGGGCTACAGTTAGCGTGGAGCCCTCTGGGGTGATCATGCGACCTAGAAATGTAACACAAGGTCTGCAAAATTGCAGCTTTTCCTTGCTTACCTTGAAGCCACTTTTGTTTAATTGTCTTAACACAGCTTCGCTCCCCTCCAGGCATCCTTGCTCTGTTTTGGCTGCCAAAAGGAGGTCATCATTAACATGATCAACACACAGTCTCCAGGCAAACTACAGTCCTGTAATTGTTGTTTTAGTGCATGGTTAAAAATTCCTGGTGATAAAACAAACCCCTGGGGTAATCAGTTGTAAGAATATTGACAATCCCAAAAAAAGGGATACAGAAAAATGCGTTAGCCAAATCAATAAATGTAAACCAATTGTGCTCAGGTGTTATCACAGAGAGTGCAGTATACGGATTAGGCACTGTAAATGATGGTGTAGGCACAACAGCATTGATTGCTCTCAAATCATGTACCAACCTGTACTTATTCGTGCCTGGTTTCGGCACCGGAAAAATAGGCGTGTTCCACCTAGATTTATATGGTGTAATAACACCCCTCTCTAGGAGACCTTTTACTGTTGCGGCCACACCCTCATCCGCCTCAGGTTTGTTGCAGTATTGTGGAATCCAGATGGGGTCAGGTGTGCTTAACTGAAAGTAAACTGGAGACATGTTACAAAAACCTACATCTGTTGGGCCCTGAGACCAAAGATCCTCAGGTAAATTTGTTATGACATCTGGTGCTCCCACACTATCTGACAGCTCCCTGCCATGGAATCTAGAAACCTGCACATGCTCTAGAGCTCCGGTGTCTCGTGTGGCACCTTCTATCCAATAGGCTTTGTGTTTAGGTGAATATTTAACCTCTGTCTTCTCCGTGGGCTCCCAATCCTGGGTGGCCAACAGTGTTTTTGTAATCTTACCTAGCTCCCTGGCTTCATGGCTTTGGGTGTAAGGCTAACGATATGTGAGGTGCTGCTGTGTCTGCCATCTCATACCACTTCAACTGCTCTTCTGTCAGCTTCACTGGAGCCATCACTCCTTCTTTACTTACAAAAATTCAGGCTCCCTCCAACACCCATCTGTCTCCCTCCACTTCCTGAAACATTTCTTCATAAATGGTTATGTCATTCCTGTCATAAAACAATGTACAATGCAATGGGTCTATGGGGGGTAAATAGATATCTAAATTTGAAATGCATGAACGGTATTTATTATACAGTTCCATTGCTGTGCCCCACATCATCTAATTTTACCCAGTAAAGATCAGCTGCCTCCTCCTCCCCACACGAGGTCAGCATCCACTGGCTGTCTGTCGTATTACCTGATAGGGAACAGTTAATGGTTGTACCATCTGGAAATTAACTTTAACCCCTTCTACTGAGCACAGAATGCTAGCCCCTAATTTTATTAATAAATCTCTACCCAAAAGAGGAATGGGAGCATTGCTGGAGAAAAGGAACGAGTGTGATAAGCATTGATTTGCCACTTCTACTTTAAATGGTTGTGTCATTTGCCAGCTTTCACATCCCCCAGAGAACCTGATGACCGTCACAGTTTTGTCACTCAGATCAGATTGTTTTATGCCGCCTGTGACAGTTGAATAGGTGGCTCCAGTGTCCACCAGAGCTTTTAATGGTTTGTTGTTTACCATTAACGAAATGAGAGGTTCAGCCCCAGCCCTCATTTCATCTCTCTGGGGGTCCCATCAACAATCCCTCGCGCCACCTTCCGGGCCCAATGATGGGAGCACCGGCGCCTGGAGGTTGGAGGGTGGTGGACGGTGTTGCCCCTGGTTGTATGGGGTTTTGTGGTTCCCTCCCTCTATTACTACCCCTCCAATTGCTCCTTTGTCTATTTCCCCTCCCACCTGCTGCATGGGCTTCTGTACCATAGGGTGGGCCGTTATATTGGTAAGGGGGTGGCTGATAGGATTGTTGTGGCATCTGCTTACTCTTTTTTGTCCCTCCCTCATTCTTTGCTTGTTCTAACTGTAGTTTTAGCAACTCTATTTTTATCTTTTCTAATTGTTCTTCCTCTTTTCCTGTTTTCTCAACAGCCCTATCTGTGTGGTGGACTAAATGCCTTTCCCATACTTCGTTACTAGCAATTGGAATGTCAGGGTTATTTTCCATTATTTGTTTAACACCATTAGGGGCACCTGCCATGACTGCTGCTCTGAATATGTCTTGTGTAATTGGGTTGGTTAAACTATTTTCTTCCACCATCTGTTCCCACTCAGCCGCGCACCTGAAATAATATGCTGCACCTGTCTCACCTGGTTTTATGCGAAACTTTATGTTTTGGTATACGGTGGGTGGCAATGGGTACAATCGACCAGTGCCCTGCCCACCATTGTGATTACCTTTGAAAAATCAAGATCATTTGGATATTGTAAAGTTTGGGCTTCGAGTTCAAAACTCCCCATCTGAGAGGCTGTCAAAATCTGACCCAACAGACACCTTATGTCACCCAAAGCCAGAACGGTACCATGACTCAATTTACTCAAACACTTAGAGCCCCCTGATGTAATTGGAGGAATTTTACTGGAAATAGCGGTCATGTCACTGTGTGACCAGGGCTGGTACTGCACCCCAGTGCTCTTTACTAACAATGGGGCTTGTACGCCTGGATATAACTGATTAGTATGGTGACTCATTGCCTGCTCTCTCTGCTCTGGCTCGTTAGGGGGGCAATGATCAATAGAAAAATTAGACAACTGCTGCTCTCTTTCCCTTCCCCTAGTACGTTTTGCTATTGGCTCCTCCTCCATTACCATCGTTCCCGTGATACATACTGTGTGCATTGTGCCATGGGCCTGACCTGTTGTTTGCTGAGAGTCGATTTTGGTGAAATGTACGGTGGGGGCTGAGCGAGGGTCGGATACAAGGGGCGGTACTGTTCAGGGGGCGGTGCTAGTGACTCAGTCTCACTGTTTCCGTCCTTCACTTCCCGTCTAACATCATCCTCTGTAGCCTTCACTTCCTTTCTATCATGTCTACTGGGTGATAAAGCTGTTGCCACGAGGGCAATGCGAGTCCATTTTCTTAACTGTTTTTCTAAGTCACACCCTTTACTCTTATGTCTGCTTGTATTATACCATTTAATTGTTTTTTCATCACTTTTATGTCTGACTAACCTGCAATGAGCCTTTTTCTCCATATTCCTTACTTTTGGGGCCAGGGGCACTTTAAGTTTTTCGGCCTCCTTAGCCCATGCGTAATCATCACACAACGCTACCCAACATTCTTCAGATTCTTTCTGCCTTTGTTTCCTCTCTTTTGGTTCAGCCTGAGCTATCATCATCTCAGCGATATTCTGCCATTGCTCTAATACGGTTGGACACTCGTGTGGGTCACATTCCTTTTGAAACTCTGCCATTCTATTATATTTATTTACTTATATATATATATATATATATATTCAATATAATTTCCCTACTAGTTTCTTTACGATTGTCTCCTCACCCCAACTTAAATTATACACATACACACAGCCCACACATTCACACCAAAATAACAAATTTATGGTTTTTTTCTTAAACCACGGGACTTTAACCCTTTATACATAACTTTAATATGTATAAAATACAGACTTTAACTGTTTTAAAATGTATGGCTTCCTTTGCCAAGTGACTCAGACTCTAACTGTTTTAAAACAGAACTCTAACTTGTTTTAAAAGAATCTTTTAAATCTGATTTTCCTTATTTCACTATTTCAATTTTTACTCTTTTATTCTTCGAGATGTTCATCACATTCAACACAGAAATTTAGTATATCCAATTGCAGAATTCGGATTAACAGGTTTCTGCTTACCTCTCTTATTTTGCCGGGTTTTTGTGTTAAATCTGAATCCGTCTCAAGATCTTTTCCCTCCCCCGCAGGGTCCGGCGGAATGTGGCGCGAAAACTTCTCTTTGTCTTCAAATCACGTCGACGGTCACCATTTGACGGACTTTTCGCTTCAGTCCTGCATGTTCAAAAATTTGAAGAAAGTCAAAGAGACCGTTTTTCCCAATAAGTTTAAGTAAAATTTATTATCAGATGTAAAAGCTTTTTTCCAGCTGGGGTTGCCTCTCAACATATATTTATATATATACCCCAATACATTTCGTTGCACTGTACTTGTATGTGTGTAATGACAATAAATTGAATCAAATCAAAATCAAATATATATGAGCGAACAACTGAAAAACACACTTCCGGGTTACAGATATTTATAATATATGTGACGTCGATTCTCTCTTCAGGCTCCTCCCCTTCCTTGGGCGGGCGTTCAATCCTCTGGAACCAATCACCTCAGGACATGTTAATCTGACTCCATTCTCCCCCAACCGTTGGTTCCCTGCAAAACATTTTGAAAATAGCCGTCCTGCCGAAAAATGCGATTTATGCACACACACGTTATTTGAAACTCAGCTTCCGCATTCCTCAAAGCTCTCGTTTCACACTCCTGCCAACTAGTTTTCAAGACAAAAACCCAGCACAGCATGGACATACTCATATCATTATATTTGACAGTAAAACAACAGTAAACATAAACTTATAATACATAGAACATCGTAACCCCAATACCGTGCAGCAAGAATAAGATCGGTTTCACCACTTCAAATTAATCTATCATAAAATGGACTCCCTATACCTACATTTCATGTACATGTAATCAGTAAGCTATATAGCACATCTATGAGTACCGTCTTTCCTTATTTTTATAGGCTACAGTCACCGGTTCTTTCAGTTAACGTCACGTTGTGCTAATGGGGCAAATTCGCACAGATTAAGATAAAACAATTCGTTTGATAGTTACACCTAACGTTACTTATAATTTTTTTTTAAATCAGTGTTTCCCAATCCTGGTCCTGCAGTCTTACTTGTCAGTGGGTTTCAATATTCTTCCAATTGCTGGAGCACATATAAATTGAAATGTACATACTCATAAATCATATAAATCTGTGAATTTATTCCATTAAAATAATTATTATTTTTTCCAGAGTCAATTGGCATCTGATTGTATAGTAAGTAAAAAACATAGCCGTTAATCTGCATATCTTGTTTGCCATGTTCCTCATATTTTATGTCATGCAATTTAGTCATGTTTGCTCTTTTTTTGTGTGTCAATAGCAGCTACCTCTACCCCAAAGGCTATTTTAGGAGCCCTTTCACAGAGCGTCTTTGGCATATTGTAAGTATATGTTTTTAAATACTTTTTATAAGATGCATCAATGGGTTTAGAAAAGATTTGTAAATGTTTTTAGTAAAACACATTGTACTGCATGTACTTTCATTTGTATAGAACTCTTCATATAATTGCCAAATAATTGTCTTGTTTTCCATGTTGTACTGTGGCTCTGCTAAATGCCTTGACTGTAAATGAATTGCAGGCATATTAAGGATCAACATCAGTCACTGGAGATAAAAGCAATTAATAACTATTTCACATAATAATGATTCATTTCAACTAGAGTGTTTAAGATCCGTCTCACTCATTTCCTTTTTCTTTTGTTTTCAGATGATGCTGAAGTGAAGATAGTGCTTCTGTATTTTAAATAATTGTAGCTTTTATATTTGTAGCCTCATTCTACCATTATGATATATGTATAAAATTAAATATTACCAGTTTAACGTCTTAAAGTTTTGATTTTCTTTCTATTTGTTTTATTTATATTTTGATTAATTATTTTTGTAGTTATATGTATATATAGTAGTATTTGTAGAATATATATTTCTCATGCTACATTTAATATATATTAATTATATTATGATTTGAAAATTTTATTTTGCCAATTAGTTTTACGTGTTAAAGGTATTAATATTTTCTTTCTTTTTGTATGTTGTTTAAGGTTGTTTATGCAGTTTAATTTAATAAATTTTGATTTATTTAACCCCAGTTTTTGTTCTCTGAGCAACAAACAATCTATAACACGTGATTTTAGACTCATTTCATTCATCATACCATGGTTTGGAGAACCTTATCGTAACGTTAGGATAACATTCACGTTACGTTAGAGGAACGTTCCCGTAACGTTAGTACAAAGGTAGGGTAACGTTCCCCTAACCTACAGGGAACGTTCTATTAACGTCAAGAAAACTTTCCTGGAAAACCAACAGGAAACGTCAGAATATCTGTTCTGGGAACGTTCTAGGAATCACGCGCTAACGTTCCCAGAACGTTCTGGGAACCAAAAATTGTTTGCTGGGTAAAATATACAGCAAAACACCGTCAAATTCGAACGGTAATGGAGCGTAAAACCAAAAACTTCCTTTTACTGTATTAAATAGATTGAATAACCGTTAATTGTGAGACTGGATAAAACTGTGTTTTTTACTGTAATAAAATGTTGAAATTATAAATATTTTCTGTGAAAACAAATAAATATGCATACATTTTACAATTAAATATTGTAATGTTGAAAATGTCTGAAAACCTTAGATTTTACTGTATTATTTGAGTAAAACTACATCTTTTGGGGTTGTGCACATTGGAATTCACAGTATAAATCTGTAGATTTTTAAGCAAACAAAAACATTCATTTTTACAGAAGCAAGATGTTAAAAAATAGGGTCCACCGTAAAGGGTCCATTCTGAATAGACACATAACCAACATATATTTTAGATAATTAATAATTATTTATCCAAATATGCGCTCTATTGGACTAAGAGCCCTGACAGATTCTGTTTATTAAATGTATTTGAGCACAAATAAACCGGAGAAGACGAGAATGAATGTTGTGTGAGTTTTGATTTCTATTCAAAATAACGAACGTTACAGATAAATTATTTTGCACTCCTGGCATACATTAAGAAATTAATGTCACTGCAAACCAGTTTAATCATAAACAGTGGTCAAATGTCGAATTTGGAGTCTTAAAACTTTCTTGTGATGCTGATTCTGTCCAGGGACCCGTTTCAGAAATCAGGGTAGGCCTAAGTGCAAACTCAGTGTAAGTTAACCCCAGAAAACGGGATACTCTGGGTTTTCAGTTTCAGAATGCGAGGTATATCAAACCTGTGACCGTGGGGTAAGTCAAGCCCGTTTCAGAAATCAAGGTACTCTGTGAACCTAACCTGGTCGGGAGCAGGTTTTATTCCACTAACCCGAGGTTTGTTACAATCTCCGCCCCTTTTAGAAACGCGAGCGGTGTTGAAATTGCCTTCGCCGTTTGTTTTTTCAATCGTTTTCCTTAATCGCGGACGTTCATAACACAGACATTAAAAGGGCATGTCCGTTTATTCAGGAGCCCGTAGATGAGGAAGCTGCATTCATTCAGAGAGAGTTACATTTACGTTGGGAGAGAATATATGGTGAAGCCCGTTTGGATGTTTTATGATATCCGGAGGATTTTTTATTTGAGCGATAGAGTTTTTCTGTACAGTCCATTAAATATATTCACAATCTGCTTCATCCTTACATCACAAACCTCTCTCGTGAATGCGCTCTTACATCTGAGCAGATTATTTTTATGGTCACGTTTCTTTGCTAATGGAAGCTTTCTATATAACACCAGAGATGCAGAACACGTTAGCAAGGCAACTGTATGCATAGCAGTAAGAAAAGTGTGAATCGCTCTCAAGCACTTTTTATACATTTGTGTTAAGCTTCCTGTGAGAGCCATCAAAGAGGAGTTTCATAGGATTACAGGTGAATAGTGAACGTCTTTCTGAATTAGGCTGATCAAATAAATGTGGTCTTGCTGCCACCTTCTGGAAGTAAACTAATAATTCAAATACCCTTTAGGATTTCCCAATGTGATTAGGTGCACATTTAACCGGTCTCACTCACTCCGCTCTGCGCGAGCTTCGAACCGACATCGGTCCAAATGAGAGACGGGCACTCTAACGACGAGGCTAAAGACCGCAGTCCCTATTGCGTCTGTCAGTAGAGCATCTCTGTTGGTCAGGGAGTGAGGCTTACACACTGCTCTTCACTAGCTGGCCTCTGTTACACAGCTGGAGCAGGGGCAAGCATAGCCAGTTTTCTCGGTTCTCATATACTCAAAACTTTCAAGGCCAGTCTATTATATATATCAAACATTTCCCAGTCAGGCATCCTACTAGCAAGAGCATTTAAACTCACCGGACTGAATGATGTTTTTATATTTCATTTTCAGCTGCTGCCATGTTCTTTTTATTGCAGAAGGATTGCACCTACATGATAAAAATCGTAGGTATATATTAACATATATATATAGATATGTATATATATATATATAGTCCCCCCTAATTCGACTGCGAGAAATAAACGAAGCGCTTTTTGTCACGTGGCGTTGCCATGGTGAATCATGTTATCTTCGCTCAATTGATGATGGCTTTTTAAAGCCGCGGTGAACACGCGTAACCTAGAGTAAACTTACTCAGAGTGGATTGAACTCATTGAAACCAGCTGTTCTGAAACAGAAAACTCAGAGTAGCGATTATCTGAGTAAATCAACTCAGTGTTCACATTTTAACTCAGGGTTGCTTGAACCTCCTTATTAAAACGGGTCCCTGATCAAGTAAGAGTGTGATGTTTTGACGAGCAATGCATTTTGAACAACAATAATCCGGGATCACCAGTGATCCTATGAGGGCAAGGGGTTAACCCTTTAGGCTCAGCAAAATTGCCACTTCATGTACGCTCAGACACAGACCACATGTCTCTTGTCTTACTGTGCAGGGAGAAAGATTATAAAGAGTTTGGTCATGCTAATGTGTTCTCTGAATTACTAGCAGACTTGAAAGAATTGGAGGTGAAACTAGAGTCAAAGGAACTTTGTTTTGCATTGCTGGTGATAATCTGGGTTCTCACTGTATTGGTGGCTTCACTGAAAATTTTAGTTCTTCAAAGTACTTCTGCAGGTACTGCCTGATAACGAAATCTGAATTTCAGGGTGCTGACACAAATCTGTGTGGACCAGAACGTACCAAAGAGAACTACAACTCTGCTGTTGATCGCCTCCAGATTGACAATACACCAGACGTCGATGGAGTGAAGTTCAGGTCAGTGTTCAATTCACTGAAATACTTCAACGTTTGTATGCCAGGCTTGCCACCATGTCTAGGTCACGATATCTTTGAGGGAGTTTTGGCTTATGATGTGGCACTGTATCTGAAGTACTTTATAAAGAAAAAAGCATGGTTCACTTACTCCACTCTGAACCGACGCATCAATCAGTTTAGTTACCATGCCTCTGATGCTTCTACAAAGCCATCTGAGGTCAGCCCTCAAGCAGCTAAACTCTCAGGACAGGCTGTACAGAACTGGAACTTCCTCCGATTGCTGCCTCTCATAGTTGGATGACGTAGTGACAGACCCCACAGATGAGTTGTGGAACTTAACTCTGTAGCTGAAAGATATTGTAGACATGGTGTGTGCTCAGAAAATTTCAGTGGCTCAGGTAGCATATCTTGATATTCTTATTCAAGAATATTTAGAGTCAAGAAAAGCTCTGTTCCCAGAATGCAACCTGAGACCAAAACACAATTTTCTACGCCTTTATTTGTTTAAAGCAATATATTGAAAAGTGTGTGTGGAGGTCAAAATATGTTCAAGACAATAAAAATGTCAGTGAAGGACATCTGAGATATTGTTGCAGTGGTTTTCTGATGCATGTGTTTAAGGTTTAAGGGTGGTGACACAGCTAAGACCCGAGAGTCTCTTTCAAGGTTAGTAAAGTAAACAGATTCTAGAAGATATTTTACACATTTCTCTGTTGTCTCTAAATCTTATTTTGTCTTTATTATGATTAAAAATGTTTGTTTTGTTCCTGCCCTTTTCAGACACTGAATTTGAGCAGAAACCATAAGGATACTCAAAGGACCTGTGACTCTCAGGAAATGGTGAGATTTCAGGTTATATATATATATATTTTTTTTTTCATTAAATTCATTTTCCTTTGTCCCTTTACAATATTGCTGTTTTGTTTTTGTAAACAGCATCAAATGAGAGTGACAGGTGAAACCGTTTCATGACAATGGCAGGAAAAGCATGCTGAAGATTGAATCAAACCTTGGCTGGAAATATTTGGTATGTGTTTTACCGTAAATCAAATTGTTGAAAAACATTCAGCTACACTGCAACACAGGGATACTTGTTTTGCACTTATTTTCTTGTTAATTTAATAAGTCTCATTATTTTTGTCAGTTATTATTATTTATGGTGTATGTGATGAACATTAAAACAATGTTCAATGTTCGAGCTTTCTCATACGTAGCACCTAAACTCTGGAACAGCCTCCCTGATATTATTCGAGGATCAGACACACTCGCCCAATTTAAATCTAGATTAAAAACGCATCTTTTCAGCCAAGCATTCACTTAATGCAAATATGCTAAATAAACCACCAGGAGATGCTGACATTAGATATTATTTACTAGAATAATTGGATTTATTATATAAAACACCATGTAGTGTGTTTTACCCTTTCTTGGGTTTTTCGTTTTTCCCCTGTAAAGCTGCATTGGAACAATGCAAATTGTGAAAGGCGCTATATAAATAAAATTGAATTGAATTGAATTGAATTGTTCTGCGTGTTCAAAATTGGAGAGAGGCCAGTTAAGAAAATGTTGAAATTTATTTACTAGAAGTTTCAAAAATACAACAGCTGCTGGGTGGGTTCTCAGACGCAAAGTCTTACACAAAGAACCGACACCCAGAAGAACAGTTTCACAGCTTTTATAATATTTCACAACGGGTCTCTTCTCCACTTGGGGGTCAGGATCCAATCAGCTTTCTCTTCTTTGTCTTGTCTCAGCCAACCAGGTCACACTGCTTTGCTCTCGAATCATCTGCAACACATTATATAGAGGCCCCCACAATCCACCACATTCCATGGGACTCCGTGTGTAATCTAATCTTTACACACACACATACCGTTTCCTGTGGAAAATACCCTCAAAATCAGCCCCTAGTTCTAGGTTACACTGGTTATATTTTCAACATATTATGCACAGTTAGTAATCAATAATGAAATCATAAAGCATATTAAATGTAAAATCACGTTTAAACCACAATAAAAATCCTACATATGCCCTTTTTGTTTTCTTTCTAAATGCAGAAGGGATCTAGCCAGTCCACAATAAAAGCTTCGTTGCCCCCCTGTGAGTCTTCTGGAAGAAATGATGGCGCCTGTATTCTTTGGTTTCCCTAAACATCACACCCTGTTTATACAAGGCTCTTCAATTAAGTCTGCACCCAAAGATTCAATAAGAGGTAAGCAGTTGTATTATTCAAGTTTTGCAAAAGAAAGATGGACAGGAGACACTAATCTTAATTAGCCGAGCTCAGGTTCATGTCCAGATGAGCAGTTTCATACGATGACGGAAACTGACGCTATAAAATGTAGATTGAATGATAGGTCTCATCCCCATGCATTCAGTCATTAACTTCAAGTTCTATGATAAATCAATAGGAAATTTAAATACAATGTTTTCCAACAAATTATGATTGTGATTAGGGCTGCATTGTCAATGCATTTTACATAAGTAGATTTAAGAACTGCATACTTTACACCTAAGAAATAATTTATCATTAGATCTGTTTTTGACAGCACGTTTCACTTCTGTGCATTTTGCTCAAGCACTGATCAAACTTTTGATACTTTGTCCATTTTTTGCTGCAGAGGGGATCCTGCCAGTCCAAAGTGAACTCCTGATGGACATTGAAGTACTCCTGCAGAGCTTGTTTCTTCGACACCATGCGCATTTGAAACTCCACTGAGTGCTTTCCTTCACCAACACAGGACCCAGTGACTAATTACTGTTGATCGGTCAGGGGCAGGTCATTTTTTGTTTCATGTTTATTAATTCCTCCATGGATTACCAGTGTGGCAAGGTAAGAGACACTACGGACACAAGACGGCAGATGTAAACAACTCCGGAGGGGAATTTTATTAGGACAAGTGTAGAAAAAACCACAATCCAATGGTGACAACCCAGGGTGCTTGTGATTAGGTAGCTGCCAGTCCGTGCTCGTGCCAATAGTGCAGTTTTTCCGTCCTCGGGTTACTCACTGGACTCTGAGGGAAGAGAAGAGAGTGTTAGTTCTTTGGAGAACAAGCCTTCCTCAGTAGTGTGTGTGTGTGCAGTTTATATGCCCGGTAGTTAATTGGCATCAGGTGTGGTTGATCAGCATTAGCTGCCGGGCCATTTCCCAGGTGATGCTGATCCTGAATCTGTACCCTCCGCCACACTCCCCCCCCCCAGCATCGACCTGGTATCCAGGCGTCTTCTGTGGGAACCTCGGGGAGATAGTAAGGGTGGGAGGGGAATGTTGCCTGACAGACCTGCCCAGCCGGACCACATTCGAGACAGCCCGTCCGCGTTGCCGTTCGAGGTCCCGGCTCGATGTCGTACCGTGAAGTGGAAGTCCTGGAGCGCGAGGAACCATCGGGTCACCCGTGCGTTGGTGTCCTTTGCTCTTGACATCCACTGTAGGGGGGCATGGTCTGTGATCAGGGTGAAACTACGGCCCAGCAGGTAGTAACGCAGCTCCAAGACTGCCCACTTCACGGCAAGGGCCTCTTTTTCCACCGCGGCGTACCTGGTCTCGGCCGGCGTCAGTTTTCGGCTTATGTAGGTGACGGGGTGTTCTTCTCCTTCCTGGATCTGAGATAGGACGGCCCCCAGGCCAGTGTCAGAGGCGTCCATCTGGAGGAGGAACGGGCTGCTGAAGTCCGGGGCGTATAAGACCGGCGACGAGGTGAGGGCTTGTTTGAGGGTCTGGAATGCCGTTTCTGCCTGGTCTGTCCACTCCAGGGTCTCCGGTAGCCCTTTCTTCGTCAGGTCTGTCAGGGGGCTGGCTATCGAGGAGAAATGAGGAATGAAACAGCGATAGTAGCCCGCCAACCCTAGGAATGCACGCACCTGAGTCTTTGTTGTTGGACGGGTAGCCGCCTGCACGGCCTCTACCTTCTTTTCCTGGGGTTTGATGAGTCCCCGACCGATCTGGTACCCCAGGTACTTGGCTTCCGTCAGACCCAGGTGGCACTTCTTTGGGTTGGCTGTGAGTCCAGCCCGACGTAGCTCGTCGAACACCCTCCTGAGTCGGTCCAGGTGTTCCTCCCAGCTTTCAGAGTGTACCACCACATCGTCTATATAGGCTGCCGCATAGTTCTGGTGGGGTCGTAACACGATGTTCATCATCCTTTGAAACGTTGCCGGGGCTCCGTGTAGGCCGAATGGTAGGACTCGGTATTGCCAATGGCTGCTGGGGGTGCTGAAGGCAGTCTTTTCTTTGGCCTCATCTGACATGGGCACCTGCCAGTAGCCCTTGGTGAGGTCAAGTGTCGATATGTTCCGAGGCGATCAAGCAGCTCGTCTACCCGCGGCATGGGGTACCCGTCGAACGAGGAGACTTCGTTGAGCTTTCTGTAATCATTACAAAACCGGAGGGTGCCGTCTGGTTTTGGGACCATCACAATCGGGCTGGACCACGGGCTACGGGATGGCTCAATGACCCCTAGTTGGAGCATCCGCTGTATCTCTTCCTCGATAACCAACCGACAGGCTTCGGGTACACGGTAGGGCCGTTGCCGTACAACGACTCCAGGCTCTGTCCGGATGTCGTGTTTAATCACATTGGTTCGACCCGGGTGCTCTGTGAACACGTCCTTGTACTGACGGACCAAGGCTTCAAGATCGGTCTTCTGGGCCGCTGACAACTGCTCCCCCAGGTCCATGACTGGGTCGGCCTCCTGGGCATATGCATTCACTTCTTCCCGCGCTAGGGATGCCCACCCTGCTGAACAACATAAAGAGCTCCTTGGCGATGTTTTTCGTGGTGGCTTTGCGCAAGGGGATGGCTTCAGGGTACCGAGTGGCGTAGTCCACGACGATCAGGGTGTGTTCATGGCCCCGGGCGGACTTCGGCAACGGCCCTACCAGATCCATGCCGATCCGACCGAAGGGTACCTCAATGATAGGCATCGGTATCAACGGGCTGGGGGCGGGCGCCGAGGAGATGTTCGCTGGCAGGTAGGGCAGCTTTGGCAGAAGCTCCTCACTTCTGCATCAATCCCTGGCCAGTGGAACCGGTCCCGGATTCTCTGTAAGGTGTTCTGGGCCCCCAGGTGTCCTGCCATCGGGTGGGAGTGAGCCAGTTCGAGGACCGCTTCTGTCTTGGTCCTCGGCACCACTAGGAGATGTTTGAGTTCCCCCCGCCGCTGCGCGACACAGTAGAGTAAGCCGTTCTTGACCACGAAGTGGGGGAGAGGGTGAGGTGCAGGGAGTCGATCTTCTCCCTCTAACACTCGGACCTGGTTCCAGCAATGCTTCAGGCGCCCCCATCTTCTCGCTGTTCGCGACTGAACGTTCCTCCTGCGGTGACCTGGTGAAACAAATCCATAAATACATTAGGTGGGGGGTTATGGCACTCACCCTCCCTCTCGCTGCCAGTGGCCACGAACGACGGCTGCTTCTCTCGGGTCCGTGGTGCTCGACGTCTTTGGGGTCCCCCGTTTCCCCACTTCTCCCGGACTGTGGTGGCAAGGAGTCGCTCGAATCCGGGCCAGTCCCGGCCCAATACCACTGGTACCGGGGGTCCTGGACAATGCCCACCTCGATCTGCCATGTCCCTGGCTCGGCTGTGATGGCCACCCGGCGTGTTGGCACATACTGGGTGTCGCCATGGACACAGGTAATCGGAACGGTGGCTTTGCTGTCAGGTAGCGGCCGTGCCACAGTGGGCTGGACCAGGGTGATGGCACTGCCCGAGTCAAGCAGGGCCCGGTGTGACCTCTTTCCTATCCAGATGGCTCTTATAGGTGCTCCCTGGGGCATGGTGCGGTGCATGGTGCATCCTGTCACCCATGCACGGATGCCGGGGGACGGGGGTTCGGTGGTCATGGGTTCGTCCAAGGGTTCAGGGGCCGGCGGCCTACTCACTGGTCGGATAGTACCCTCCGGTCGTCGCCTGTCGAATCCACCCCTCCGGGGTGCCGTCCTCTCTCTCTCTCCAGCATCTCGGGCGGATGAGGCTTCCGCTAACTCCACAGCCTCTACCAACTCTTTCGTCGTCTTCGGGTTCATCGTGCTCACCGATCGTTGGAGATGTCGGGGAAGGGCACGCAAGAGACGGTCTATCATCACCCTCTCTGCGACCTGCAGTGCTGTGGAGTCGTCCGCCAGCAGCCAGAGGTGAACTAGGCGCGTCAATTGGGCGACTTGCTGCCGTATCGGTGCGTGTTCCTCATAGCTCCATCTGTGAAACTGTTGAGCTGCACAGGGAGGTGACAACCCCCCTCGGGCTAGGATCTCGCTTTTCAGCACCTGGTAATCGTCAGCCTGTGCAGTCGTTAAGGCATAGTATGCTCACTACGCTTCTCCCGTCAAGAAGGGTGCTAGGATGCGTGCCCATTGATCATTCCTCCACCCCTCCCTGGTGGCGATCATTTCAAATGTATGCAGATACGCCTCAATGTCATCTTGAGCCGACATCTTCGTCAATAGAAGAGCAGCCTGGTGACGGGGTTCGGCTAGCGGCGCTCGTGATGCTGCTGCTTGGAGCTGTTCACACTCTCGGTCGGCTTGCTCTTGTCTGGCCACCAGCTGGTCAAAGCACTGCTGCTGGCGGACTGACACCTCCGTGAGTCGACGTAGGATTTCCTCCATTTTAGTCGCGGAGAGAGAGAGGCGTGTCCGTAGTTCCTGAGACGGAAATAAATCACAGATGTTATGGGGAAAAAAAAAATTCTGCAGGCTTGAAGGTCTCTTACCACTATGCCCGCATTCTCCACCACTTGTGGCAAGGTAAGAGACACTACGGACACAAGACACCAGATGTAAACAACCCCGGAGGGGAATTTTATTAGGAAAAGTGTAGAAAAAACCACAATCCAATGGTGACAACCCAGGGTGCTTGTGATTAGGTAGCTGCCAGTCCGTGCTCGTGCCAATAGTGCAGTTTTTCCGTCCTCGGGTTACTCACTGGACTCTGAGGGAAGAGAAGAGAGTGTTAGTTCTTTGGAGAACAAGCCTTCCTCAGTAGTGTGTGTGTGCAGTTTATATGCCCGGTAGTTAATTGGCATCAGGTGTGGTTGATCAGCATTAGCTGCCGGGCCATTTCCCAGGTGATGCTGATCCTGAATCTGTACCCTCCGCCACACCAGCCATATATATGGTATTGGGGTTACGATGTTCTATGTATTTATGTTTACTGCCGATATGAGTATGTCCATGCTGTGCTGGGTTTTTCTTGAAAACTAGTTGGCAGGAGTGTGAAACGAGAGCTTTGAGGAATGCAGAAGCGGAGTTTCGTATTTTTCGGCAGGACGGCTATTTTCAAAATGTTTTGCAGAGATCCAATGGTTGGGGGAGAATGGAGTCAGATTTACATGTCCTGAGGTGATTGGTTCCAGAGGATTGAACGCCCGCCCAATGAAGGGGAGGAGCCTGAAGAGAGAATCGACGTCACATATATTATAAATATCTGTAACCCGGAAGTGTGTTTTTCAGTTGTTCGCTCATATATATGTTGAGAGGCAACCCCAGCTGGAAAGAAGCTTTTACATCTGATAATAAATTCTACTTAAACTTATTGGGAAAAACTGTCTCTTTGACTTTTCTTCAAATTTTTGAACATGCAGGACTGAAGCGAAAAAGTCAGTCAATGGACACATGCTGTATTCTCAAGATCTATGCTGTTTGGTAGGAATAGAGAAAATTATATGTTTAGTCTGTTTTCAAATGGTATGTCAAATTTTCTCATTGTTTATCAGTAATATTGAAGGAAGCACGAGGTCCAAAAATGGAGTCAGGCATCCGACAACCCCCAATAAGAGGTTACAAGGATGACCTTACTGTGACGACCACAACCCATGTGGAAGCGAGGTGTGTGCTAACTGTTCTGGGCCACATGGCAACGTGGGCCAGAATGAGGTTTAAGCCAAAGAAATCCAGGAGTTTGGTGATCAGGAATTGAAGTTGACCAATAGGTTCAAGATGCATGTGCAAGGGGAAGTGATTCCATCGATAGAGGATAATCCAAATCAAGTGCCTCGGAAAGTGGTTCGATGAATCACTTACTGACAGAAACAACATAGCCAATACAGAAAAGCAGATGGAGGAATGGCTGAGGAGAATTGCAAAATCAGGGCTTCCTGGGAAGTTTAAAGTTTGGCTCTATCAACACTGACTGTTGCCAAGACTCATGTGGTTGCTGACTGTGTATGAGGTCCCGATGACATGCATTGAGGGAGTGGAGAGGAAGATCAACAAGTACCTCCGAAAGTGGTTGGGAATCCCTCCAAGTTTCACCTCCGTAGGCTTATACATAAGATCAGGGCAGCTCAAACTTCCTCTGTCATCAGTAGTTGAGGAATTCAAAGTTGCAAAGTGCAGAGTCGTAATGACATACAGAGATTCACAGGACAAACAATTCAGACATGCAGGCGTTATTACAAGATCAGGTCGCAAGTGGGCAGCTGATTCGTCTGTTGCACAAACTGTGAGCACGCTGAAGCTACGTGATGTCACTGGAGCACCATGCACAGGAAGACAGGGTCTTAGGACTTCACATTTCCAACAGTGGAGAAAGGCAGGAACCAGTGAAAGAAGAGCCATGATTCAAGAGGAGGTACGGAGCCTGGAAGAGGAAGGACGTAGATCAAGGGCAGTGGACCTAGCTTCACAAGGGGCCTGGACCAGATGGGATCTTCCTAAGAGGAAGATTACCTGGGCGGACCTATGGAGACTGGAGCTGTTCCGCATTTCCTTCCTGCTAAGGTCAGTGTATGACACACTCCCAACCCCAACAAACCTGCACAAGTGGGGTATGAGAGAGGACCCATTGTGCAAGCTTTGTGGGGAGAGGGGCACCATGGCACACATCCTGTCTGGGTGTAAAAAAGCACTCACCCAGGGAAGGTACAGGTGGCGCCACGATATGGTGCTCATGACACTCGCCAACGCCTTAGAGCAGGAGAGGAGAAAGAAACGCCAACCACTTCGGAAAATAGGGAGGAGGAAAAGCCACCTTCCACAACAACAACAACAAGAACCAGCCTGCTTCAAAAGGCCAAATCATGGGAAATGAAGGTCGACCTGAGAGAAAAGCTGCAATTCCCACAATTTGTCCAGACAACCCTGAGGCCGGATGTGGTACTGTGGTCTGAAGAGGGAAAAAGATCATTCTCTTAGAACTCACAGTCCCATGGGAAGAGGGGTGTGAACAGGGCTTTGAAAGAAAGAGCGCCAAATACCAAGAACTGCTGCATGACTGTAGGGCGAAAGGATGGCAGGCTCGGCTGTTCCCGGTCGAGGTCGGCTGTAGAGGATTCCCCGCTCAGTCAGTGTGGATATTGCTCACAGCAATTGGGATAACAGGGAAGGAAGGAGAGGAAGGCAGCGGCTCGCAGGATGGGGGAGGCAGCGGAAAGAGCCTCTTGCTGGTTATGGAGCAGGAGGTAGGAGTTGAGCTTGAAACCAGGGGGGAAGATGGGCGGTGACTTGGCCACCACTGCCGACCCACCATCGGGAGGGTGTTGTGGACAAGGGTCGAAACACCCAATGAACGATGGGTACCGCCTGATGACATCAACCCCCCCTGGCCAAGGCTACATTCACTTAAGGTAAATGAAGGGGAGAAACATTTTCGGATGTATTTGTAATTCACTACCTTGGTTATATATGAGCATCTTTAGATTTTTCTATATTTAGCGGTTGCAAATGTAAAATGTACGGTAAACTCATATTGTACTGTAATTTTAGCGGTAAAATACCAGCAGTTGTGGTTGCCAGGAATTTACAGTAAAATGTATCTGGTCAAAATAAAATGCTGTAATTTGTTATACAATTTCACTGTGTTTTTTACTGTCAAAGGTTTTAATAAGATTTAACATATTTCTGTTATTTTTACAGTTATTTACCATAACAGGGTCTATCCTATTAATGTTAAATTAACAACAAATTACTGTAAATATTATTATTTTAGAACTTTTTTTTACTGCAAATATCCGTAAAAAGCTATGGAAAGTTGCATTTTTTACATAAAATTACCGTATAATTGACAAATATATTTGTTTTTTTCTACCATGATTTTGGTAAAAAAATACGTTGTCTACTGTAAAATTTTGTGTTACAAAACCAGTATACCGTATTGTCTTTTACAGATTCCACATTTTTTTCACGGTATATTCCTGGCAACCACAGCTGCCGGTATTTTACCGTAAATTTGACAGTTTTTTAACAGTGTACGGTATTTTACTATGAGAGTCTAGAATTTCAAGCTTTGCCAATTCTTCATCAACTTTGGACAAGATGTGTGTCATGCTATTGGCATGTACCTCCGTAAACTCATCAATTAAAGTCTAAATGGTTGTAGCTGGCAGAATCATTTTGGATTGCATCCTTAAATAAAATAAGGCCAAATTTGTCAGAAATGTGTCTTTGTCAAGTTGAATGGCTGGACCATCTTGAAATTCTGCATCATCAAAGCCTTCAGTAAACACATATGGCACATCAACAGGAATCTCAGTATTGACATCTGGTACAGCATCAGAAATCTCAGGAATATCTACACAGACTGATCTCTGAAAATCACATTTATGGTTTCGGCTTAGGTGTGCTGTAAATGTTGACTTCACTCTAAAATACTTTTTACAACCAGTAATCGGACAGTAGATTTTTTGGAATGTGCCATTTTAGATGTTCACAAAGGATTCCGAGTTTAGTCGACACGGATGTACATCCTTCAACACTGCATCTATAATTGACATCATGTTGTTCAGATCTGTTCGGTTTTTCTGCGGGCTTTCTATGTTTGCGGTATATGTGCGACTGAAGTGCAGAGGCGCTTTGAAACGTGCACGGGCATTCAGGAACTGCACACGAGAACTTGAAGTTCGCCATGTTTTTGTGCCGTTTCACATGATTAATAAACGCGTATAATGTCTCCTCAGAGACGCCACAGTGTTTACACACAAACATTGCGGGTTTTACACTAGCAGTAAATGTACGCTGTACAATTACATGAGGTAATCATTTAACAGCAAGCAATTAAATGATTTACAGAACACAACTTCAAACCAAACCCACAATACTTCGCTTTATCACACAATAGCTCGGTTTGTCACACAAACACTCACCTGCTCACAACTCGGTCAACACCAAGACAGAGACCGGTTTATGTTCCTTCTTCGAGGGTTATATTTTCTTAGACAAACGGGAGAAAGAAAATAAAAATATATTTTTGCATAGTGAAGGATTTTTATTGTGATTTTTACTGTGGTTTAAACGTGCTTTTATATTTAATATGCTTTATGATTTCATTATTGATCACTAACTGTGCATAATATGTTAAAAATATAACAAGTGTGTGAGTTAACCAAAGGACTTATTTGGAGTGAACTTTCTGTACCAAAATAATATGTGTGTGTGTGTAAAGATCAGATTACGCAGAGCTCGTCGAAATTTGGTGAGGTATGGGGTCTCCACAAATAGTCGGGACAAGCAGTGTAAGCTGATTGGCGGAGACAGAACAAAGGAGAGGAAGCGGATTGGACGTGTTCCCAGGATTTCACATCCGCGAAAGGACATTAGCTTCTCGAGCTAATAAAAGACGCCATAAGGATTATAAATACCATGTAAAATTGTTCTTCGGTGTGAATCCTTTGTGAGATATCAGTTCTCTTGTAAGACTGAGTCTGAGGCAACCCACCCAGCAGCTGTTGTATTTTTGAATCTTCTGATCAATAAACTTCAAGATTTTACTTTGACTGGTCTCTCTCCAATTCTGAACACGCAGAACATTGAAGAATTGTTCAACAGATGGTGACCCCGACGTGATTGGAGGAAAGGGGCATTTAAAGAGAATTGTAAAACTCGGGGATTGACCGAAAATCGGGACGTGACAACTTTAAACTTCAACACACTGTCGACAGAATAAGATAAGGTAAGCAGAGACCTGTTTAAACAAACTTCTGCAGATTGGATATTCCAAATTTATGTGTTGAGTTTGAAGTATATCCGTACCATTGATTACAAATTAGAAATTGGTGATATTTGTTGATCAGAATAAAAGGATATTTTTTTAATTTTTTTAATTTTTTTATTTATATTAACAAGACGGGGTGAAAGGCCGCGTCACGGTTTTATTTATATTAACAAGACGGGGTGAAAGTCCGCGTCACGATTTTATTTATATTAACAAGACGGGGTGAAAGGCCACGTCACGATTTTATTTATATTAACAAGACGGGGTTAAAGGCCGCGTCACGATTTTATTTATAAAGATACGCTAAAAGCCGATTAAACTGTGTATATTGTGTATTGTATACTGTAATATTGTTGTGTAAAATGTCTGAATTTGAGAGGAAATGTGTGATTTATGGGTGTTCACCGGTAGCTATGCAGTGGGAAAAAATTGTGGATATGTTAGTTGCTCAGTCGGAACCGAAAAATCATAAAAAGGAAAGAAAGATTTGGGAGAATAAATGGAGTCAGATATGTATGGAAAATGTATGGAAGGAATTAGAGAAGGTTTTGATTAAGATAACACCAATAATCAGGGAAATGGAGGAAAAAGCGCATTGCAAGTTTAAACAGCGGCAGAAAGAGCTAAATGGATGCTGGATAGCATTATGTGAAGATTGCGCATGACAGAATGAGTGTGTGGCTGTGTTTGAGACAGTGTAGGGGAGGGGTATGTGTGTGTGTGTGTGTGTGTGTGTGTGTGTGTGTGTGTGTGTGTGTGTGTGTGTGTGTGTGTGTGTGTGTGTGTGTGTGTGTGTGTGTGTGTGTGTGTGTGTGTGTGTGTGTGTGTGTGTGTGTGTGTGTGTGTGTGTGTGTGTGACAGAGAGAGAGGGAGAGGGAGAGTGAGAGAGTGCCAGAAAGGGAGCGAAAGACAGAAAACAGCAACATTTAGGCATTTGTGTATGTGTTAATGGGAAACCAATGAGAGTTAGGTGTATGTTTAATGTATAAAGCCAGTGGCTGGATGAAGAGGTAGAATGGGTGTTCTGAGAGCATATATACAGTATACAGAGAGAGAAAGAGTTTTCTTTAACAAACACTTTGACTTCTGCAAAGATTAATTGTATTATATTTTATTATAGTTTGCTCATTCATCATGTGTTATAGGTCATGCAACTCAAAGTTCTCAGTTTAATTGTCAATTATTATTTTTTTTTTCTGGGTGATTTCCCTGAAATTCTTTAGGTGAAATAAAATTGACCCCAAGGAAAACATCAGAATCAAATTGCTCTGATAATTTTGTATTGGAAAAAGTGAATGTCAAATTCTATTTTTTGTTATTACAGACTTTGTTATCCTGGCAAGACAGAAGGTGAAACAAATGTCCCAGCAGCCACCCCCACACACAGGTCCACCCTATGGTGCTCATCCCTATGAGGGGTCCCCATAAGCACTATAACCATACACAAACCTTAACCAATCATGGGGACAAAACAATAGGCAAAGGGGTAATTGAAGAGGGAACGGGGAAGACAGGGAGACGGGCGGAGCAGGGATCAGTGTTATGCGTGTGGCAGATATGGACACTGGGCAAGAGATTGCCCACAACTGGCACAAGGTTAAGGTCAGCAAAACGGACTACCTGAGGGGGGATGGGGTCCCCAAAGAGGTAGGTCCAGTGGTCGTGGCAGGGGACCACACACCCCAAATAACCCGGGGCAACATCTCTCTTCATTCTCCAACCTACAGGCGCCTGTGCACCCTTACATTGGGCGGAGCAATGTTGAAAGGGCACACAGAGAAAGGTGTGATTAAAGCCTATGACTAAAACCATTACAAGTGAAAGTTACAGGTCAGTGTCTGTCGCATTAATTCTTGTATTCCTGTAACGCCCAAATCCCTTTATTAGTGAAACATTTACTGATTAAATTGGGAGTTAGAATATTGTGTTTAGCAGAATTACCAGATGGAACCATAGCAAATTGTTACCTTTCAGGTAACACACCTCATGTGGGGAAGAGAGGGACGTAGACATATATTGGGTAGTATTAGACCATAGTGTAGCGCCAAACTATATAATGAATGGTCACTCCACTTAACAAATGGTTCACATGTATTGATTTGGCAAGCGCTTTTTCCTGTATATCCATTGCTGAAGAATGTAAACCCTGTGTCATTCACATACCGGGGGTGTCAATATTATTACAACAGACTAACCCAAGGATTTTTATAAGATGCAGATATGCAGACCTAATGTTACATTTCCAGGTCGCATGATCACCTCACAGGGCTCGACTCTTACTGTAACACAAAGGCAGGGTATTCTGAGTCATCCAAAAACCAACCACGGTGAAAGAAATGTTGCAATTTTTGGGCCTGACAGGGTACAGTAGACATTAAATCCAAAATATGTAGCTTTTACAGCCCTATTGCGACACCTCATCAAGCCACATGGCATGAAGAATCTCAGGGTAGTGTTAAATTGAACATTTGAAAAAAGAATGCACGTTTATAGACCTTGAGTCCCATTTGGCCCATGCAGCTAACTTGAACTGCCCAAATTAAAAAATTGTCACAGCACTCATTAAATTATTAACAGACGGTTGTTGCTTGAGAGCAGAAGATGGTAGTTTGAAAGCGGCTTATGCAGTGGTAGAGCAGGAAGGACATGCGATGATTACGAGGGATGCAGCAAGGTTAGATGGGAAGCAGTCAGCACAGAGGGCAGAAATGGTAGTAGTGATCAAAGCCTTGCGACATGCTGGTGAACACCGTGTGAACATCTATTCTGACTCTGATTTTGTTATCACAGCTGTAAATATTGAAATGCCCTTAAGGCGACGATGTGGCTTTATCGCATCGTCTGGTCGACCAATTAAGCATGTGCATGCAGCCAGAGACCTTTAGAGGCTCTGATGATCCCTAGGGAGGTGGCAGTAATTAAATGCACTGGCCACTCTAAGATTGAAGGTAACGATGCTGAAGATCTGGCAGCGAAAGCAGATGAACCTTAATTTAAAACAAAAATTGGCTAAAATCTGTGCACAGACAAAACTTAATTGGCTATCAGCTCTCACTTTCGCACTGATGTTTATCACCTCATCTGTAAATAGAATAACAGGTTTAACTAATTTTGAATTGCTTACAGGTCGTCAGTTTCCAGCACCTATGACAGCGCTGACGGAGGAACCTGTACGCCCGTTATCTCACAATGTACTAACTGTTATGATTAAAACCTTTTGCCAACAGATCAATCATGTTAAAGCTGAAACATTCACCCAAGTCACAGCAGACTGGATGAGGATTAGAACATTCCGAGGGAAATGGAATGATCCACGCTGGTCACAGCCCGACCGAGTGACAGCACGTAACTCACATTGTGTTCAACTCAAGGGAAAAGGAGGCATCTGGTTTCAGTTAACCTCTTGTGTGACTTGCGCACCCCCTTGTAGGAATCTTGCTGAAACACGGGTGGACCTGACAGGTCCAAGAGAGGGAAGGTGTTGAAGCTTTTGGTACCGAACCATCTTAAGAACAAGAACAGCACCCAACACTCCACTCACAAAAAAAAAAAAAAAAACCCCCAAAAAAAAAGACTGAACCATTGGCTCACTGTGTAAGTGCTGATTGTGCATACGGTGCAGGTATAGCCAAGCAGTTCAAACAAAGGTAAAGTAATGAAAATGTGATTGCACAGAACAAACTTCATAATTTTCATATTCATTATTGCTATTGTGATTTTCATATTGTCATATTCATTAACGTATAACCATTTATTCCTTACAATTAGGTACATTTTGTGTGATTTTAACCATATATTTTTCCTTAATCACATATTCCCATTAAGTATACTGTGTGTTTAACCATTTAAATTTTCAAGATTGTGTTTATTGTTCCTTTAAAGTCCAAGAGAGGGTAACGAGATGAAGCTGTGGGAAACTGTAAGCAGTTGGGGATCCTATTAGAGTTGTAGTAGGAATAATTTTTAGCCTAACTGAGGGTCAGGGAAGCAACAACACCATATTGAAACCGAGACACAAAAGGGCCATAGCCGACACAAGGTTACCATGTGAACAACTCGTAATTAACTATGTTTGGGGTAAGACCACATCATTTACTTTCGACCTATGCGCTGTCATAAATTGTGGGGAGGAAAATAGCTCATGGAGGGGGTACGAGGTATATGTATGTATGGACGAGAATATGGACAGTGTTTGTAAGGCATACCAGTCTAGGCAAACCCATAGGGGAGAATGGTGTCCGTCATGGAATACGGTAATAGCATATACCGGTGGTTGGACCCCGAAAGAACCCCTCCCAAATATACCATGCCTCTTGTCTGGCGACCACTTCCTAGATGAGGATGATAACGATGATTGTAATGATGTATGACCACTTTCAGTGGTCAAGAGAGGGACTGAAGGATTTTTATTGTGATTTTTATTGTGGTTTAAACGTGCTTTTACATTAAATATGCTTTACGATTTCATTATTGATCACTAACTGTGCATAATATGTAAAAAATATAACAGGTGTGTGAGTTAACCAAAGGACTTATTTGGAATTAACTTTCTGTACCAAAATAATATGTGTGTGTGTGTAAAGATCAGACTACGCAGAGCTCGTCGAAATTTGGTGAGGTATGGGGTCTCCACAAATAGTCAGGACAAGCAGTGTAAGCTGATTGGCGGAGACCGAACAAAGGAGAGGAAGCGGATTGGACGTGTTCCCAGGATTTCACATCCGCGAAAGGACATTAGCTTCTCGAGCTAATAAAAGACGCCATAAGGATTATAAATACCATGTAAAATTGTTCTTCGGTGTGAGTCCTTTGTGAGATATCAGTTCTCTTGTAATTGGTTGTGAGGCAACCCACCCAGCAGCTGTTGTATTTTTGAATCTTCTGATCAATTGTAACAGTCACCAGCTGGAGTGCCCTTGAAAACCACCAGAGGGCACTCCACATCAAACTTATCATTCACTCAGGACTACATTTCCCAGAATCCCAGGATAACCGCCACCAGGTGTCTCATATCACAGACAATCACCACCAGATGATTCCCATTACCACTCCCCTATATATACTGTGTTTGGACTCTCAATCTTTGCGAAGTCTTGTTTAGCCTGTCTTGCATTTCTGAGCGTTTATATCATCTGTTTACCTGTGTATTACCTGTGTCTACTCCTGTTCCTTTGACTCCTTGCCGCCTGCCTTTTGACCCTCTGCCTGTTTGACCATTCTCTTTGAAATAAAGCTGCATTTGGATGTGACCTGCCTGTCTCGGAGCAGTTTCATGACATCAATAAACTTAAAGATTTTACTTTGACTGGCCTCTCTCCAATTCTGAACACGCAGAACATTGAAGAATTGTTCAACAATAGACGGCAGAGTTTACTTTTCTTCAGTCCACAAACAAGTTTTCGCCTCAAAGCTCTCTACCTATCTGCACGCTCGTCTAACTACACCATAAGCATGAGGTAATTTCGCTATATGAATTGAGGCAAACCTTTTTTAAATTAAATAACTGAACCCATAATATTAAATATGTACATAAAACAGGAAAATTTGCACCTGTCAGATTCTGGTTGGTTTGCTTCTTTCTTCAGGCGGACACCCATGCCTTTCTGTGATTGGTCAAATTTCGCAATCAAATACATTTACTGTATTTTGATTTACAGTAAATTAATTTACTGTAATTTATTGTACTTTAATGGCTCAAAGAGGATTTTTCACATAATGCATCAGTAGCGTACAGTAACATTCGGTAAAACTGTTCAACAGTAAAATACTGTTCATATTACAGTTAAATACTGTGTAATTTACAGAAATCGCTAACAGTGTAGAAACACAAGTTAAAAGGACATTGTTAAGGGCTTTAATACTTAAATTAATGTGTTAAATAAAAGTGCCAAAATATGTGTTGTCATCGTGGTTCAAGTGTACTTTGTGGAGTAAAAAAATTTACCATACAATGACATCATTATAAAGAGGGAAGCGTTCTGTTGGACTTTACAATTTAGTCCTGCATGTTCAAAAATTTGAAGAATCGAAGAGAAGATTTTTCACAAAAATTAGTGAAGTTTATTATCAGATGTAAAAAGTTTGCTGGTTTGCCTCTTTACAACCCGGATACTTTTTTCTAACACATATTTAAAGAGAATGTGACGTCGTTTTCATCTTCCTGGCTGCTCCCAGTCTCCGGGCAGTATCCTCCCTTAGCAACCTATCAGGTTGTGTGACCTTTCGCTGACTCAATCTCCGTTCTCTGCAAAACAACATCTTTGCAACTCTTTGCAACTCTTCTAAGCAACTAAACTTCTGCTTTCCTCTTGAGCACATCTGCTTCCTGTTTTGGTATTTCAGGGTGTCAACTCTCGATGCAACAGAAAACTTAAACGGAATTAATGAAACACAATCTTAATGGTTATGTGGCACACAAATGGTTATATAGTTAAAACACATCTATTAAACTTAAACCACGTCATAATTCTGGCACATAGAAAAATGCACTGATTAAAAGACAAAAAACACTCATTGATTTTATCCATTGATCTTAATTCCCACAGTTCTGAATGCACAATATAAAGGTTTCTCATTATACTAGATTTAACTCTTAATGTTAACTTTGTGTTAGCAGACCGAACCGGATGTGCTTAGTGCAGCACATCTTTGCGCTAACACAGGCTCTTAATCAGAGTCCTGTAACACCCCGTCCACAAGTTCTAGTGCAGGGGCAGCAGACTGCAGTAGAAAGAAAGCTCTACAAATACCACCATTGATCAGGACATGGCCTGGAAGAAGTTTTAAAAGAAATGGTACAGCTCAAATTTTCAGACAGGTGCATGTTGCTGACCATACAGTGCATGGATACCCAATCTAATAGTTAAAAGCTTGAATTTGCAGGCACTCTGTCATTTACATAGTCAAACCCCTAGACTATTTGACATTTTTATTATTATTTTTATTACTATATACCTACAAACATACATTTTATGTTGGAAACAAATATAAATTATAGTTCCCCTTCAGTCGGTCTCTCGACGTTGTGAGAGACTGACTGGGGTTTGATCTTGAGAACCTACCTTCTCCGAGATAATGAATTATAAAACGCCAATGGGCTTGGCGAATGGCACGCGCACGCCAGTCTCCGCCCCGTGCATACGGGTATAAAGGAAGATGGCGGCGGCCATTCACTCATCCTTTGTTCTTCAGAACCTGTGTGTTTGCTGATGCTACACGCGATACTCGACTTCGAGAAAACTTTTAACCTGCTGGATTTATGACGCGGAGCAGCGGACTTCTCCTTTCGGTGGACTTCCCCTGGGCGTTTCGGCAGAAGGCTACAGACCTTAAGAGGTAAGTCCCTCCGGCTACGAGCATGTCTCGTAGCTGTATCCTTGGGTGCGACAGACTCATCCCCCGGAGTCTGACGGCCATGATTCCTGTGTCACTTGCTTGGGGCTCAAGCATGCTGAGGCAGGTTTCACTGATGCGGTATGTCCCGTGTGTGCGGACATAGCAATCAGGGTGTTGCGGTCACGGTGGCTACGTGCTTATGAGCGCTGCCACCACCCCGTCTGTTTCCCAGGCGTGTTCAGCTGCCGTTTCGGCGAGGTTGACCGCTTTGGCGAGCGGCGGGGGTGATTAAGGGACGCCGATAGATGTTGCTCCGTCAGTTTCACGCTTGCTCACCTGGTTCGTCCCCTACGAGCGGCAGACGGCCGTCTCATAGTGGTAAGACTTCGCATACGGATGATGACGCTATCTCTGTCGCTACGTCGGACAGCTGCCTGCTGGCATCGGATACGGAAGACTCCTCTGATCTCCTGTCGTCAGGCAGTCGAGCTCCGGACTGTCCGGTATGTCCCGTGTGTGCGGACATAGCAATCAGGGTGTTGCGGTCACGGTGGCTACGTGCTTTTGAGCGCTGCCACCACCCCGTCTGTTTCCCAGGCGTGTTCAGCTGCCGTTTCGGCGAGGTTGACCGCTTTGGCGAGCGGCGGGGGTGATTTAGGGACGCCGATAGATGTTGCTCCGTCAGTTTCACGCTTGCTCACCTGGTTCGTCCCCTACGAGCGGCAGACGGCCGTCTCATAGTGGTAAGACTTCGCATACGGATGATGACGCTATCTCTGTCGCTACGTCGGACAGCTGCCTGCTGGCATCGGATACGGAAGACTCCTCTGATCTCCTGTCGTCAGGCAGTCGAGCTCCGGAGGAGACTGACGCTGAGATGTCGGCCATGCTTTCCCGGGCAGCCGCGTGCATCGGGTTGCAGGGTGTAACAACATCCTCCTCGGAACGCTCGCGGCTAGATGCGCGGTTTCGGGGGCGTGGTCAAAAGCCACGCCCCGCTCCGTTACCATTCTTCCCGGAGGTGCATGATGAGCTTGCCAAGTCCTGGAATGTGCCCCTTTCGGCGCATTTCAGGCCGGAGGGCTCGGTGGCTGTGACTTCCCTGGTTGGTGGGGCGGCTAGAGGCTATGTTCACGTCCCCCGCGTGGAGCGTGCAGTCGTGGGCCACTTGTGCCCGCAGACAGCTGCCACTTGGGGGGGCTCGACCTAGACTCCTGTCCAGAGCATGTAAGCTCTCTTCGACACGTGTCGAAGGCTTGCAGTGCTGCTGGACGAACCGCCTCCGCTCTCCACGCCATGGCGGTCCTCCGGGTTTTTCAGGCGAAAGTCCTGAAGGATTTGGACGGCGGGAAGTCCAACCCAACTCGTATGAGAGCTCCGTACTGCCACAGACCTCGCGCTAAGAGCGACGAAGGCCACGGCACGTGCCCTGGGTCGGTCGATGTCCACAATGGTGGTCCAAGAGAGGCATCTGTGGCTTAGTCTTGCGCGGGTGAGCGGCGCCCAGAACGCCCGTTCTGGATGCGCCCATCTCGCAAGCAGGGCTGCTTGGTGATCTGGAAGCAGACTGAGGCGATCGAACAGATCCTGCCACGCCGCAACGTGCCCGCCAACAGGTCGGCATGGTCTCGGGCACAGCCTGGTTCCCAGCAGCCCTGCCCTCCCGCGGCGGCCCTCCGGTTGAGGAACCTCCCAGAGGACGACCCACCAGAGAGACCCCCGCGGTAGAGGGCATCTGTTCCCCGTTAGCAGCCCGCCAAGAGGTCCTTTAAGCGGCCCTGACGGGACGAACCAGGGGGAGATTTTACTGGGCCCGAATCCCGGCCTTTTCAAACGCCGGATCGGAGAGGGATGCTGCCTGCCGCGTTCCATCGAGTCTGGGCCCTTTTCAGGGTCCGGCGCCCACATACTCTCAAAGAGACAAATCTCCCCTGGGTTTTCCTCCACAACACTCTCGTCCAGACGGTGTATTGGATGGATCGGGCCGCCGACCGCAATCTCCCCTGGACATTGCGTCAGGCCGCCTGAAGCAGGTAAACATACAGAGCCGTCAACCTCCCGTGGGGGCCCCCCTGTGCGAGATGACCGTACTGTCAGCCACCGAACCAGCCTTCCCCGGCACGGTGAAGCAGATTGTCCCTCTGGTCCCGTTGTCGCGGTTCTTGGGCGCTTGGTAGCGCACCAGCCCGTCACACTGGATAGAGAGGACAGTCCGTCTCGGTTACTCGATCCAATTCGCCAAGCGCCCCCCCAAGTTTCGGGGCATTCTGTACACCTCGGTGCGAGGAGAGAATGCTTCCGTGCTTCGGCAGGAGGTCGCCGCCCTTCTGGCGAAGGGTTGCGGTCGAACCCGTCCCTATAACCGAGATGTCGTCCGGGTTTTACAGCCCGTACTTCATCGTGCCCAAAAAGGGCGGGGGGCTGCGCCCATTTTGGATCTGCGTCGCCTGAACAAGCACCTGCACAGGCTGCCGTTCAGAATGCTGATGCAGAGACGCATCCTGGGCTTGGTACGTCACCAGGATTGGTTCGTGGCAATCGACCTGAAGGACGCGTACTTTCACGTCTCTATTCTCCCCCGACACCGGCCGTTCCTACGGTTCGCGTTCGAGGGAAGGGCGAATCAGTACAGGGTCCTGCCATTCGGTCTGGCCCTGTCTCCACGGGTTTTTTCCAAACTAGTGGAGGCTGCCTTAGCTCCTGTCAGGGAGCAAGGCGTGCGAGTGCTAAACTATCTCGACGACTGGCTTGTCTTGGCACACTCGCGAGATGTGTTGTGCACGCACAGGGACCTTGTGCTTCGGCACCTAGACCGTCTAGGCCTCCGGGTCAACCAGGAGAAGAGCAAGCTCTCCCCCGCGCAGAGCACCTCTTACCACGGTATGGAACTAGACTCTGTCCGTATGTCAGCACGTCTCACCAACGAGCGTGTACAGTCAGTGCTGCGCTGTCTGAGGTTGATCAGTCAGAATCCCTTTACGCCGCTGAATAATTTTCAGAGGCTCCTGGGGCACATGGTGTCCTCAACGGGGGTAATCCCTCTCGGGTTGATGCACATGCGGCCGCTTCAGCACTGGCTACAGAGTCGGGTTCCATGGACAGCGTGGCACGCCTGCACCAGGCGGATTACGGTAACGCCTCAGTGCCTTCGCACTCTCTTACCCTGGTCAGACTTGACCTTTCTCCGAGCGAGGGTTCCACTCGGACAGGTTTCGAGGCGTGCCGTGGTAACGGCAGACGCCTCCCTGCAAGGGTGGGGTGCGGTGTGCAAGTGGGCATGCAGTATAGGGTCGGTGGACGGGTCCCCGACTGCGTTGGCATATCAACTGCCTAGAGTTGCTGGCAGTCCTTCTGGCACTGAGGAGGCTCCAGCCCCTCGTGCAGGACAAACACGTGCTAGTCCGGGTGGACAGCACGACTGCCATGGCGTACATCAATCGCAAGGCGGCCTACGCTCACCGCAGTTATCACAACTCGCCCGACACCTCCTCCTTTGGAGTCACCAGGTGAATTCCCTGCGGGCCACGTTTCTTCCGGGCAACCTGAGCCAGACAGCCGATGCGCTCTCTCGACAGTGTACTCCCCGCGGAGAGTGGCGACTCCATCCCCGTGCAGCCCGGCTCATGTGGGAAGCGGTTCGGCAGGCACAGGTGGACCTGTTGCCTCCCCGGACTCCACCCATTACCCGCTATGGTATTCCCAGACCGAGGGTCCCCTCGGCACGGATGCCCTAGCACACAGCTGGCCGCGGGACAAGCGGAAGTACGCCTTCCTCCCAGTGAGCCTCCTTGCACAGGTCCTGTGCAAGGTCAGGGAAAAGGGGCATCAGGTTCTGGTGAGTGGCGCCATACTGCCCCAACCAGACCTGGCTCTCGGATCTGGTAGATCTGACGACGGCCCCCCCTGGCCCATTCCCCTGACGAAGGACCTTCCGTTGCAGGGGAAGGGCACGTTGTGGCACCCCAATGCAGGCCTCTGGAACCTCCATGCCTGGCCCCTGGACGGGACGAGGGCTTCCCCGTTAGCGGTCCGGGAGACTGTCTTACAGGCTAGAGCCCCGCCTCTAGGCAGTTATACGTTTATAGTGGCGCCAAATTGTCCTGGTGTTCTCCCCGGGAGGAGAACCCGCGGAGTTGCCTGATCGGATCAGTGCTGACCTGCAGGTAAGTATCCCCGTCAGCACAACCTGGTCACCAGGTTCCTCAGGAGCGCGAGAAGGGTGGATCCACCTTGGCCGCGCTCCGTACCCTCTTGGGACCCTAATGTGGTCCTACAGGGCCTTGGTACGGCCCTGGTGAGCCCCTTAGAATTGCCAATCTTCCTCAGTTGGATGAAAGATGCACTCTTTGTGGCGCTCACCTCCTTCAAGAGGGTGGGGGACCTACAGGCATTCTCTGTGTCCCAGAGGTGCCTGGAACTCGGGATCGGTATTCTCACGTTGTCCTGAGATCCTGTCCCGACGACGTGCCCAAGCTTCCCACTACTCCCTTCCGGGACCAGGTGGTGAACCTGCAGGCGCTCCCCTCCGGAGAGGAAGACCCAACCTTTTTATGTGTTGTGTCCAGTACGCGCGCTGCGCCTCGGTCTGGACCGCACACAGAGCCGCAGAAGCTCTGAGCAGCTCTTTGTCTGTTCTGGGAGACAGCACCCGGGGGGGGCTGTCTCCAAACAGAGGTGGCGCACTGGGTACCAATCCCAGGATCGCCGTGCTCGCTGGCAGTGAGAGCCCACTCCACTCGTGGGCACTGGCAGGGCGCCTCTCTGGCAGACATTGTAGAACTGCGGGTTGGGCTACGCCCAGTACCTTCACGAGGTTTTACAATCTCCACGTGGAACCAGTTGCAGCACATGCCCTTAAACGCCGCCAACGTTTAGGGTGGGCGTACGCCTGCGAAAGCGCCTTCTCCCCTCACCAGGTGAGACTAGTGCGCTATTGTAGCCTACCTTCTTTCCCCTCTCGGGCAAAGTATAGGCATTCCATCCATCACTAAGCATTGCACTTGGTAACAGACTGAGCGGAGCCGTCTGTTAGAACCAGGTCCGTTATAGGTAGAGTCATCCCTGCTCAGGCAGACCCCTGTATTAGGACTAGTGCCCCATACGTAGTGACTCCCCACTGGGTCGTCCCGTGTGTTGAATCCCTCACTCAGGATTTCCCGATTGGTGAATCTGTGACCTCCCCGCCGGTGGTAATCCCACCTGGATTGTCCCCTATTCGGGCTAACACCTTTTCCGCATGTTGTTCTCCCCGCCGGGGAGACCATGTCATGTCTCCACATGTACCTCCCCTCCGGGTAGGATGTGGCCTCCGTAACACACTCTTCTAAGAGGAGAGCAGTGTTTCCCCAGTGTTCGGCTCCGGACAGCTCCTCGCTACTAGAGGCGTACGCCACTGTCCGTGAGGCCGTCAGTAGAGGCTTCTCAGTATGACCAATACTATATGAATGGAAGATTACGTCTCGCGGTAGCACTCTTGTGACTCGCTAGCCCAGTCAGGGTCGCTCCGCTAGAGGTCGTGATATCGGTGCAAGCGCTGTGGCGTTTAAGATTGATCCCCAGTCAGTCTCTCACAACGTCGAGAGACCGACTGAAGGGGAACGTCTCGGTTACGTCTGTAACCTCGGTTCCCTGATGGAGGGAACGAGACGTTGTGACTTCATGCCACAACGCTGCACCGAATCACTGCAGTGAACGGGAGTGCCCTCTCAGGTTCCTCAGTACAAAGGGTGAGTGAATGACCGCCGCCATCTTCCTTTATACCCGTATGCACGGGGCGGAGACTGGCGTGCGCGTGCCATTCGCCAAGCCCATTGGCGTTTTATAAATAATTATCTCAGAGAAGGTAGGTTCTCAAGATCAAACCCCAGTCAGTCCCTCCATCAGGGAACCGAGGTTACAGACGTAACCGAGACGTTTTTTCCTTTTCCTTGTAGGGCCTTTCCCAGCATGTTCCGGAGACATGCAACCAGGGGGGGGGGGTATAAATGTAGCATCCAGAACACATACAAAGATTGCAAAAGCATTTAAACCTTATGATTTAAATGTATATCTTTTAGATAAAAATTCTGAGACTACCCCTTCACCTGTACACAAACTCAAGCTCGTTCAAGCAGGGCTCTCATTTGCAATGTACATGACACTCCTGAAATGATTGCGAGAGGAACTTCAAGGACTTAGGTAGATAGCAAAATCATAAACTACTTTCAGGACTTCCTTCAAGAAATGGAATGTGGAGGTGGGCTTTGCATTGTATTGTACTTCATTATTAATCTTAATGGGATGGTTTTCTCCAAATTTAAAGATATGACTTTCTTCATCAAAAATTAGCTACTGAACTAAGATAGATAAAAAGAGACTTTTAGAAAATAAGATTTATCCAGTGTTTGCTTTTTTCTTAAATTATTTCTTTAAACAAAATTATAGAGTTTGCTGAACATGCAGCAGAAGTGGAAACTGAGCCATCATCCTACCTCATTGTCCCTAGAGTCATGCAGTGGATTACAGGCCAGGGGCATAAGCCACTACTGTTTTCGGAATAGATTAATTTTCAGATAGTTTTTAAATTTGATTATGACTGTAAGGTCAAAATGCCACAGCACACCATATGCTACCCAATAGTGTTAATATTGAACTAATACAGTAACTTTTTCCAGTAGCACACATGATAACATATGAAGACTTTAAATGCATCATTGTACAAGCCATAAAATTTGGGGGAACATTTAGCAGGGTTTGAATATCATTTAGTGCTGGATTTGAGTTGATCTCTTACAGTTGAACATATTTCCTATCTCAACCTGTTGGAAGTCTGCCGTACTTTTCTAGATACTTGTTGAATTGTCCAGTGCTTTTGAGTGCTGTTTCTGTAGTTTATATCTGATTTAAGATATGTAACTTGAATTTGCAGTTCAAATTGTTCAAATCAAGCCGCTCGGTTGTAGAGCTCGCCTTAACTGATGTTATATCTGTTTTAAGGTACTGATGTTGCATTTCATTTATAAGTTACGTGTTTTCCAAGAGAACCTTGATTTATAGGTTTGTCAATGTAAATTACAATAATAAAAAAACCTATAAATGTAATTGCTTTTGTTTTATTTTCATGCCAAATGTGTTTTAAGCTAACAAAAAATTATTCAATTCTTTGTTTAATCTGTGTGGAAAACACTGATCAACTTTACAATAGTTAAATGACACCATAAACCTTACAGGATGTTTTTATATAATTTACAGTCTGATGTTGTGAGCTCCAAAGATTGTTATTCAAGAAGCTGCTGCACAAAATGTAATACTGATAAGTAAATATCTTGGCCAAAGTCTGTAGACTGTGAAACCGGATAAATGGTTGTCCTGAGTCGAGCCATTTCATACTCTGAGAGCAAACACTCCACCTGAGGGACCACTACTCAAGTGCTTTGCTCCTCCAGTGGGTAAGTGACATCTTGAACCAAAAAGTGAACAGTAAAGACAAAACATATATTGTGCTTTTTATTTATTCATTACAATCGTACCTCCATGTCACATGAAACATTGACTGGATTCTGTACAAGTCTGATTTCCCACAGCTGATTGGTGGAAAGATTTTGCTCTGTTCGGATGGAATGGTCATTCCATGCATCAGTGAAAGTATCTAGGTCTCTTTGGAGGCGGGGAACAAAAACAATGTGCACAGAAGAGGTGAATGGTGTTTGATGGGTCAAGAGAGCCATTCTCTTCCAAATTATGTAGAACATCATAATAAAAGATTGAAACGGACATCCACACATCTTTCCACAGCCGTTCTACCCTGAATATAAGAGACAAACCAACCTTATTTCTTAGTCACTTACAATTCAAAAACTTAAACAAATCCATTATCTACAATAAAGTAACAAGAAATAATCTTTGATTATGAGCGCTCTTCCCGAAATGAAACTTCCCTTGCCACAGCCCTGACCAGTGAACATCCACCTTGCAATGTCCACAATTTCTACACCTTGGTCTGCTCTTACCCTACATATTAAGACAGTAAATTTATCATTACATAGTAAGATTTGACAAAACATCCTCTGATGTTGGCTTGAGAAAGCCTGGCCAGAAAATTAATTAAATGTAATATCTTGAAGTTTGAAGCCATTTTAAATGCTTGGTGAGAGTTTTAAGACCAGTCAGTCAGTCTGTGTAGGTAGCTAGGTAGAAAGACAGACAGACAGACAGACACACCCACTCTGAAGGAACACCATGCTTTTCTACTGCCTCAAGGAAGAAACCTAGAGCAGCTATATTGTTGGTTGCAGCCCACAGATACATGACCTGATAAAATAATTTAGTGAAGTCGCAGACTCTGCTCCACTGGACTTGATGATTAAGAGCTTTCAAGTGTCCTCTCACCATTCTGTAGCCTGAGTGTGGTGATGTTGTTTTGATTGGAACCACAAGATTATCTAGCTCTTCGTCAGTCAATTGACTGTATGTTCCTCACACTGTTATGCCAAACTTTTGCATTCTGCATTCTATGGTTCATGTTGACGTGCCAAGCATTTTTGAAATGCAAGGTACAGTCAGACCAATTTCGATCAATCGTCTGAAGTGCTGCTCTGATACCATGATTTTGGGACGTCCTGTTGGTCCAGCAATTTCATTCACAACCACTGAAGCGGTACATCTTGTGTCCAGGCGATTTAAAAGAACAGAACACAGGTTTGAAAGACACTGCATTACCTCTTGAGGTACATGTTTACGACTTGTATGTGAAGTGATCAAAACAAAATAATTTGTGCAAATAAAATATAAGTAATCCAGGTCTAGAGGCAAGCGCTGCATAGCATCCGTGACTACAAGTGTCTTGACACTGCCAGTGAATATACAATTAAAGCAATCAATACATTATTTAAACTGGCATAACACCTTTCACCCACTAATAAATCATTAAAAGCGAATTACCTGAGATTGTCCGGCATTTGCCTACTGACGCTGTTTATCCATCTTCACACGCCTGCTATGACACAGGTCGCATCGGTGTGACGTCAACTACCCCTTCGACGGCTTGGCTAGAGGAGCAGCTGTCAATCTAGAACTAGTAAACCAATGGTGACGCTGTAGCCCGCCCTGAGTCCGACCTAATTTACATGAAACTCTAACTGCAAAATTTGCAAACGTGAGCGCAGAACGTGGAAACAAGAGCAAAGAGGAGAAGACTGTAAGCAGACACAAAAAATATGAGCGGGAAACCTGATTTTGTTTGTGATTTGGAAAATGTTGAATTCATGTTTCAGTTTTTTGCGGTATAATTTCAAACGTGTTTACATTTTTGATTCACGCTTATTACTTTTCGATCTGTGACCGCGTTGTTTGTTATTCAAATTTGTTTTGCATTTGTTTTCAGTTTTTTGCGCTATGATTTTACACTTATTTTTTTTTTACTCTTATTATTTTTCAAACCATGACCACAATAGTTTTAGCGGGATTCGGATCCCATATCTTCGTCAATGAAATTAACACTGCGATTAAAACATCTATTCAGCTGTGCATTTACAACCTGAGCACTTTGCTGGTTCACACTGCACTTTTATTCATTTTTTTAATCAATTTTATTTCCTTTTTATTATCATTTAAATTCTGAAGTTGTATTTGTTATTTTAAATCATTTCCTTTTTAAAGATGTCTTTTGCATTATATATTCTATTCTACCTTTGTCAGTCGTTTTTATGTGAAGTACTTCGAATTACCTTTGTGTATAAAATTTGCAATATAAATAAAATTGCCTTGCCTATAACATTATGGCGCACATACTGGCAGGATGCAAAACAGCTCTTAGCCAAGGAAGATACAGGTGGCGCCACGACAAGGTTCTCAGTGCAGAGCTGGGGGCCAGGAGCAGATCGGTCTCACATATCGGTCTCGGAATACTCCATTGAGTTCCGCACTTTGGGTTCGTCCTGCGGCTGGAATTACAAGGCACTCTGGGATCGGTTTCTACACGGATTAGCAGGTCATGTGCTGGACGAGATCTATTTACTGGAGCTACCCCCGATGCTCGATGGGCTTATACAGCTCGCCCTCAGGGTCGATTTTCGTCTGGGACTCCATTCCAGGCGACGAGGGAGGGGAACGCTGGACGGGGAGTCCTCTAGCGCCTTCAGGGGTGCTGTCCAACCGTCTTCTCTTCCTTCCCTAGATGAACCTATGCAGATCAGCCGTGCCTGTCTCTCCAACCACAAACGCCGTCGACTCCTGGCCAACAACCTGTGCCTCTATTGTGGTGATCCTGGACATGTGGTGGCGGTCTGCCCACACACAGTAGATCTCATCCAGGCAACTTGACTTCCCGTAGGGTAAGCGTTAAACCTACCTGTCTTCTTTCTCGCAGCCCTACTGCTCTCCCTGCAGTCATTCAGTGGAGGGGAGTGAGCCACTCTGTGTTTGCCCTCGTTGACTCTGGAGCGGAGGGTGATTTTATTGACATCGAACTGTCCAAGAGTTGGAGGATTCTCGTAGTTCCGCTCGCTCAGACCATCAAGGCAGAGAGTCTTTGAGGCACGCCTCTCACCAAAATCTCTTCCACCACTGAACCTGTTTCGCTCACTACGTCCGGTAATCACACTGATGAGCTTCAGTTTCTCTTGATTCATTTCACCCTCTGCTCCCATTGTGTTGGGTCATGCCTGGCTGTCGAAGCACAACCCCCATATTGACTGGAGAAGGAATATTGTTTGTGAATGGAGTGATTTATGTTCTAGTAATTGTTTAACTACTGCTCTGTCTCCTTTTATCTCTTCCCCTCTGTTTCAGAAGGAGCCTGTTGACCTCACTGGGGTGCCTAACGTTTATCATGACCTGAGAGCGGTTTTTAGTAAGTCTCGAGCGACATCTCTAACTCTGCAGCGCCTGTACGACAGTGTGATCAACCTTTTACCTGGCACCTCTCCACCTAAGGGACGCCTCTATTCTCTTTCTGGCCCCGAGAGGGAGGCCATGGAAAGGTATTTGGCCGATTCCTTGATGTCTGGCATTATTCATCCCTCTTCCTCTCCGGCTGGGTTTTTCTTTGTGGAGAAGAATGATGGTTCCCATCGCCCCTGCATTGATTACCGGGGGCTGAACAACATCACGGTCAGGAATAGCCATCCCTTGCCTTTGATGTCGTCGGCATTTGGTCTTTTGCAACCATCTTTACGAAGTAAGACTTACGTAATGCTCAAATGCAGAAACAATTTCTATCAGCTCAACAGTGAGTATGATGCTGAGACTTCAGTGAGATTTCTTCAGTGGACAACTGAACTGGGAGAAAGGAGAAAGAAAAATAAAGAAAGTGAGAAAGAATCACAACCAGTCCGAATGGAGTGTTCACTAGGAGATATGACTGATAGGTTTCAGAACCAGCTGAGAGTTTTCACAAGGCACCATTTCAACATCAAAACACAGTACAACCACTACCGGGAGCTCAAGAAAAACATGAAATCTGATGAGTGTTTGATTCACATAGATTTTTCAGAAAATTATGCATACAAATTATCAGCAGAAATTCAGGCAGTTCATTTAGCATCCTCTCAGCAGCAGGCAACTCTGCATACAGGAATCCTTCATGTGGGTGGAGTGGACAAACATTTGTGCTTTACTACCATCTCAACATCAAAAGAGAAAAGTCCACCCGCTATATGGACACACTGGTATATGGTCTCCTGTGCATGATCATGTGAAAACCCACCATACATCGGTAAGTTTAGTTAATTTTTTTAGTGATGGACCGTCCAACCATTACCGCCAGAAGGGCAACTTCTACATGTTTTGCACCAAGTTATTCAAGAAGGGCTTCAAGAAAGGCACATGGAGCTTCTTTGAAGCAAGCCACAGAAAAGGTGCACCAGATGGAGTGGGTGGAGTTTTAAAAAGAACAGCAGGCAGACTTGTCAGTGAAGGAAAAGACATAAAAAATGCCAAGACATTGTAGGATTGTCTACTGAATTTCCAGACCTCTAAACAGCTGTTCTACATTGGTGAGGAAGCTGTACAAAAGATGCCAAAATGGCTCCCGGTGGTTCCTTCAACAATGAGCCTCCATCAGATGATCACTCTCACACCAGGAAAGATCATCTGCAGAAATGTCAACTGTCTCTGCTCTACTAAGCAGATTCTTGAGTGTGCATGTCACAACACACAAATGTTTGAATTAGATTTTAAGCCCATCCTTTATGCCACCACTGACATAAACCAAGACATATGGGCAGAAATTGCCAATAACTGATTTGCATGCCCAGGGTATGAGGGGACAGCTATGGAGTTCTATTTTCTATATCAGTCAGGCAAGAGATTTTCAAATTCATTAGAGATCTGTTAATCAGATTATTTGATAGGATTAAATTGTTGCTTTTACATTTAAAATGGTTTCAAACGTTTCAGAGTCTGGCTATCACGTTTGGTATGGGTTTTGTTTTATTTCTTTTATTTTGAAGTTTAGTCATGGTTCCTGTTTGTCTTGTGATTCCCGCTATCCCGTCATGAGATCTTGGGTGCTTCTCAATATCCCTCCTTGTTTCCTCGCTCCTCCATCCTATGACACGGAAACCAATCGAGCTCAGCCATATTGAAGGACATCTCAATTCTCTAATTGCACCGGGAGGAGTCGAGGATCGAGGAGGGAGGAGGCTTCATGAGGAGTCATGCGGAAGTTTTTATTGCCTAAACGTGACGCACGTATAAATTCTCCTCCCACTTCCCATCTGCTCCAAGTGCTAACCATGGCAGAACATTCAAACACACATAAATGTGAGTATTAAGCATAAAGTTATTGTAAATGTGTGTTCTTTTTTTGATAGTGCCTTTAATTTTGATGTATACAGTGTACTTTTCAGCACAGATTTAATTATGTTTATTATATTTCTTGATTTTACTGGCTTATTGCTTTTAAATATGATAAATAGGGAATAGAGAATGATTTTGATTTAGGCCTTAATTCCTTTTAATGTGTTGATTACACAGTATATTTGTTTATGCCGGTTAATATGCAACATTATTATTTCGAACTGCTTCACTGTGGTGTAAAATTCTTTCCTGCAGGGACTGATGAGGAGACTGAACAGTTGGAGGATGGAGCTGGATTCCGACTTCACTGGGAAGAGGAACATTGCCAAAAAAGCCTGGATGTGAGTTCGGTTCCACCAGTATGCATGGAAAAACATTTTGTTTTCAATTTGTTTGATAAATGGTTTTAGATAATATTTATCATAATATTGTTACACTATCTTTGTCTTTGTTTGAGTAAAGAATTTGTTGATTTTTATTGTGTAGTAAAGTTCTTCAGAGGATTGGTTTGGATGGAATTATAACACCAAACCAAATTTCCAAGAAATGGGACAATTTAAAAAGAAAATATAAGGTACAAACTGAATGCATGTATTTATTTCATTTTGTGTGATTTTTCTTCTTGCTAGTTTATTAGACAATATATTTTATTTTAGGAGCTCCGCTGTTCTCCGACGGGAACGGGAACAGATAGTGGGGAGGCCAAAGCAGCCACGTGGCCGTGGTTTTCTGCGATGCATGAGGCTATTTGGGGGAGGCCGTCTATTGAGCCTCCCATTCTGATAGACTCATGCGACGCAGAAGTCACTGGCAGTTCTTCTGTGTCCAATGAGCCTGGCTTGTCACCATCTGCATCTGTGGAGGAAAGGAAGGAGGACTCCACAACCTCCGCATCGTCTGGCACAGGCAACATTCACAAGGAAACACCCTGTACTTCTTCGGGTCCCCCGCCACCTAAAAAGAAAAGAACCAACAAAGTGCTAGATTTTCTAGGAGGAGACAGAAAAAGAGGAGGAACGTTTTCAAGCCACGCACGAATTAATGCAATCTACTTCAAATAGGTTCCTTCACCTCTTTGAACAATTGATTAAAAAAAGTTGAACACAATCTCTGTTTGTTTGTTTGTTTGTTTGTTTGTTTTTTTGCTTTGATCATTTGTGTGCCATTATGTGCCTTAATAGACAATTTATGGTAAACACAGTTGCCACATAAGTACAAAACTAAAATATCGGTGTAGTTGGTAAACATGTTTATTTACATTAAACTATTGGTGATGTGGGTATTGCAAATAATTTAATGCATGAGGCTGGAGACACAGGGATTTTTATACTCCATACACAATCTGAACCTTAACATTGTGTGGAGCAAAATTTGTCTTTGTGTCTACAAATAATCATGTTCATTTAACTCCACCGGATGGACCTGAGAGTTTTGCTGCCAGATTATCACGCCAGGCATTCCCACTACAGACCCCTCTCACTGGACAGCGTGGAGGTAAACCAACATCATCCACCACTTCTGGGGCTTCAATCACGTCTCCTGTTGTCAGACAAATGTTATGCAGAACTGCACACGCCATGATAACTGTTGGGGAAAAGGTCTTGTCCACCTCAAGGGATTTGAAAAGCAGAGACCTCCAGCGTGTTTTCATCATACCAAAGACCCGCTCAATTATGGAGCGAGCCTTGGCATGGTAGTGATTGAAGCGGGCCTGCACTCTCCCTTGCACTGGCTTCCGGTATGGAGTAATAATAGCCACAGGATGAATGATGCAAGGGTAACCTCCATCCCCCAAAAGGAAGTATCCTTGTGGAGGATACAATGCATCTTTATACATCTTGCTGTTTCTTAGGACTCAGGACCAGGATATCCCACAAAAACATTAAGGAACCGGCCCTTCCCATCACATACTGCCTGCATCTGAATGGATGGGAAGAGTTTTCCATTGATGTAGTCCTGGCCAGTGGGTCCAGCAGGGGTTTTTATGCGGACATGACATCCATCTATAGCACCCACACACTTGGAGAAGATGGGAATGTTGGCCAAATTTTCAAAACCAAGGACAACCTCATCAAGGTCTTGTGCATCTGGGAACTGAATGACCTGCTGGCGCAAGTCGGCAATCTTTACGGTTCCTGTGTGAACCAGCCAACAAACAGACGATACTGGCACTTGAAAGGCCCGGGACACCACACTGTATGACAGACCATGTGCTAACCAGTACACAGTTATCAGTGTGGTTATGAGATGTCCCCATCAATGTGTTTCATCTTGTGGCAGCATCATCATCAAAGCTTCCATAGAGTCCCGGTTGAGTCGAAAGTCCACCTTGAGGTTCTGCCTACCATCGAAGTATAATTTTAGCAGTGGTACGGTGGCATTTATTTCAGTATAAATCGGAGTAGCTGTTCTTTTAACCTATAATTAAGAACAACATAGAATGCTGTGAATCTGAATTCAAATATTAACACAAAACATACGGTATGTGCACATAATATTTTAAACAATACCTCAGCTAGGAGTAGGACACAAGGACGGAATCGTGCTTTTCATCTGCTCGAACGACGCTGTTCATGTTGTGCAATTTGGTGAAGAATGTGGTGTAATGATAGGGCACAGGATATACCTACTATCGTTTTCATCATAATTGTAGATGGAAATGTGTAACGCAAATTGATTTATATACAAAATACACACCTAACTCTTATTAAAGTCCAATGATGGTGTAATGGAATTAACAATTATCACTTGGCTAACAAGTTGCGTTGTAAACAATTGATCCATGTATGTTTGCAGAAGCATACATTTTTTAAAAGTAGGCTATGTATTGTGCATTAATTCATAGTTAAATAACCCAGACTTTTGCCAACTTTTATTTGTATTTAATCTTTAGTAAAAATTGTGTTCTTGCCACTGTTTATTAATTATTATTATTATTATAATCATTAACATTATTGTTTACATGTACAAGACACAATGTATGTGAAATCACAGCAACAACAATTCATAATAATAATAAATAATAATAACTGGTAAAAAATAAGAACAAATGTGGTATTTGAGGTTGAAACGGTTACAATATAAATAATTATATATTATGTTCAAGAATCCCAATGTGCAAGCTAAATCCAGCAGTGTACAGTCATCAATAGTTGACGACACTTTGAAGTGACGCTAAAGAGCGAGGATATATTTTTTCACTAGCTTCGATTCCTCCGTCCTTGCGTTATATTCTCATTGGTTCTTGTTTGTTTAGTTGTTTTCTCATTGGTTCATTGTCTGATTGTTTACAGGTGTTTCTTGTAAGTCATTAGGCTTGTTCGACTTGAACCGGTGCCGCACAGACCAATCTGTGAATGACATCAAAGTACTGCGAGAGAGATTAGAGAGTAGACGGCTTTTCAATCACTTTCGCGGTTCTTTGATGTCAAAAACTGATCGATCTGCGTCGGTCCCAAAACAAAAAGTCTCAATCTTATTATGCTTAAAGTTGCATTAATGGATGAAAAGACAAGTTCTCTTAGGGATAACATTTATTTAAATTGTGTTACATTTGTTAACTGTATATATTGGACCCAATTTGTCTATAACAGAGTTGACAGTTAGTACATTGATGTTCAGTATTAATATTATAAAGTTTAAGATCAGCAAATATTGAAAATGTTGAATTTAAAGTTAATTCTATGAAAATAAAAAGTAAATAAATATATTTTTTTATTTGTTTTCTTTCTCTACTTGAAATGTATCCGCAATTCTGGAATGACCCATATATGTACAGAGAACACAACCTGTTACATATTTTTAAATGTTCTTATGATTGTGTATACAACTGCATGTTCTCAGGGAACACAACTTGTCATACAAGTGTTTTCTTCTGCTTTAAATATAGAAAGTAAAGCAAGCATGCAATGTCTATTGCTCTGGCCTATGAGGCCCGCGGTCAAGCTTCACCTCTAGGAGTCAGAGCTCATTCAACAAGGGGGTTTCATCTTCTATGGCCTTAGCGAGAGGTGTCCCCTTGGAGCATGTGTGAGATGTGGCGGGCTGGTCCTCTCCGCACACATTTGTCAGATTTTATAGACTAGATGTCCATGTTACTCCAGGCTCATACGTCCGGGAGTCTACATCCCAGAGTAACGTCTGATGCCTCCTCTTGGCTGAGTGGGGGTTCAATCTTCAGCTGGCTGGCAGGAGCCACCACTGGCACATCACGTGACCTATCAGTGGCTGGCTGGCAGCTGCCATTTTGCCTTTGGGAAGTGTCAGATACAATCGATTTTTGGCTGTTTTTGTGTTTTGTGTTCCACCCTCTAGCTCATGTATTATGCATCTGTTGATATGTTTTTGTTCTTTTGCATGATTGGCGTTTTAGAGAATTTATCCCAACTAAACCAGTCAAATTACCGTGATCAGACTGACAGCTTACTTGCGCTTTGTTGGACGGTCTATCCAGTCAGCCGCGGCTGAACTGCGAGCATAACGCGTTGCCTGACTCTCCCTGCAAGGAAATACACTGTATTCTTTTTATGAATGTAATCTCATGCATCTATTCTTTACTATTATTGATGTTTTGGGGACGGTTATCCTAATTAAACCAGTCAAATAGCCGTGATCAGACTGACACCTTACAGTGTCGTTACTGTTGCCTGCCTGTCATTCTAGGGAAATTAATCTGATTTGCAGGGAAACAAAACTTTGGATCATGTCTACACAAACATGGCTGAAGCTTGCGTTGCGACCCCCCTCCCCCACCTGGTTCAATCTGATAACCTTTCTTTGTTCCTCACCCCCAAGAACTCACCTCTCTTCAATCGTATGAAACCATCAGTGAAGACCATCAAGGTGTGGCCTGCGGGGGCAGACTTTTCACTCCAGGAAAGGTTTCTTCACCAAGGTTGGTTTCTACGACAAGACTGGAGTCTGTTTGCTTCTCAGGCCACCAGTGGCTCTCACACGGACATAGACAGTTACACCTCCTCTGTATTGGACTACATCAATTCCACCATTGATAGTGTCACAACTCCATTGTGCCCGCTCCAAAACATTCTAACCCGACATGCCTGAATGACTACCGCCCTGTAGCACTCACACCCATTGTTATGAAGTGCTTTGAGCTGCTGGTCCTGGCACACCTAAAGGACTCTCTACCACCCACACTGGACCCATACTAATTTGTCTATCATCACAATAGGAGCACAGATGATGCAGTGTCCATGGCGCTGCACTCCGTGCTCACACATCTGGACTATAGGACCCTTATGCACGCTTGCTGTTTGTAGAATTCAGCTCTGCTTTCAATACCGTCATCCCTTCCAAGCTAATCATCAAACTTGGAAACCTAGGCATTAACAACTCTACCTGCAACTGGATTATGGACTTCATGACAAACAGGCCTTAGCTTGTTAGGTTAGGCCACATCTGCTCCACCACCACCACCCTCAACACTGGTGTACCACAGGGCTGCGTACTAAGCCCCTTTCTCTACTCCCTTTTCACACTCGACTGCAGGCCTGTGAACGGATCTAACTCCTTCAAGTTTGCAGACGACACAACGGTGATTGGTCTCATCTCAACGATGAGACTGCATACAGGGATGAGGTCCAGCACCTGGCCACATGGTGCTCAGACAACAAACTGCTCCTTAACACCTCCATTTTCAAAGGAGATCATCGTGAACTTCAGGAAGGCGAAAGGAGGCACACATGACCCCATCCACATTCATGGGATGGCTGTTGAACGTGTTTCCAGTTCTAAGTTCCTGGGGACTCATATTTCGGAGGACCTGTCCTGGACCACCAACACCTCATGCCTGGTCAAGAAGGCTCACCAGCGTCTCTTCTTTCTAAGGACACTGAAGAAGAACCAACTTTCTTCAACTCTCCTGGTAAACTTCTATCGCTTCACGATAGAGAGCATCCTGACCAACTGTGTCACAGTCTGGTACGGGATCTGTTCTGTTGCTGAGCGCAAGGCACTGCAGCGGGTGGTGAAAACAGCCCAGCTCATCACAGGGACTACACTGTCTCCCATTGAGGACATCCAGAAGAAACGCTCTTCTAGAGCGATAGCATCCCTTACCCAATGTGACATTGTTTGCCTGGTGGCAGCCGTCCCTTTGTTGCGGCCCCCATTACATATAAAAAGCTGCTCGGATTTACGCCACTGGCTAGTGCGGTGGATGTAATTCTGAAGAGCACGTACTGGACACAGTAGGTGTAATCGTTCCTGCTTCGACGTCATGAACGTCGGAGGACAGAAGGCCTCAAGAACAACCTGGTGCACGGTGGAGAACGGAACTTTAGGCAGTCTCTACTACTTTGGGCGGAAGCCCAGCACCTCTCAGCTGGTGCCCTTCAGGGGCCAGGCATGGAGATTCCAAAGCTCTAGATGGGGGTGAAGTATCGCCATGTGTGCTTGAGACAGGAGATCCCTCATGACTGTGATCGCTCATGGTGTGTTGTCGAGGAGGGATACCAGGTCCGAAAACCAGATTCTGGTTGGTCAACGGGGGGCTATCATTAAGAGGCGATACCCCTGTTGACGGACCCTTGCTAGGACTCCCGGGAGCAGAGCTATCGGAGGAATCACGTCCAGACCCAGGGGAGCTGAATGACTCCGAGAGAAGTAAAGGGGACATTGTGCTTTCTCCTGTGTAGCAAAGAGGTCCACCTCTGCTTCGTAAAATCTTTCCCAGATTTGTCTGACTATCTCGGGGTGGAGTTTCCATTCCACGTTCTTCACAGCTTGTCTGGACAGCAAGTCTGCTCCCACATTCATATGCCCCGGGACAGGAATTTGCCCTCTGCCCAGGGCAGGATCTGCTGGGCCAATTTGTTGAGGTGGCGCAACCGCACCACCGATACTGAAGGATTTTTATTGCGGTTTAAACGTGCCTTTACAAAATATAACCAGTGTGTAAGTTGAATTTAGCGCTGATACTGTGGGGCTTTTTCCACAGGAAATTGCTATGTGTGTGTGTTAAAATCAGATTACGCACAGAGCGTGTTGGAATGTGGGGTGTGGGGGTCTCCTGTAAATGTGTTACAGATGGTGATTTGAAAAACAACGCAGTGAGCTGGTTGGCTGGAGACCAGACAATTTTCAATTTTCGGTTGTCCGTCGGGCCTTTGTTAAGACAACAGTTCTTTTTGTAAGACTGAGTCTAAGGCAACCCACCCACCCATCGGCTGCTGTACACAGCTGATGTATTTTCTTTTAATTTTCTGATCAATAAATTTCAACATTTTCTTAACTGGCCTCCTCTCCAATTTTGAACGCGCAGAACATTGCCTTAATGTTCAACAATACCTGTCATCTAGTTTTGAGTGCTTGTGGGTCTCTTTTTCCTGCGGTCAGTCAAGCTTAAGACGGTGGACTGCATTCGTCACCGCCCCGAGAAGCTCATCTAATGCATTTGCGTCGCGATAGGAACGCCCCGAGGCGGAGCTCTCCATACCCGCAGAAACAAGGGATGCCTCTTCCTCCTCCCCGATCCGAAGAAGTGCGGGGGAATGCTTCGGAAGCGTACGCGAGGACGTTGCGACTCGGCGAGTGCACAGGAGAAACGGCTTCCGTCTCCTGTGCCTCGGCTAAATCGAACCGCGACCTCCAGCTCGGGAGAGAGGCGGCTCGACCGCTCTTAAAGAAAGAACACCGAGCACGGAGAACTCGAATGTCAAACACGTCGCAGAGTTCGCATTCTCCCTCTAGCCCCAGGGTAGCATGATCAACCCCCAAACACTCAAAACAGAATTTATGTCTGTCCAGCTCATCAAGAAACCTCTGACAAGGAGGCACACATTTACGCTCTGGACTAGACATTACTCTCTTATATATATATTTTTTTATATTACTCCTTTTTGTTATATGCAACGAGCCCTACTTTGGTTACACTATGTCTAAACGCTTCGCTATATAAAACACACATGCACACAAAGCGGTCCTTGAAGACAAAAGAACCTGAAGACGCGTTCGCGCCACGCGTATTTATAACCAGGTGTTGGTGTAATTAGCCAAATTACCAGCCGAGGTTATTTAAAGCCAAAATAATTTTTTGCGTGTTTGACACACGTGCTTCACAACCGGTCGAACAAAGACGTTCTCCCATAGCGTTTGAAATGCAGCATCGAGAGTAGCTTTTTGATAGGCAACCGCATTAACTCATCCACTGCACTGTAACTTCAACAACTGCATTAACTCACCTATTACAATGCAACTTTAATAGCTAATGTCAATAATTTATGCACACTTAAGTCACTTGTACTATTGTTTATTCTAAATTATTATCTGTCCACAGCCACCTGTACATTAATGTTCATAGTATATAGCCATCTCTATATATTGTTCATAGTACATACCTACTGTCATATTTTCATAATAACATACCTACAGTAAAATATTTTCATAGTCCATGCCCACTACATAATATTTTCTCAATATTGTATTCTGTATTTATTAACTGTATATCCTGCACTTGCTAACTGCACTTCTGGTTAGACCTAAACTACATTTTGTTACACTGTACTCGTATATGTGTAATGACAATAAAGAAGAATTTAATCTAATGTAATCTAATACTGTCAATTGTGACGATTTTAATCGTTGTGTAACAACTCATCCGATATCACAAAAAAATGAGGAGGGATCAATCGCCACTTAATACCATATTATATTTCCCTTGTCAGAATGATATACGATAACAGACTGCCACCAATGTCCTTGGTTCTTTAATCCATTGTACAGGTGAAGAGGTTGAAATAATAAGATTGACGCTTGTCCATCAAAAGGTAATCCACAGTTAATCAAGAAACTCAGATTTAATCCAAAATTGTGGAACACATTTTTAGATGATTAGATTAGATTCAACTTTATTGTCATTACACATATACAAGTACAGTGTAACGAAATGTAGTTTAGGTCTAACCAGAAGTGCAGTTAGCAAGTGCAGGATATACAGTTAGAATAAATACAGAATACAATATGAGAGAATATAATACAGTGGGCATGGATTATAAAAATATTTTGCAGTAGGAATGTTCTATGAAAATATGACAGAAGGTATATACTATGAACAATATATACAGATGGCTATATACTACGAACATTAATGTACAGGTGGATATGAACAGATAATAATTTAGACTAAAATAGTGCAAGTGACTTAGGTATGCATAAATTATTGACATCACATGTAAATCTTGAACCCGTTGAGATGTCCTCAAATCAAGTAGATACAAAAAACCCTCTGGACAAAGCAAAACAAAATAAACAATACAACACGAGATTCAACAAACAAAACCATTTCCTATAGAACATCTAGTGAGGAAAAAGAAACCATTAAACTCACATCGATATGTAGAACATTATTGTATTTCAAACAGGGTTTCTTTGATGAAAGCATGGCTAGAGCAGACACTCCTTGCTAACATGTATATCTAACAACACTTCTCCTTCCTTTTACTTCCTTCCTAATCTCCCTGACAAAGACTCCTTAGAGCCCTCTAATGGCAGGGAGTAATATGACAAATTACAGGTAACATTTTACCGGAACTGTTACACACCCCTCCCATCAGAAGAAGGCCTGACCTGGCCGTAGAATTTTTTCAGATTTTCAACATGGTAATGTCAACTTGTTTGGATTCGGATAACATCTCAACTCTGTAGTTTACATTATTCAACTTTTCCAAAACTTTGGCAAGCCCTTGCCACTTAGGTGCTGGCTTGGCCATAAATGCATCTCCTGCACGAGACAACGAATGAGCTCCAACCCAAACCAGTTCCCCTTCAAGTTGTAATATCGCTGTTGTCTCTCCTGAGCCCTTGTGACATTCTCTTTCACTCTTTCCAGAAGTGATTGCTGACGTTCGATAACCTCATACGCAGATTGGACTGGATCAGGGGAACGATATTGGAATAGTTCGAGGGGTCCTCTTAACTTGCGCCCTAACGCGATTTCTGCAGGGGTTTAGTCGGTAGATTCCTGCCAAGCTGAATTGATCGCAAAACCTGAATTCATGGATCCATTGGTCCCAATTCCGGTGATTATCCTTAACGTATGATGCAATCATGACCTTAAGAGTTCTGTTCACCCTTTCAGTTAGGTTAGTTTGCAGGTGATATGCAGTGGTAAATTTTTGAATTGCACCCCACTGTCGGCAGGTGGCGTTCAGGAGTAATGAGGTGAATTTTGGTCCTCGGTCTGACACCAAATAAGTAGGTACCCCCCATCGGGTGAAGATCTCTTTGATGAGGACATTAGTTATCAAATGGGTCTTGGCGGACCGCAAGGGAAATACCTCGACCCACTTGCTACAGTAATCTACAGTAACCAGTAAATACTCATTCAACTTCACACTTCTCGGAAATGGTCCCATAAGATCAATGCCCAGCATATATCCCGGTTCTTTTAAAGGAGTAGATTGAAGGGTTCCTGAAAGTTTGAAAATACGTGGCTTATATTGCTGACAGACTTGGCACTGTTTACAGTAAACCCATAAATCTCGTTGGATTTCTGGCCAGTATACCACGTTGACTAACCTACGCAATGTTTTCATGCGCCCAAGATGTCCGCTTAAAGGATTGTCGTGTGCAAACTGGAGAAATTGCTGCCGAAGATCCTTTGGGATGACGACTTGCAAAGTCTGGCCTTTTTGATTTCCGGGAACACACCTGAACAGAAAGTTGTTCTGTACGACATAGTGAATACGTTGGGGGTCGACAAGGTTAAGCTTTGCTTCATCCCACAGAGGCTGCAATGAAATATCACTCTTCTGGCTGCGACGAAGTTCTTCCCGGTGTATTGGCAAGTCTCCATTTACATCTTTCACTTGATATACCACAACATTTCCCACTGGCCCTCCTCCAGGCAATGCACGAGACAGCGAATCAGGTACGACGTTACATCTGCCTTTCCGGTACCTCACAGTAAAATCAAAGCCCTGAAGTCGGATTGCCCACCTGGTAAGTCTTGATGTTGGGCGAGGATGGTTAAATACCCAAACCACCGCAAGGCATTCCTTTTCTGAAACGGCAAATGATCTTTCAGCTCCTTGAAGCAGCCGGGATGCATAGGCAATGACATGCTCTCCTTTCTCTGACTCCTGAGTTAGTACAGCTCCAAGTCCAAAGTCACTTGCATCAGTCTGCACTTTGAAGGTTTTATTAGGGTCTGGAGGTATGAGAACTGGAGCCTTTTGCAGGGCCCTCTTCAAATCTTCTAAAGAATGTTGGCACTTCTCAGTCCAGTCCCATCGTACACCCTTCTTCTTAAGTGCATGAAGTGGAGCAGCACGCTCTGAAAAATGTGGAATGAAGCGATGATACCACCCCGCAAGACCTAGGAATTAAGACCTTCCTTAACATTTTTAGGAGTAGGAAAATTCTTGACCGCACTGATTTTGGAATCCTCTTTCTTGACACCTTTTCAATTCAATTCAATTTTATTTATATAGCGCCTTTTCTCCATTTGCATTGTTCCAAAGCAGCTTTACAGGGGAAAAAACGAAAAACCCAAGAAAGGGTAAAACACACTACATGGTGTTTTATATAATAAATCCAATTATTCTAGTAAATAATATCTAATGTCAGCATCTCCTGGTGGTTTATTTAGCATATTTTGCATTAAGTGAATGCTTGGCTGAAAAGATGCGTTTTTAATCTAGATTTAAATTGGGCGAGTGTGTCTGATCCTGGAATAATATCAGGAAGGCTATTCCAGAGTTTAGGTGCTACGTATGAGAAAGCTCGACCCCCTTTGGTGGATTTTGTTATTCTAGGTATTATCAAAAGTCCTGCGTTTTGAGATCTTAGAGAGCGTGATGGGTTGTAGTGTGATAGAAGCTCTGTTAGGTAGGTAGGGGCTAAACCCTTTAAGTCTTTATAAGTGATTAAAAGAACTTTAAAGTTAATACGATACTTAATGGGTAGCCAGTGAAGGGTTGATAAAATTGGGGTTATGTGATCGTATTTTCTGGACCTGGTTAGAACTCTGGCAGCTGCGTTCTGAACTAACTGTAGTTTGTTTATTGATGATGCAGGACAACCACTAAGTAGTGCATTACAGTAGTCAAGTCTTGAGGTCATAAATGCATGAATAAGCTTCTCCGCGTCAGCAACACACAGAATATTTCGTAACTTGGCAACATTTCTTAGGTGGAAAAAGGCTGTTTTTGTGACATTTGAGATGTGATTTCGAAATGACAGGTTGCTGTCTAATATAACGCCTAGATTTTTGTACTGTATTTGTTGGAGTAACAGTACATCCTTCAACTTGCAGTATATAATCAGAAATATTTGGTTTGCGCGTCGTTGGTCCGATAAGTAATATTTCTGTTTTATTAGAATTTAAAAGAAGGAAATTACAGGTCATCCAATGTTTTATATCTTCAATGCACTCTGCCAATTTGGATAGCTGGGAGGAATCATCTGGTCTTGATGAGATATATAGCGGAGTATCATCTGCATAGCAATTGAAGCTAATTCCATGTTTTTTAATAATGTTTCCGAGGGAAAGCATGTATATGGAGAACAGCACGGGTCCCAGAACCGTTCCCTGAGGTAATCCATAATTTACTTGCGTTAGATTGGATGATTCCCCATTTAAACGGACAAATTGATGTCTGTCTGACAAGTATGATCTAAACCATTGTAGTGCCTGTCCGTCAATACCGGTATAATAAGCGATCTATAAGTATGTTATGGTCTACGGTATCGAACGCAGCACTAAGGTCAAGCAGGACCAGAAGTGAGATGTTACCTTTATCTGATGCTATAAGCAGGTCGTTTGTAATTTTAACGAGCGCAGTTTCAGTGCTATGATGCGATCTAAAGCCTGACTGAAATTTTTTGTGCATGTCGTTATTTTGTAAGAAAGAGCACAACTGAGTGCACACTACTTTTTCTAGTATTTTAGACAGGTATGGGAGGTTTGAAATCAGTCTATAGTTTCCTAGTTCATTTGGATCTAAGTTTGGTTTCTTGATTAGAGGCTTAATGACGGCCATCTTAAAGGGACCTGGGACATGGCCTAGATTAATTGACGAGTTGATAATGTTATAAATGGGCTCAATTGCAACAGGTAGTAGCTCTTTTAATAATTTAGTTGGTATGGGGTCTAGTAAGCAAGTTGTAGGTTTAGAAGTTGCGATAAGTTGAATTAAATCTTCCTGTTTTATAGGTGAAAAACGCTGGAGCCTTTCTTTTGGAGCGATGGTTGGTGCTAATTCATAGGACAGATTTGGAGGTTGAGTTTTTACAATTTTGTCACGAATGTTTTCGATTTTCTCTGTAAAAAATTTCATGAATTCATTGCTACCAAGGTGCGGCGGAATAGCCAGGTCAGGTGGTGTCTGTTTATTTGTTAATTTAGCGACTGTGCTAAATAGAAACCTTGGATTGTTTTTGTTGGTTTCTATGAGGTTACGAAGGTGCTCAGCCTTTGCTGCTTTTAGTGCCTTTTTATAACAATTTGCACTCTCTTTCCACGCTATTTTAAAGACTTCTAATTGTGATTTTATCCATTTACGCTCTAGTTTGCGAGTTTCTCTTTTAAGGGGCGCGAGTGGTGCTATTGTACAATGGTGCAATATTTTTCTCATTAATCATTTTTGACTTCGTAGGTGCAACAGCTTCTAATTTATTAGAGAAAATAGTACCCAATTTCCTGGTCATGACATCGAGCGATTCTTTATTTATTGGTATGGTTATTAAAGGAGTCAGATCTGGCAAGCTCTTTGCGAAGCTATCTTTAGTAGCGGAGGTGATTGTTCTACCCTGTCGATAACGAGTTAAAGGGCTGATTCCTGACGTGCACAAAGTACCCGTTATAAGATAGTGATCGGTGACATCGTCGCTTTGAGGCATAATATCTATATTGGTTAGATCGGCTCCGTGAGATAATCAGGTCTAGTGTATGATTAAATCGATGAGTTGGTCCTTTAATGTGTTGTATTACCCCAAAAGATTGTAGTAGTTCTATAAACGCCAGTGCTAATGCATCGTTAGTGCTGTCTACGTGGATATTAAAATCTCTGACAATTAGTATTTTATCAACGTTAACCAATAGGTCCGATAGGAAGTCCGCAAACTCTTTCAGAAAATCAGTATAGGGACCAGGGGGTCTATACACCGTAGCCAATGTAAAAGAAAGCAATGGTTTTTTACTTTTGGTAGGAATACTGATGTTCAACGCAAGCACTTCAAATTATTTAAATTTATGCTCTGTTCTCTGAGATACAGTAAGAAAGTTTCTAAATATTGTAGCGACACGGCCACCCCGACCGACCGGACGTGGCTCATGCAAAAACAGTAACTTGGTGGGGTACACTCATTTAGGCCGAAATAATCATTTGGTTTAAGCCAGGTCTCGGTAACACAGAGTATATAAAAACTGTTGTCCGTGATCATTTCATTTACAATAACTGCCTTTGAATTTAGTGATCTAATATTAAGTAGGCCGAACTTTATAAATTGGTTTTGTTTGTTTATTACATTGTCTTCAGGTTTTATCACGATCAGATTTTTTCTCTGACTTTTGCCAAAATTTTTACTTTGTTGTATTATTCGGGGGACACATATGGTCTCTATATATTTGGAAACAGTAACATTTATAGCAGTTGAGGCGCACATACTATGGTTAAAGTTTTGACTTACGTGAGGGAGACATAGTCAACCGGTGCGTAGCGTCTTCGAGATGTTGTCGGACAGGAGAGCCGCTCCGATGCTGCTGGGGTGCAGGCCGTCGGGGCGGAAGAGCCTAGGTCGCTCCCAGAACAGATCAAAATTATTTACAAAGAGCAGCTTCTGTTGAATACACCATGACATCAACCATTGATTAAGCGAAAAAAGTCTACTGAACTTATCATTCCCTCGTCGGTAGGTAGGCAGCGGTCCTGATACGATAATCCTCGCTGTGGGCGATGCGTTGCGTACAGTCTCGATCAGAGTCCTGAAGTCCCTCTTCAGGATCTCCGACTGCCGCATTCTGACGTTTTTCACTCCCGCGTGCAGCACGACAGCGTCGACGTTAGCGTTGTCCTTCAGGATCGCAGGTACCTGCGCAGACACATCGAGAACACGAGCGCCGGGAAAACAGTGAGTGCGCACCTTACCTTTAGTAGATGTAGCGCGTATGTTCAGGACGATCGAGTCTCCGATGATCACAGCGTTGCATTCGGTCTCGCAGAGGGCGGCAAAGCGGTTCCTGGTCTGGATCTCGAAGACCGGTGGCGGCAGCTGAGTCATCTCACTGGTCCTGGTTAGCGCCTTTCGCCGTTGGTGTGCCGGTGCAGGAGTGAAGTTCATTTGGGCTGGTCGTGTTCTCTTAGCCTGGGCTCTGTGCAGAGAAACACGCGGAGTAGAAGTGGAGGAAGTATTATAATCGCGATGAAAACTTACCGCGGATTTGCGAGCTTCAGCACGGGATGTTTCCAGCGCCGTTATACGTTCTCGCAGCCGTGTTTGCTTCTCAAGTAAATCCTGGATCTGCTTTTCCACAGCCTCTAATTCCGACTGAAGCACAAGCGTTTCCTCATCTGCACTCAAAGGTACAAACACGTCTGAAGCATTAGCATTAGCCATTAGTGATGTAGTAATGAGAACAGTGAGTTAAACAGTATGCAGGCTGGTAATGCTAATAGCCTAAGGGCTAACACAGAATGATCCGATACAAATAATTTATCAGTACGTTTAACAACGATTTTTGTTTATGCTATACTTAAATCGTTATTAAGCGAGAGTGAAACCTATCCTTAAGACACAATTCTTCAAGATGTAACAAGAATAATTAGATTTGAAAGAGCTCCCGCTCAAACCACGCGCTCTCAGTAAACTCTCAGCAAACAGGGAGATTACATGTCCTAGAAAAGTCTTCCGCTGAGATTACATGAAGATTACATAATCTTCCGCTGAGATTACATGTCCTAGAAAAGTCAGTGATTTACATTTCTTGAGGTTAAGGGTTAGGCCAGCGGTTTCCAGTGCAGCAAACACCTTCTTCAGGTCTTGAAAGTGTTGCTGGATATCTCTGGAGTACACCACAATGTCGTCTATATACACAAAACTAAATTTCCCTATGAGGTCTTGTAGAACCTTGTTCATCAGCCTCTGGAAGGTTGCTCCAGCATTTTTCAATCCAAATGGTAGGCGAACAAACTCATACTGGTTATACTTTGTAACAAAAGCAGTTTTTTGGATGCTACTTTCATCCATCAGCACTTGCCAGTATCCAGTCTTGAGGTCTAAGGTACTGAATACGGTTGCTCCGTAGACCGACTCCAATATGTCTTGTATCTGAGGCATGGGAAATCCATCTAGTGAGGTTTTGGCATTCAAGGCTCGATAATCAGAAACGTATACCCCCATATTTCTTGGGCACTAGCATTACTGGTGCTGCCCATGGGGATGTAGATGGCCGTATTATACCTTCAGCCAGCGTGACCTTGACTTCCTCATCAACAAAGTTTTGCTTGTTAATTGGAACAGGATATGCCCTTTTCCGTACAGGGATAGGGTCGTTAGTTATAATCTTGTGTTTAATGACAGAGGTTTGACCCAGCATATTTGTACCAACAGTCGGCCAATTCAACAGCAACCCCTCTAAACACCTCTTCTCTTTCCAAGACGCCTCCGCAAGATTGACTAAATCTTTGATGGCAACTATAGAGTCATTGGATACTTTTTACTATTGGCAGGGCACAGTGTATATTAACCGAGGGTGCTTGGTCATAACAAGAAAAAGGGTGTAACATTTCCTTTTGCCCAGGCAATGAATATGTACAGGTGTTAAAATCCAATGTGACTTTGCATGTCACAAGGAATTCAAGCCCTAAAATGAGTGGAAAAGCTAGATCCTCATCTCTCATGATGAATAGCCGTAAAGGGTTTGTGCATCCTTGCAGGGTACATTCCCACGTAACTTCACCTACTGCCCTCTGGACATGGCCGTTGGCAAGGGCAAACGTCTGTCCCCGACTGGACTGCCAAGACTCAGTCTCATCTTTCCATCTCCTCCACAATGACTCCTGGATTAAAGAGTATGAACTGCCTGTATCCATAATAGCTTCACAAGATCGGTTACGCAAAGTTATAGTCAAAGTGAGCAGTTTGACATTCCCTCTGGTCACTAACGCCATGCTGTGAGGCCTGCCTCTGTTGTACTTATCTTGGCCTCCCCTTCTGAAACTTTGTTCGGCCTGACGTTGTTTCCAGTAGGCCCTTTCCTCAGCAATATCCCGCTCCACCAAAGCTCCTATGCACACTAAGTCATCAAAGGAAGCTACTGTTCCTCTCAAAACACTGGCAAGACGAGGATTACAGTTTCTCAAGGCAGCCTGTAGAATCTCTTTCTCGGTCATTGTTGGCTTAAGGCTAAGACATAAGGCACGATATTGGAAAGCAAAAGTTTGAAGATCCTCATCAATCCCTTGCTTTCTCTCCCTTATCCTTCTTTCTGCTTCAACCTCATGATCGTCGGGTAGAAAGGATCGTAAGAAAACGATCTTGAGCTAAAAATCAGTCTTGAACTGATTCCATGTTTTAACATGAGCTTTTTCGGCCACCCACCAATCCTTGGCCGTATGGGTTAACACCGATGGCAGAGTAGCTAATATCTCAGCATCACTCATGGGTCTCACAGCTAAATATTCTGCACATTTCTCCAAATAAGCTATTGGGTCTTCATCTGTCGTGCTTCCAAATTTAGGAAATTCTATTTTAACTGACATTGGAAAGCCACAGGCTGCTGACTTCGTCAACCTGACCGCATCATTTCTCCTCGAGCAGGTTTCCACATCAGCAACCCACAAGTCTGGAAACCATCTAGATTTGATCTTCACAAGGTACTGCTCCACTCATCACCCTCAGGTCACCCCGCTGCACACGTCTGATCACTTCTTCGTCACCCTTGACCTCGACCTCACTGCTCCGGATATCGCAGATGTCTCACCGATGGTCACCTTCCGGCGCAACCTGCGGTCTCTCCCTCCCTCTTGTTTTTCCTCTGCTGTCCTCTCTGCACTCCCCCCCTCTGATGAGCTCTCTCTTTTGAATACAGACAATGCCACAGCCACTCTGTGTTCCACGCTTTCATCCTGCTTGGACAACCTATGCCCTCTTGCATCTGGACCAGCCCGTCCATCCCCGTCGGCTCCCTGGTTATCGGATGTACTGCGTGAGCATCGCGCCAGCCTCCGGTCAGCTGAGAGAAAATGGCGCAAGTCAAAAAACCCTGCAGACCTCTCTCTCTACCAATCTCTTCTCTCTTCTTTCTCTGTAGATGTCACCTCTGCAAAAACAGATTACTACCACTCGAGGATCTGCAACTCTCCGGACTCTCGAACGCTCTTCAAAACCTTCTCTGCTCTCCTCTGTCCGCCTTCTCCCGCACCTTCATCGGAGTTAACAGCTGCTGATTTTGCATCGTTCTTCGTAAAGAAAACTACTGCCATCAGCAGCCAGTTCTCTACGCCACCATCTGTCGAACCCGCCCACATCGCTGACACGTGTGTGCTCCCTGCCTTTTCTCCTCTGTCTGAAGCTGATGTCTCAAAGATCGTTGGCTCCAACCACCCTACCACCTGCCCACTGGATCCCATCCCCACCCATCTCCTCCAGGCCATCTCTCCAACGGTTGTGCCTGCTCTGACCCACATCATCAACTCTTTGCTCACCACTGGGACATTTCCCACAGCTTTCAAAGAGGCCCGCATCACACCGCTTCTAAAGAAACCCACCCTGGACCCTACACTGCTAGAAAACTACAGGCCTGTCTCCCTTCTTCCCTTCATCGCCAAAGCCCTGGAGCGAGTTGTGTTCAATCAGCTCTCCTCCTTTCTCATGCAAAACAACCTCCTGGACAGCAATCAGTCTGGGTTCAAGACCGGTCATTCCACAGAGACTGCACTGCTCTCAGTCATCGAAGCCCTGAGACTGGCAAAAGCATCATCCATGTCTTCTGTGCTCATCCTACTGGATCTGTCTGCTGCCTTTGACACTGTCAATCATCACATCCTCCTGGCTTCTCTCAGTGCTATGGGTGTCTCTGGAATGGCGTTGCAATGGTTTGAGTCCTACCTCTCGGGTAGGTCATTCAGAGTATCCTGGAGAGATGAGGTCTCCGCGTCCCAACAGCTCAACACGGGGGTGCCACAGGGCTCAGTGCTTGGACCGCTACTCTTCTCCATTTACATGACATCCCTCGGCTCGGTCATTCAGAAGCATGGCTTCTCCTATCACTGCTATGCGGACGACACACAACTCTACTTGTCATTTCAACCGGACGATCCGACGGTGGCTGCTCGCATCGCGGCATGCCTTAGTGACATCTCGCTTTGGATGAAGGATCATCACCTGCAGCTAAACCTTGCAAAAACAGAACTGCTTGTGATCCCGGGCAACCCAAAGATTCACCACAACCTTGCCATTCAACTAGGCTCATCAACGATTACACCGTCCAGCACAGCCAGAAACCTGGGAGTGGTAATCGATGATCGGCTTAACCTCACAAGTCATGTTGCCAGCACCACCCGGTCCTGTAGATTCATCCTCTACAACATTAGGAAAATTAGACCATTCCTATCGGAGCACTCTACGCAAGTCCTAGTCCAGGCTCTTGTCCTGTCCAAACTGGATTATTGCAATGCGCTTCTGGCTGGACTTCCTGCTTGCACAATCAAACCTCTCCAGATGATCCAGAATGCGGCGGCAAGAGTGGTCTTCAATGAACCGAAGAGAGCGCATGTAACTCCGCTCTTCATCAGGTTACACTGGCTCCCTGTTGCCGCCCGCATAAAGTTCAAGGCTTTGCTCCTGGCCTACAAGACCAACACCGGATCTGCACCATCGTATCTCCACTCGCTAATGCAGATCTATGTTCCTGCCAGATCACTGCGGTCTGCAAAGGAACAACGACTAGTGGTACCATCCCAAAAAGGAAAAAAGTCACTCTCCCGTACCTTCACTGGATCTGTTCCACATTGGTGGAATGATCTACCAGCTGCTACAAGATCAGCAGACTCGGTTGCCATCTTTAAAAAACACCTAAAAACGCATCTCTTCCGTCAACACGTTGCTGATTGAGTTTTTCCTAATTCTCTTCCCTTTCCTTCTTAAAAAAAAAAAAGAAAAAAAAAAAAAAAAAATTAATAACCTCACTATTCTTAGCTTTTATACTGTGCTAGGCTTTAATGGACTAGTTTGATGCACTTATTTATTTTCGTTGCCTATGTTGTTATAATTGCTTCCAATGTTTCCTCATTTGTAAGTCGCTTTGGATAAAAGCGTCTGCTAAATGACTAAATGTAAATGTAAACTGCCATTTTATAAGGCAGCTGGTGTAACATGGGAGTTAACCGTACAGCGGGTGTTGACATGGGAGTTGGTGTAGAAGTAGCTCCAGGTGCAAGACAAAATGTAGACCTCAGATGGCTATCTCTTCTTTTCATGCAATCCATCACAGCCCTACCCATCTCTTGCAATTGGCTTTCTAAGGTTTTTTTAGGACCTTATTCTTTTCCTCCACAAAAGCTACAAGTTTTTCCTCCAATCTCTTCAATCTTTCATTGTCTAATGATGATTGATTGGTCATTAGCATTGTCAAGTCTGGCATCCGCCCCTCTACAGCAATCAAACGACGGTCATACTGGTGATGAGAATTCTGAATGTGGGTTTCAACTCCCTGGACTCGGTCTACATTCTCTTGCTCAATTTTATCTAGTCTGTTCTCCAGCAGTCTCACCTTTGTGGAAATAGCAAGACTGATCAAACTTTCTTCCTCCTCTTCCAGTGATGGTGGAGGTGGTAGATCACGGAAATCATTGTCCTTCTCTTGAACTCCCTCTCCTCCTTCTGATTCTAAATACAGATTGCTGAGTGAGTTTATCAACTCCGATACTGACTCACATTGGGTGTCATCATCCCCAGCAACTCCCCCCTGTCGAATCATAAAAGGTTCGGAAGCATAGTCTGGTTCCATTTTGGAGAATGGATTCAGAGTTTATCTCGTGCAGGAGCCTTAATTAAAACAGGGGCCCGTTCTTCGTACGTCGCTAACTCGGTTAGCTGGATTTGATTGTTGACGATTTGGCATGATCTTGGATTGTTCGGTTCTTGGACGCTCATCCTGGACTTGCTGTCATAGCAACAGGTCCGTAAGCTTGAACCTGCTCGGGAGCAGGCTAACTTCATGTAAACAGGATTAGATTGCGGCTTTATAAGCGGAGGAGATAGGTAAGTCTGTCGCAGCCATGTCTTGTCCATTTTTACGACAACCTGTTGCGGAAGGTGCGAGAATAATTCGCAGAGCTTTTCCAATGAATAGACAGGATCATTTAGCGCAGCGCGATAGCGTCATTGTTGAGAGATACCGTTTTTCTCGTAAGGGTGTTATTTACATCATTCATTTGGAACCACACATTACGTGTTTAACACGGAAGAGCCGCGGGCTTTAACAACAGCACAGACTGTGTGCATTCGCAAACTTTACCTGGCGCTCAAGCAGTTTTTAGGGGTTTTTGTGTTATTTCGAAGCCACTTAAAACCGCAGGATTTTTTAGCTATTGCAGGTACATTTATAATTGTTAATGACATGCAATCATGACCATACCAATAAGTATGAATAACAGTTTGTGTCCTTCAGGCTTCCCTAACGTGATTGGTGCCATAGACAGCACATATGTCCCCATCAAGGCCCCCCCAGGCAAAATATAATTTTATAATTATAAAATATCAATATAATGAGGGGGATTTTGTGAAGCGAAAGGGCGTTCATAGTGTAAATGTGCAGGTAAATTACTATTACAATTTATAATACTTAAGATTATTTCATGGAAAAAAAGTAATGAAATCAAAAAGTATGCAGTTGACTGACTAAAATCTCTTCGATGGTGTGTGACTCAATGCTCCACATTACCAATGTGGAAGCAAAATGGCCAGGATCAGTACATGACTCAAGAATTTTCAGAGAGTCACATTTATGCACATTATTTGAACGTGGTAAGGGAACATACATTTCAAGCTCACAGTATTATACACAGTATTATGCTGAGCCTAACAGAACTGCATTTTCCATTATACAGGGGATTGTGACGGGATCCTGCTTGGAGACAGGGGCTATGCCTGCAGGCAGTATTTTATGACGCCCTTCCCTGAGCCAAACCCTGGACCACAAACCCGTTACAATGCAGCTCTAGCCAGGACAAGCATTGAAATGACCTTTGGGCAACTAAAGGGAAGATTTCAGTGTCTGAAAAGTCTGAGGGTTGCACCTGACAGGGCATGTGACATAATTGTTCCATATGCCATACTGCATAACATTGCCACCATCAGAAAGGAGAGGACCCCTGTGGTGGGGGTGCAGCCTGATGATGACCTCCAGCCAGTGCACTTGAACCAACCTAGTGGCAGAGCTGCACGGGACAGAATTGTGGAACAAATTTTTTTACTGAATAAAAGACGAGACAAATATGCTTAGTTTCTTGAGTTTTATTTAAAAGATTATTTATAAAGAAAAGCCAGCAAGTCATATTTTGCCTGCAATAAGAGATAGTTATGGAAAGTCAGCAATACTACTATGTGTTAAATAGTGTATTAGCACTTACTCTGAAGCAACTCTATCTCCAGTGAAATTTTTCTCTCTTTCAAGTTGTCGAGTTCAATTTCTCCTCTAATTTCTCTTTTTTCACCTCAAAATACTCTATTTTTGGTTAAAGATGCCGCTTATATAGGGAACGGATGTAACCCGGTGTAATTTTGTGAAAAAAAGGGTCAAAACATGCCTCATGCAACAAAAGACAAAAGTAAAAGTACAACACTGCCCACCTCTGTATCAGTTCTTTGTGCAGACTGTTCTGTGAGCCTTTCTGTAGACATTTCTCTAGGTGTGGACTCCTGCAATTCATGTTGCAGACAGAAAGAATAGGTACACAAGTATATACAAATTATAGTCAAGTTATTTGTGCACTTACAGGTTCTTCCTCCAAAGGACAGTCATCTGAGAGGATTTCTTCACAGGACGTGCAATGGAAATAAATGGGTATTACAATGTGCTGCACTCTTACGCAAAGAAAAGAATTATGCGTACAAAAGTGGAGACAAGAGTCAATACAGAATTGCCAAATATAAACTACGAGCTGCAATACGGAGAGCCAAGTATAGTTATGGAACAAATCTGGAACAACAATTTTCATCAAGCAGCTCAAGATCAATATGGAAAAATCTTAAGGATATGACAGACTACAAAAAACGCCCCGTATCTCCCGTTAACAGTGATCCAAGTTTCCCAGATACATTAAATAAGTTCTACGCAAGATTTGAAAAACCTACCTCACCAGTCATTCTGCCTGACCCCATTCCAACACCAACCTTCTGCGTTCAGGAGGATGAGGTGAGAACTATTTTTAAGAGGCTTAAGATCAGGAAAGCAGCAGGGCCGGATGGGATCAGTCCTGTTTTGCTTAGCCATTGTGCAGCTCAATTAGCGCCTGTTTTCTCCACCATTTTTAACATGTCTTTAAATCAATGTACAGTCCCACAATGCTTTAAATGCTCAATCATTATTCCTGTGCCAAAGTCCTCAAAGATCACCTGCCTCAATGACTTCAGACCAGTTGCCCTAACATCAGTGGTAATGAAAGCATTTGAACGGATTATTCTGGCATACTTGAAATCCTGCACTTCATTGACGATGGATTTATACCAATTCGCTTACCAAGCCAACCGGTCGGTAGAGGATGCAATCAGCTTAGCACTTCATCACACCTTCCAACATCTTGAATCACCAAACACCTATACACGCATGCTGTTCATAGACTTTAGTTCCGCTTTTAACACTATTAACCCACTCAAACTCCTTACAATACTTTTGGACATGAACATTGACCCAGCCATATGCTACTGGATAAGGAGCTTCCTGTGGAATAGAACACAGAAGGTGAAAGTTAATAACAAAACCTCACATTCTCTCACCCTCAGTACAGGAGCTCCTCAGGGCTGTGTTCTCTCCCCCTGGCTTTTTTCCCTTTATACAGTATACCTTACATCTATGGACAGTTCCGTGAAAATAATAAAGTATGCGGACGACACAACGATTATAGGCCTTATTTCAGACAATGATGAAACACAGTACCGCATGGTGGTGGACCAAGCTGTAAACTGGTGTTTGAACAATGACCTCCAGCTGAACACAGACAAAACTCAGGAACTCATTGTTGATTTTAGACGTAGGCCATCTTCCAAAACACCTATACAAATAAACGGCAATTCAATCAACATCACTGACTCTTTTAAATTCTTAGGAACACACATTAGCAATAACCTGAAGTGGACAGTTAACATTAATCGCATCATTGCAAAAGCTCAACAAAGACTTTATTTCATTAGGCAGCTTAAAAAATACCGGATCAAGCATCAGCTACTTGTTCTGTTCTATTCCGCTATTATCGAATCCATCATTACATCATCAATAACAGTATGGTATGGAAGCACTGATAGCCAAACAAAGAAAAAACTACAGCAGATTGTTAACAAGGCATCCAAGATCATAGGGAAACCACTGCCTTCAGTCGAGTCCCTCTCTACAAAACGGACTGTAATGCGAGCAAAGAAATCATCTCCGACCACTCACATCCTGCGAATCACCTCTTTCAGCTCCTTCCCTCAGGGAGGCGCTACAGGTCACTCACTACCAAGACCAAGCGCTTTACAAACAGCTTTTTCCCTATAGCTATCAGGACTCTGAACTCCTCTCTGTAGTTTAGTTGTCCTCGTATGGTCATTTACTTACTGTATCTTGTATTGTTACATGTTGTGAAGTGTATTGTCTTTTGTTGTTTGTAAAGTATGATGATGTAGAGCGGAAACAATGTACCGAAAACAAATTCCACCGGCACTGTCGTGTGGCTAAATAAACAATCAAAACTCTTGGGGGGGGGGGGTCAATAATGTCATTACAATTAACTACACTGTAAAAAAATAATGTGATCAATAACTCATGGCAACATATTTTATATGAACAAAGTTTATTAGTTTTCACTTTCACAAACATTTGAAATGACTGTACCAAATTCATTTAATGCAGCAACAAACCATTTTACAGTATACTAAGAGAAATAAAAGCTAATTTAGCCTAACAGTAATGTAGGTGTTGCTGCTACTGGTCCCTGGCTTTGGGTATAAGGAAGAGCTGCCCCCAGGGATGCCCTCCACACTGGGTCGGTTTGAATTCAACCCAAGGGCCAGCTCTTCTGCTGGGGTATATTGTGGGGGTGCAGGACCACCACCTGTAATCTTTCAGCCTTTTTCTTTGTGGCTGTCATAAATAGACACATAATTTAACAGTGGCTTTTTACATAAGGACTGTATAAGAGGTGAAGGCTACCATTTTGTAGAATATTCTTGTACTAAACATTTACTTGTTCCCATGTTCTAGTGGGTCCCGTGGTGGCTCTGACATATGTAAATATGAAATAAATAAAAAATACATACTGTAGAAAGTGATTGATAGAAACATCTGACATGGACACCATTTATGCATTTAATTTGTTTGAATTAAATGTTCAAATTGGGCATAACCTTCCATTAAAAGCTCTTGTTCTGCTTGAGAGGAAAACTGGGCGTGTTCTTTAGCCATGCTGAACAGCCAATCACAGCGTTGCTGATCATTGTTTCTACTATCGATACATATCCCCTTTTAAACAAACGCAAGGACGCGCAATGATCTCAGATAACTCAATCCAGCGATACTAATCATAAACAACAGGTGTGTTCGAAGAACCCAATTAGCCGGATCATGATTAGCACGATGATGTCATCTTGGATGTGTCTTTTGATCTCGGATGTAATAAGCGACGTACGAAGAACGGGCCCCTGGTCTTAGGCAGTTATCGTTTACAACCCTTTTATATATTTTCCCAAACTGTAACCAAACACTTGGGCAAACAGAAATGAGGGTAAATTGATGCTCATGCACAGATATATTGGAGAGACAAAATATATGTTCCAAAAAGCATACCCAGATCTCTCTTTAGGAAAGTTAATGGAGTAGCGATTCAAGTCCCTGTTCGGGCGCCATATATGTAACAACTCATCAGATATCACATAAAAAAATGAGGAGGGACCAATCGCCACTTAATACCATATTATATTTCCCTTGTCAGAATGATATACGATTACAGACTGCCACCAATGTCCTTGGTTCTTTAATCCATTGTACAGGTGAAGAGGTCGAAATAATAAGATTGAAGCTTGTCAATTGTGGTGGAATTTTCTTATTCCTTAATCAAGGTGAGTCAATTTTGACAAACGCAATATACAGAGACATCAGGTACTTTGCAAAGTATTTTATTGTCGTTTAATCTGCATCATAAGCAATGAGCATGTGCAGAGAAAAGGCACTCTTTCCTTCTGCACCCAGAGTTTATATATTAAAACGTGAAAACCCCCTCCCTTTGCCCCCTAGCCAGAATCCCGAGCTGGTTTCCGAGAAGTGATGCCCGTTATTCCAAACAGAACATCTTGGCCTCTGCTCGAGGGCAAAGGCAGAGTGGTATGACGCGTATAGAGAAAAACATGATAACATAGAGAAGAAAACATAGATAGAAACTTCATAAACATATAGATAGACACATCAAGAAGCTAGACTAGAAAATTTCCATTACATTCCCCCCTTTTACCATATTATGGTAACCAAAATCTTTATACTTTGACCCGTAAGATGAGCAACGCCCTTTCTCTTACAGGTTTCATTCTTCTATCTAAACAGTTCTTAAAATCCCACTAGAATTGGTAACACCACCTGCTTCAGCCTTCGTCACTTTCCATATTTCCAGTCTTATTTGGGAAGTTGCTCCCGTTCCCTCATAACTAAAATTTTTCTGAGTTAGAGCTAGTCTAAAACTTTCTCTTTTTCCTTTTTATTTGGCCGTCCCAGGGGACATAATGGCCCACATTTTCAAATTTTGTTGCCTTATCCACCACATCACCTGAGGTACACGTACCTCTACACAAATACATATTTGTTCCCCAGTACCTATCAGAATTAGGGTAACACTGTCCCTCCCCATACCATTTTATTAAACTTGGAATATAGTGTTGCACAGAAACAAAATTCTATAATCTCTAATTTATAATTCTCGAACTGTGGATTCCCTTTGTGAGCACCAGCAGTGTCGCTCCTCCTGTCGCTTGCACGACCATTGCGAAGAGCCATTGTGGATGCCATTTTGATGGCCATTTGGAGTTGCCACTCCTTGGACACCTTTTTGCAGTGGGAGGCATGTCTTTCCTACGACTTCCTGGAAGCTGTGTAATGATTTGTCAGCTCCATTTGCTCCCGCTCTTTTGACCTGCACAAACATTTTGAGAGCAAAAAACACAAAAACACATTGCCTTGTAACATCCCCCCTTTTGACGCGTGGTCTAGGCCATGCGTCAAAATCGCAAAAGCAGAGAAAAAATGTTTTGGCAAACAGGTGAGGACATTTGGGCCCCCCCAAACATTGTCTGTGTATTTACATGAGCACTCCTTCCAGAGTGCACGCTCATCCGGTTCTGCAAAATGTTTGCATCTCTGCAAGAGAAAGAGTTTTGTTAGTGATTTCTGGAGAAAATCTGTCTGTCTCTGATGTTGCTTGCTTTGCTGCAAGGTCAGCTTGTCGGCTTCCTGTAGAAATTGTTTCAGATACAAAAGTGTGTGTGGCATAGTCACACACAACAATGGCTGGTGGGAGAAGAATGGCAGATAGCATATCAGCAACCGGTGTCTGATTAAGAATGTTTTTACCATCAGCTTTTAAAAAGTTTCTGTGTTTACACAGTGTGCCAAAATCATGAGCTACACCAAATGCATTTCTACTCTCTGTGTGAATGTCTACATTTTTATTCTTTGCTAATTCGCATGCGCGTGTGAGTGCAATGAGCTCTGCTGTCTGAGCAGAGAAATGGTCCCTAAAAATTATATCAATTGCTTCTTTGCTTTTGGACTTGCGATGTCTGTAATTGCAGACACGCTTTGCGGACAGCTGTCTGCCGCGGTCAGTAATTTCGTGACCCAAAAACCGAACAAATTGTTTTGCCAGCTGGACTTTGGAGACATTTACTTTGTTTCCAGTTTAAAAGATAAGAGAAAAGAACACAAAGGCCTGCGCACCGGTAAATTTGGGCATGGCACAACTATGCCTTTTTTGAGAAACTCGTTGAATATTGGCCTTATGCCATTTAGGGCTTCTGTTTTGAGGCTTCTGTTTTGAGGGGGAATTGCTGTTTGCGTGGACGAAAATTACCCTTGGGCGTTATCACAACAGGCTCACAAATCCTAATCAACTCAACATAATATTTTCCTGTTACCAACAGTTGAACGGGCACCTTTACCAAAATTTCTGGTATGTCAATACTCATCATTAATCTTTTTTAGTGTGTGAAAACACTTCAAGTCCCCTTGTTGCTGACAGACAGGCATGATTCTCACGATGGGCGTGCAACAAATTTGAATATTGCACGTCGTCCCTTTTAACCCATTCTATGGCGTGCGCATATTTGTCAGCAAAACACCCACAGCTCCCCACACCATTGTAATCAACGTCATGAGGCTCTGTGAGGCAAAACTTTCTACATCATACTTACGTAATTCAATATTACATCGTACAGCTGTACGAGCGCTGCACACGGGTCGTGTTGGTATCATGCTCAATCTGTCATCATACACATTATGACTCTGCCCAGCAAATGAATCGGGCAGCAGTCAGACATGAGAAACCTGTGTTGAAATTTGACACTCCCCAACTCACATTGCACCCTTTTGACATAAATTATTCTACATTAGAGCCACTAGCATTTAGGGAAAACACAGCTAGTTTAGACTCTGGCAAATTTAAACACTTCTTGTGAATCACAGTAGGCTATTTGTTGCCCCTGAATCTATCAAAAATTCGAGCAGTTTGTTGCACACAAGCATTGTGCATTTTAGCAAAGTTCAGAAAGCGTTTTCATTCATCATGGAATGTGAGCTAAGCAGATCTTCATTGCATACAGTAGGAAAAAGCATTTCTTCATTGCATATGCTAAGTGAAATCATACTCACCACCCTCGGAATGATGCCTCACCTCCTCACTTCCATCTACCTTTTCTTCGACCTCCGTGCTCCTGGAGGCTCAGGACAATCATTTCGCCAGTGCCCCGTTTTTCCACAATTGAAACACTTCTCTGGATCATAATTACTAGAGGGTTTAAAACCTCCTCGCCATCTTCCTATTCTTCTGTGTTCTCCTCCGATATTCATTAGAGCCATGTGGAGTTCTTTATCTTGTGTGTTTTTCTTCTGAAGCTCTTTCTTGCCTGTTTGTCTTTCGGCGTGTACAGCATGACGGACAATCTCACTCATTCTCGCGCGATCTGGCTCGATGCATGATTTTTCCACTTCTCGTCTCAGCTCTTCTCTGAGGTTCCGCAGAAAAGCGGATCTGAGATGTCCTTCGAACGGACCAATGTCCGGTCCGTCTGAATCAGGTTGAAGTCCAGAATGTTCTTTAAATACTTCCTCCACAGGCCATTTACACTGTAGCTTTCTTAGGTCAGATGGTTTCAGTTTGACTTTCAACAGTCTCTCTAATTCTTTCATTGAGGGTGAGAATTCTTTGCAAAAGGTCAAAAGTTCTTTAAACGTCGGTGCTGGTTGCGCTCTTTCTTGCTTTTGACGCACCACGGGCTGTGGCATGTGCGGCACTGGTGCTGGTGGAGATACTGGTGGGGGCACTGGAGCTGCCTCGATCGGGTTCAGATGTCGGTGAGGAGGGACACAATCATCCTCCGGTTGGTGTTTGTACTCAGTCATAGATGGGGGTAAAGAAGACAGAGGGGTTAAATCATTATATTCAAGCAAAACAGGGTACAATGGAGTTTTCGGTGGTGGCAGTTCTTCCAATGCCATTCCTTTAAAAACATAGTCACGTCTATTAGCTTCCCTCTCCCATAACTCTAAACATTTACACGCTTCGTCATATTTTTCCCTTTCTTTTGTAGACATTTTAAATATGTCTTTTTTCCCCATGTGTTCTCTTATTTTCCCTAATTTTGTGGTACTAAATGTACCGTTTTCTGGAAAGTTAGCTTTTTCTATTAAATAGGGTACGCCTTGTAAACTTCCCGTTCCCCACCTTTTCCTCATTTCTCTGTATGTTGGTTTATCCATATTCATATGGGATCTTCCTTGTCCCATTTTTCACGATTCAGAGTAGTCCCCCTCTACAGACTGTTTAGAAATGTTCTTTCTATTTCAGAGTAGTCCCTGCTCTACAGACTTTTTAGAATTCTATTTTATTTCAGAGTAATCCCTGCTCTACAGACTGTTTAGAAATCTATTAATTCAGAGTAGTCCCTGCTCTACAGACCTTTTAGAAATTTACTATTTCAGAGTAGTCCCTGCTCTACAGACCTTTTAGAAATCTACTATTTCAGAGTAGTCCCTGCTCTACAGACCTTTTAGAAATTTACTATTTCAGAGTAGTCCCTGCTCTACAGACCTTTTAGAAATCTACTATTTCAGAGTAGTCCCTGCTCTACAGACTTTTTAGAAATCTATCTGACTCACCACTTTTCCTTTTTGTGCCTTGCACTGAGTTCTTTTGGGATCACGTCAGCTTGGGGTCCGGAGTAGAGTTCTCTCGTCCCTGTATGGGGTTAGAGCTGGATTTGCTATGTCCAGGATGATCAGTCAACTCTAGTCCGTTCTCCGTCAGCCTTGTGATCCCATACCTCGTCGCCAAATTGTGGTGGAATTTTCTTATTCCTTAATCAAGGTGAGTCAATTTTGACAAACGCAATATACAGAGACATCAGGTACTTTGCAAAGTATTTTATTGTCGTTTAATCTGCATCATAAGCAATGAGCATGTGCAGAGAAAAGGCACTCTTTCCTTCTGCACCCAGAGTTTATATATTAAAACGTGAAAACCCCCTCCCTTTGCCCCCTAGCCAGAATCCCGAGCTGGTTTCCGAGAAGTGATGCCCGTTATTCCAAACAGAACATCTTGGCCTCTGCTCGAGGGCAAAGGCAGAGTGGTATGACGCGTATAGAGAAAAACATGATAACATAGAGAAGAAAACATAGATAGAAACTTCATAAACATATAGATAGACACATCAAGAAGCTAGACTAGAAAATTTCCATTACACCATCAAAAGGTAATCCACAGTTAATCAAGAAACTCAGATTTAATCCAAAATTGTGGAACACATCACATGTAAATCTTGAACCCGTTGAGATGTCCTCAAATCAAGTAGATACAAAAAACCCTCTGGACAAAGCAAAACAAAATAAACAATACAACACGAGATTCAACAAACAAAACCATTTCCTATAGAACATCTAGTGAGGAAAAAGAAACCATTAAACTATCATCGAGATGTAGAACGTTATTGTTCCTCAAACAGGGTTTCTTTGATGAAAGCATGGCTAGAGCAGACACTCCTTGCTTTTACTTGCTTCCTAATCTCCCTGACAAAGACTCCTTAGAGCCCTCTAATGGCAGGGAGTAATATGACACATTACAGGTAACATTTTACCGGAACTGTTACAGTTGTGTAAAAAGTTGTGTAATAATGTAGATGCAGAGTAGCCTATTAAAACATGATTTCACAATACAGCAATACTTTTTAATAATTCAATAAAAAAGCCAACTTAAACCGTAAAATCACGGAGCACAAACTGTATCAGTATTTTCAATTTGGTTAAATTCTATTGAAACTCTTAATTTCCGGTTTGTGTTACTTCAGTTGACACATCTTTCAACATGATTGTGGCATGGTAAACCACAGGTGTACTAGCTGACAAGATTGAAGCACTTCAGAAGACATTTTCAGGTTTTTGGCTTCCATTTCAGCTGCCTTTGAAACAAACAAAAAACACTAATGCGGTTCACAGCCCAAAATAACACATTTTAAAAGCATTTTGGATGTGATTCATAATCCCTCTCTTGTTCTTTCTCCTCAAGGTCCTCTATTGTTTCAGGACTTGCATTTGAATGTTCTCTCAGTAATGATGGATGCTCCTGGAATACCCACCACATGCATACGTGACTGTGGACACAACTCTGGAAGATGGCACTGTCAATGTGGGGGCAGTAAACAAAGACTGCGTGTCAAATGTCACAATGGTTCGCCCAAGCTGACACCAGTGGTCTTTGAGGTTAGTAAATACTGAAAAGTAAATGCAAGTCTGTGACAAGCCATATCCCCCCCAAAAAATAGGGAAGACACAATCAACCTCCTCTTCTCTGGCCTTCAAATGTAAGTCCTTTGAAATTAGTCCTTTAAACTCTAAGTCAAGAGCCCAGGAATGTAAGTACATTCCTGGGCTCTTGACTTTGAGATTAGTCCTTTAAACTCTGTTTAACATTTGCTCCAAAGATGCAGTGTTTGTGGAGGAATATAGCGTTGTGCAGTGATAGTTCTTCGAAGGTGGTGGCATTCAGTTCCAGGGTGTCCACACTGGGCTGCTATCTTTGCCATGTCTCTGCAAATATCTGACTCGCAGTAAATTTGTCCTAGGAGAAGCGATTTCTAGACATGGACTGGCACTCTTGGCCCGTGTAGTTCCTTTGGTGTGACGTACAGCGCCACATAAAATCTATGCATAGCATAGGTTGCTCCAATCCATGTTGCATTTTCTCATGCATCCTCAGATTGGATGTGTTGGAAAAGTCAGCTCCGCATTTATGACATTTGAAACAACTTTTTATGTGTTTCTGTCTCCAAAACTACATGGGTTTCTTGTTGAATTTGTGTATTAGCTCGCTCCTCTGAAAGTCTGTCATCAGAAAAATTATCTTTTTGCTCATGTGTGGGTTGTTGGGCCACTAAGAAATAAAGAACAAAAAAAGATGTAGCATTCTAAAATGGATTGATAAAACAAGCAACTGAACTGATGTTACAGAGAAATTGTCAAACCTGAAGATTTTTCTGTCACTTCATAACCTGAATTCAGGGGATTTTTTATATGTAAATGTAAATACAGCTGCACATACAAAATTATACAATAAACTGTGCTAGGTCAAAGTTAAAAATAACACAACAGATGAGATTTGAAAATGATGTTTTATTAACAAAGTTCGGGAGGGACCTAAGCATATAAATCAGCCCGATGTTCCATCAGCAGTAATCACCTATCAGCCGAGCACGCTATCTCTACTTAATTATCTAGGCTGGTTCACCATCAGCAATCACCTATCAGCCGAGCACGTAATCTCTACTTAATGATCTAGGCTGGTTCACCATCAGCAATCACCGTATCTACCCTATCAGCTCCTGCAAGCTCTATCATAAATAGACAAACAATCTTACCTGTTGCATCTTGTCAGATAAGCATAGTCAAGCTTCGCCACTATGTCAGAGTCTCCCGTGGTCTCTAAAATAGCAAACGTTCCAGATCCTTCGGTGCCATCATGCGCACCCCAGCTTTCCAGCTCAGGGTCGGATTATACGGACTATTTCCAAGCTTCGCCGCGGGGCCGCCATCCCCGCCGCTCTGAGCGGCGTGCATCTAAGAGGAAGGGTTCGTCATCGCTCCCACCGGCACGATCTCCACCTCATTCACCGGCGTAATCATACGCCTCTGCGCTCCCCAAGATATCTGCATGCAGCAAGTGGACGATCCAGAGCCTTCGTCTGGCCCTTGCCAACGCGGACGTCCCATTCAGCAGGCGGATGTCGAAACTAGAGCTCTACACCCTTTACGTGTCGTCCCAGGCTGACGTCCCCTCGATGAGGTTGTCACGATCGGCTGTCAATAACGAGCCAGGCTCGGCTCGGGGTCCCGTCTATTCCAGGCACGGGCAATCTACCTCCGCGGCTCGGCTAGGCCTCCCTCACTCGAGCCGACGCAGCAAGCCTTCGGCAAGTCTTGGAAGCATTCAGGTCATGCTAGAAGCCACGGATATCCCGATCGAGCACCTCCGGCAGCCCGCGGCATATCAGCTCAACGTGTGGGACAGCACAGCGACTGTAGATGACCGCCCCGTACAGGCTGGCCGGCAACTCTCAGGAGCCCTGGCTCACCCATACGTCTCAGGCGTGAGGCTGCCTCCGGTGGGAATACAACCGCTGGTCTCTGGACCACAATTCTTTGGCGCCGTCGCTAGCGCAAGCTTGTCTCCGTTACACATACAAACGCCCGACATTAGATTCGCCTTGCCCGCCCCGGGCTCTTGGCTCCCCAGTGCGAGCCTGCCTCCGCTGGGGTCAAAAGCGCTGGTCTCCGGACCGCAGTTCTTCGCTTCCGCCGCTAGCGCGAGCACGTCTCCGTTAGTTGCACAAGCGGCCGCCATTAGATTCGCCTTGCCCGCCCCGGGCTCTTGGCTCCCCAGTGCGAGGCTGCCTCCGCTGGGGACACAAGCGCTGGTCTCCGTACCACAATTCCTTGACACCGCTACCACCGCTACCCCGAGCCTATCTCTGTTAGACGCACAAGCGGCCGCCATTAGATTCGCTTTTTCCGCCCCTGGATCTTGGCCCGCGGCGCCGGAATTGATTTCTGGGGTGAGGCTGCCTCCGTTAGAGTCACAGGCCTCAGTCCCTGGGCCTCATATCTCCGCCCCACGTTTTCATTGGCCACAGCCGCTGCGATGCCAGCGCCTCCACACGTGCATGTGATGGAACCTCCACCAGTCTCCAGCAACATCAGAGCGCAGATTTTGGCAGAAGTCCAGGCTGCTGGCGCTCGAAGCGGACCCCAGGCCTATTCCTGTACAACCTTATCCGGAGTTGATCTTCCAGTGAATCACCCACTGCAAACGCTTCTCGATGCCTCTCTCAATTCCATAACTAAGGCAGTTTCCCCCAGGACCCTGCAATCATACCTCACGGCGTGGAGAAGCTTCAGATCGTTTCACCAGGCTTTCAGCATTCCCTTCCCAGAATTTTCTCTCCTCATAATTACCTCATACATCTAATTTCTCAACACCGCAAAAAACCTTCAGGCCAGCTCCATCAGAGGTTACCTCAGCGGACTCCAGTTCTTCCATAAATTGATTTTCAACTCCCCGTCACCGGCCATAGCAAGCTCCCAAACATCAATGGTTATCCAAGGCATACGAAGATCCCAACCCGCCCGTCAGGACGCTAGGAGGCCCATTACCTTGGAGATTCTCACCAAATGCATCTCCACCCTCCGCAAGGGATATCACTCCACACATGTTGCCCGCACACTTGACTCCATGTTCACATTGGCGTTCTTCGGCTTTCTACGATGCTCAGAGATCACCACCACATCCAAATTCGACCCTTCAGTTCACCCCACCATGAATGACCTCCAGGTGCTGGATTCGGAGACGATTTCTTACTCGATTAAGCAAAGTAAGACTGACCAGACCAGGAGAGGTCATTTCGTCTACGTTTTCAACATCAATTCACCGATTCAGCCATATCGAACCCTCCTAGCCTACCTTCGCTACAGACAACCCCGGTCAGCGGCCTTATCGGGTCCCCTCTTCGTCGACGACTCTAATCGCCCGGCCTCACGCTTCTGGTTTCAGAAGCACCTCAAAGCCGTCCTGCTCCAATCTGGCATCCCAGCAGACAACTTTTCCGGTCACTCCTTCCGCATAGGCGCAGCTACCACAGCCGCCCAAAAGGGCTTATCCCAGCCGCAGATCCAAGCCCTAGGCCGTTGGTCATCTGAGGCTTTTAGAAGCTACATCCGGACATTATCACCTACTTACAGTCCTGACCATCTTTGCCTGAGTTCCATCTCCACACGATCATAATACACTTCATCAACAGATACACATATCATCGAACACTAGGCAGGGGAGGGTAGCTGGAACTATTATTGTTGTTGTTGTTGTTATTATTATTATTATTATTAGTAGTAGTGGTGGTGGTAGTAGTAGTAGTAGTAATATAAATAGCATCCCTTTCTTTCCCTCCCCCTTTTATTTACATTCTCTGATAACTTTACTAATTTCACTCTTTCTCTCTGCCTCTCCCATCGTTATTCTGCCGGGGCCCCATTGGATGGCTTGGAAGACTCGGTCCTGGCGGGTCACTGTGTGGTTTTGGCATTGGTTGGGTCCTGTGGGTTATCTATTGGCCCTGGGCCCCCGGTGTGCACCCTCCTCATACGCTCATGCACACGCCTTGTCCTGGAAGCACACAGCACGCTTTACTCTCTTTTAATCGCACTACATGTTAGGTGACATACATAAACAAAAACTACAAAACAGGCTAGGGTAAGAGTGGAGTGCAGGTAGATGCCTCATCAGGTGTCTATCTGCATGCCTCACTTATTTTAATGCACACATTGTTGAGGCATACATTTTACACAGGGTAAGTGTGGTGTGCATGGGGAAATCCTGACAGATATTCACCATGCATGCCCACTTCTTTTAATGCTACATTCTAGATAGACCCCTCAACCTAGCCATTCACATACTGTACATATTTAGGTCAAGAGTGGCGTGTTGGGTGAAGGTCTGGGGGCGAGGTGTGGTTGGTCGTGGTAGTGGGGGATGTGTGCATATGCTGGGGGCCTGGGGCGGTGGGTGGCACGCAGGTCCTCCCCTCTGTCAGCTCGTCGCAGTATAACTGCAGGGGCTGGGTGGAACTGTGGCCATTAATGGGTGCCCAGGTTGGCAATCAGTCAGGCAATCATCCAGGCAATAAGTTATTCCTATTATTATACTTATCATTAATAGAATAATTACAACTCCTCTCCTGAAACCCTCCTTCTCTCCCTCTCTATGTTCCAGCTTCTCTCCTCCTGGCCCAACAGCAAACCAGCCTTATACATATGCACACACACACACACACATACATCCTCACATACTCACTACCCCTCAGCCCCCTTCCCCACCCCCATCCCAATACCACCTCATTCACACTCTTAGAGCTACCATCCGCACCCCCCCCCCATCCTCCCTTCTTTTCATTCCGGTCATCAATTTCATCCCTGATAATCATATCTGTAATCATCCTGGACGCAAATCATCCTTAGCCTTTTTGTTATTAATGTTATGTTGTGTTATGTTTATGGAAGCCAAGTCAATGCGATGTCTTGTTAAATTACAGTATGTGTTTATGTAATGTATGTCTGTTTGTTGTATGTAGTATTAATAATAAAAATAAAAAATAAAAATAATAAAAAAAGAAGCTACATCCGGACAGACTTGTCGCTCCTCAGGGAAGCCCAGCAAACACTCCTTGCCCGTATCATCTGATAGTCTCGGATGTTAGTTCAAACCTCAGCCACTTTGACTCATGACTCCTTGAAGATCGCATCACCTTCGGACCAATCGACTCAAGCAGGTGTCGCATTCACAAGTTACCAGTTGTCCAGCTTTGACACCCGGGAACACCTTCGGAGGAGATGGTTCTCACATCTGGGGCTCGGCTGAGCCAGTCTTCCTTGCTGAAGGCGGCACCACAATACAGTTTGTTAACAAGGCAGCCAGCCCTTCCATCTCACAACGTTGTTCTCAAAGTCTCGAAGACTGCACCACTCGCCATGGAGACAGTACCGCAGCAGCAACCGGCCCCGCAGGGGTCCTAGCCTCCAACAAGTGCTCCGTAGCAGCAGGCACCACCAGCAACGAAGCCAGTATCGCAGCAGCGACCGCCCCCGCAGGGGCCCGAGCTTCCAACAAGTGCTCTGTAGCAGCAGGCACCACCAGTAATGAAGCCAGTATCGCAGCAGCGACCGCCCCCGCAGGGGCCCGAGCTTCCAACAAGTGGTCTGTAGCAGCAGGAACCACCAGCAATGAAGCCAGTATCGCAGCAGCGACCGCCCCCGCAGGGGCCCGAGCTTCCAACAAGTGGTCTGTAGCAGCAGGAACCACCAGCAATGAAGCTAGTATCGCAGCAGCGACCGCCCCCGCAGGGGCCCGAGCTTCCAACAAGTGCTCTGTAGCAGCAGGCACCACCAGCAATGAAGCCAGTATCGCAGCAGCGACCGCCCCCGCAGGGGCCCGAGCTTCCAACAAGTGGTCTGTAGCAGCAGGCACCACCAGCAATGAAGCCAGTATCGCAGCAGCGACCGCCCCAGCAGGGGCCCGAGCTTCCAACAAGTGGTCTGTAGCAGCAGGAACCACCAGCAATGAAGCCAGTATCGCAGCAGCGACCGCCCCCGCAGGGGCCCGAGCTTCCAACAAGTGTTCTGTAGCAGCAGGCACCACCAGCAATGAAGCCAGTATCGCAGCAGCGACCGCCCCCGCAGGGGCCCGAGCTTCCAACAAGTGCTCTGTAGCAGCAGGCACCACCAGCAATGAAGCCAGTATCGCAGCAGCGACCGCCCCCGCAGGGGCCCGAGCTTCCAACAAGTGGTCTGTAGCAGCAGGAACCACCAGCAATGAAGCCAGTATCGCAGCAGCGACCGCCCCCGCAGGGGCCCGAGCTTCCAACAAGTGTTCTGTAGCAGCAGGCACCACCAGCAATGAAGCCAGTATCGCAGCAGCGACCGCCCCCGCAGGGGCCCGAGCTTCCAACAAGTGCTCTGTAGCAGCAGGCACCACCAGCAATGAAGCCAGTATCGTAGCAGCGACCGCCCCCGCAGGGGCCCGAGCTTCCAACAAGTGCTCTGTAGCAGCAGGCACCACCAGCAATGAAGCCAGTATCGCAGCAGCGACCGCCCCCGCAGGGGCCCGAGCTTCCAACAAGTGGTCTGTAGCAGCAGGCACCACCAGCAATGAAGCCAGTATCGCAGCAGCGACCGCCCCCGCAGCACTCGTGCATTGGTCACGAAACGCGCATTGGTCGCACAAGGGTCCCAGTCACACTCGTGCATTGGTCACGCAACGCGCATTGGTCGCACAAGGGTCACACTCGTGCATTGGTCACGAAACGCGCATTGGTCGCACAAGGGTCACACTCGTGCATTGGTCACGAAACGCGCATTGGTCGCACAAGGGTCACACTCGTACATTGGTCACGCAACGCGCATTGGTCGCACAAGGGTCACACTCGTGCATTGGTCACGCAACGCGCATTGGTCGCACAAGGGTCACACTCGTGCATTGGTCACGCAACGCGCATTGGTCGCACAAGGGTCACACTCGTGCATTGGTCAAGAAACGCGCATTGGTCGCACAAGGGTCACACTCGTGCATTGGTCACGAAACGCGCATTGGTCGCACAAGGGTCACACTCGTGCATTGGTCACGCAACGCGCATTGGTCGCACAAGGGTCACACTCGTGCATTGGTCACAAAACGCGCATTGGTCGCACAAGGGTCACACTCGTGCATTGGTCACGCAACGCGCATTGGTCGCACAAGGGTCACACTCGTGCATTGGTCACGAAACGCGCATTGGTCGCACAAGGGTCCCAGTCACACTCGTGCATTGGTCACGCAACGCGCATTGGTCGCACAAGGGTTCCCAGTCACACTCGTGCATTGGTCACGCAAGCGCATTGGTCGCACAAGGGTTGACCGCCCCCGCAGGGGCCCGAGCTTCCAACAAGTGCTCTGTAGCAGCAGACACTACTAGCAATGAGGTTAGTATCACAGCAGCAACTGCCCCCGCAGGGGCCCGAGCTTCCAACAAGTGCTCTGTAGCAGCAGACACTACAAGCAAAGAAGTTAGTATCACAGCAGCAACTGCCCCCGCAGGGGCCCGAGCTTCCAACAAAGCTCTGTAGCAGCAGACACTACGAGCAATGAGGTTAGTATCACAGCAGCGATAGCCCTAAACAGGCCCTCATCCTTTCGTTTATTAAAATTCAGGTTGTACCTCCGTAACGCACAGCATGGCATTTGGGGGGGTGTATGCGTACTCCGGCGGTTGTCCAGCTCTATTTGCATTGGGGGGGTGTGTTCTGGGCTCGAGCCGGTTCCGAGCCCGGAGCACTTGCTCTGAGCAGGGTAGAGTGCTCCGGGTTCGGATAGATCCGGCGGGCTCGGAGCCCACTCCCTGCACAACACGCCAAATACGCATAACCTTCATTCCCATGCTTTACCATCTATCCCAACAAGGAGCTGTTTATTAGCGAGGGCGAACTCGTGAATCCCCTGGTCTCGCAACAGTTTTTCTGCACGTTGGCAATGCCAGTGACTCCGGCTTTGCACTCCATCAGTGCAATAGCATGGTTTAGAAAACATCACTTTAATTAAACACACAGTAATAATTTATCAGGGGAACTTCCTATTAGACGTTTCTCAGAGTAAATTACAAGTTTTTGCTTCTTTGTAAAATATTGCATATCGAAAATGCAGGGGTGACGGATGTGTCTGTCAGTGTGACTGCAGTCCTGCAGTAAGGGCAGTTAGAGGATGAACTATATAGTCTCAGTGAAGACACTGAGGCAAACACAAATTGCCTCTCTGAAAAAGAAAGACAGATTTGAAACCGCTTTAGAATTTGTATACAGCTACATGATATAAAAATGTATTTGTCCAATTTAAAGTGTAAATAAAGTGTGTATTACAGTACAGAAACTTTTTAAACATAATGTCCAGGGGTGTCATGCAAAGTAAATTTCTTTATGAGAATGTTGCAATGCATCTGTGTGACTAACCCCAAATGCACCCTTTACCTTATATGTTTACCTTTTATTTTAGATCAGTGTTTGCACCATCATTGTAGTTACATTAATGTATGTTCTCTTAATGTTAATATGTAAACATTACATTGTGCAGATGTTTTAAAGCACCTAACCCTACACCCTTTTGACCGCAGAGCTCATAGGGCAACACAAAAGCACTCCTTGCAGTCAGGAGAACAAATATGTAAATGTAAATGTACTTTGCTTGCCTGTCATGATTGTGGATTCTCAGGTGTAAATTCAGAGACATACTGAACAAAAGTAATATACAAAAAAAAACATTCCATACTTATAACAATCTAAAACAAACAACATCAATAATATGAAGTCATAATAATTGTTATCACTTATGATTAAGGTGTTCGGTAATGTTCTAGAAGTCTGTGATAGGGCCGGGCTAAATGATGTTTGCTTCTTATATCTTACCACTCACTTCGTAAGATCCCGTTTTTATTGGCCTGGGTAGTTTATTCGAAACTGTCAGATTCTGATCGCTTATAATTGACGTATGCGACGTAAACTACACTAAGTTATTTTTATCCCGTTTACTGAAGTGGCAACATTAGATTAGATTAGATTCAACTTTATTGTCATTACACATATACAAGTACAGTGTAACGAAATGTAGTTTAGGTCTAACCAGAAGTGCAGTTAGCAAGTGCAGGATATACAGTTAGAATAAATACAGAATACAATAGTGAGAATATAATACAGTGGGCATGGACTATAAAAATATTTTGCAGTAAAAATGTTCTATGAAAATATGACAGTAGGTTATCTGTTATCAGTAGGTTAGACAGTAGAAAATATGACAGTAGGTATATACTATGAACAATATATACAGATGACTATATACTATTAACATTAATGTACAGGTGGATATGAACAGATAATAATTTAGACTAAAATAGTGCAAGTGACTTAGGTATGCATAAATTATTGACATTGGCTATTAAAGTTGCAGTGCAATAGGTGAGTTAATGCAGTTGTTGAAGTTGCAGTTATTAAAGTTACGGTGCAGTATATGAGTTAATGCAGTTAATAGGTTGCAGTCCAGAAGATGAGTTAATGCAGTTTATAGGTTACAGAGCAGTAGATTAGTAAATGCAGTTACTGAAGTTACAGTTCAATTGATGAGTAGATGCAGTTAATAGAGTTACCGTGCAGTTGGTTAGTTAATGCAGTTATTGAAGTTACAGTGCAATAGATGAGTAGATGCAGTTAATAGAATTACAGTGCAGTAGATAGGTTAATGCAGTTATGGAAGTGGTCCATTAGTGCAAATGAGCATTCAGTTAAATATTCCTGGTGTGCAAGTGAGCAGTATAGAGTGCAAATGATGCTGTGTGTGTGTAAACAGTCCGGTAGAGCAGATACATGAAGTACTGGTGTGTACAGTTCAGTCATGCATGCAGCCCTGTAGTGCAATGTAAACAATGTTGTAGCAGCATTGGAGTTAAGGGTATGAGAGGTAGTGGAATCAGTGGGGGGCAGAGTTCAATAATGAAACAGCTCTGGGAAAAAAGCTGTTTCTTAGTCTGCTGGTTCTTGTCCGGAGGCACCGGAAGCGCCTACCGGAAGGCAGGAGAGTAAACAGTCTGTGAGCGGGGTGAGAGGAGTCCTTGAGAATGCTGCGAGCTCGACGCAGACAGCGTTTCTTCTGGATGTCCTCAATGGCAGAAAGTGTAGTCCCTGTGATGCGCTGGGCTGTTTTCACCACCCGCTGCAGTGCCTTGCGCTCAGCAACAGAACAGTTCCCGTACCAGACTGTGACACAGTTGGTCAGGATGCTCTCTATCGTGCAGCGATAGAAGTTCACCAGGATAGTTGAAGACAGTTGGTTCTTATTCAGTGTCCTCAGAAAGAAGAGACGCTGGTGAGCCTTCTTGACCAGGCATGAGGTGTTGGTGGTCCAGGACAGATCCTCCGAAATATGAGTCCCCAGGAACTTAAAACTGGAAACACGTTCAACAGCCATTCCATTAATGTGGATGGGGTCGTGTGTGTCTCCTTTCGCCTTCCTGAAGTCCACGATGATCTCCTTTGTCTTGGAGGTGTTAAGGAGCAGGCTGTTGTCTGTGCACCATGTGGCCAGGTGCCGGACCTCCTCCCTGTATGCAGTCTCATCGTTGTTGCTGATGAGACCAATCACCGTTGTATCGTCTGCAAACTTGATGAAGGAGTTAGATCCGTTCACAGGCCTGCAGTCGAGTGTGAAAAGGGAGTAGAGAAAGGGGCTCAGTACGCAGCCCTGTGGTACACCAGTGTTGAGGGTGGTGGTGGTGGAGCAGATGGGGCCTAACCTAACAAGCTAAGGCCTGTTCGTCAGGAAATCCATAATCCAATTGCAGGTAGGGTTGTTGATGCCTAGGTTTCCAAGTTTGATGATTAGCTTGGAAGGGATGACGGTATTGAAAGCAGAGCTGAAGTCTACAAACAGCATACGTGCGTAAGTGTCCTTATTGTCCAGATGTGTGAGCACGGAGTGCAGCGCCATGGACACTGCATCATCTGTGCTCCTATTGTTTCGATAGGCAAATTGGTATGGGTCCAGTGTGGGTGGTAGAGAGTCCTTTAGGTGTGCCAGGACCAGCCGCTCAAAGCACTTCATGACAATTGGTGTGAGTGCTACCGGGCGGTAGTCGTTCAGGCACGTCGGGTTTGAATTTTTGGGGATGGGCACAATGGAGGTGGATTTAAAACATGCTGGAACCACTGCTTGGGCGAGGGACAGGTTGAAGATGTCCGTGAAGACCCCAGCGAGCTGCTCTGAACATGCCCGGAGTATGCGACCAGGGATGCCATCTGGGCCAGCAGCCTTGCGCGCGTTGATCCGACTTAGTGCATTGTGAATATCAGTGGAATTTAATTTGATGTTTGGGTGGTCAGCAGAGGGTGTGAGCTTGGTAGCTGTTTCCTTGTTGTCTCTCTCAAAGCGAGCATAAAAGTCATTAAGCTTGTTCAGGAAGACGGCATCTGTGGCTAAGGGGGTGGAATGGTTGGGTTTGTAATCACTGATGGCCTGGATGCCCTGCCACATGCGTCGAGGGTCAGAATTGGAAAAATGCTCCTCTAGCTTCACTCTAGCAGTGCTTGGCCTTTTTGATGCCCCTCTTCAGATTTGCCCTAGAAGTACTATAGGCCTGTGCATCTTCCGATCGGAAGGCAGTGTTACGTGCTTTCAACAGGAGGCGCACTTCCTTGTTCATCCATGGCTTCTAATTAGGGTACGTGGTGATCTGCTTCTGGGTTGTGACACTATCAATGGTGGAATTTATGTAGTCCAATACAGAAGAGGTGTAGCTGTTGATGTCCGTGTGAGAGCCACTGGTGGCCTGAGAAGCAAACAGACTCCAGTCTGTGTGTAGAAACCTTTCCTGGAGTGTAAAGTCTGCCCCCGCAAGCCACACCTTGATGGTCTTTACTGATGGCTTCACACGATTGATGTATTTGGGGGTGAGGAACAAAGAAAGGTGATCAGATTGACCCAGGTGGGGGAGGGGTGTCGCGGCGTAAGCTTTAGCCATGTTTGTGTAGACATGGTCCAAAGTTTTGTTTCCTCTTGTGTGGCAGGAAACATGCTGATGAAATTTAGGGAGCACTGTCTTTAAGTTTGAGTGATTAAAATCTCCCGCAACAATAAATGCAGCCTCCGGGTGAGCAGTCTGTTGTTTACTGATGGCTGCATGAAGTTCTTTCATAGCAAGCTTGGCATCAGCATCCGGTGGAATATAAGCTGCCTTATAATGGTGGAAGTGAATTCCCGTGGCAGATAAAACGGTCTACATTTAACCATGAGAAACTCAAGGTTAGCCGAGCAGTGTCTCCCGACAATAACAGAGTTCGTGCACCAAGTTTTGTTGATGTAGATGCACAATCCACCTCCTCTGCCGTTCTATCCGCCCGGTTTGTGTTGTAGCCCGCTAACTCAATAGCGTTGTCCGGTATACCGCTGTGTAGCCATGTTTCCGTGAAGATTATGACATTGCAGTTCAAAAGTCTTTTGCTGTTGATGATGCGGAGTCTAATCTCGTCCATTTTGTTCACTAATGATCGAACATTAGCAAGGAAAATGCTGGGTAAAGAGAGCCAGTGTGGTGTTAGCTTTAGCCTAGCTCTTAGCCCTCCGCGCTTCCCCCGCCTTTGTTTACGATCTCGACGCCGCCGACGAGCACTTCCGCCCGGCCGTGTGAGGTGCGTAGCATCGGATGTTCTGACGATCTCAGGGACGAGTTGAATGTTGCTGATGCAACTTCCGGACATGCGTAAACTGATATCCAAAAGCTCCTGCCGGGTGTACGATGTAAATGCACAACTGTTCTGGACGAACAGACCCGAGATGAGCAAGAAATACACTATATAAATGCTAAAACTGGAGAGACGCTGAGCCTCGCGATGTTCACGCGCCGCCATCTTCCACGCTGGAAGCCAGACAGCATACACCTCACAATTCTTTCGTCATAGGATCCCACTATTTTGTGGGGTCGGCTTTTCAAACAGTCAGATCCCTGCACACGTCACGTGACGTTACAAACAAGTTTATCTAAATATTTAGTTCAATTCATTAGTTAAAATATATATATGTATTTCGCAATATAGTAAGTAAATATAATCATATTGTTTAACCATTAGGGAACAATAGAGAGTTTCACGTTATGACTACTCTGTGAATAGATGCTGTCCAGCAAAGCGTCAGTAAGCTATCATTCTGATCACGGCTGATTTACTGGTTTAGTTGGGATAAATTCTCTAAAACGCCAATTCATATTTGTGGATGGCTCTCTGTGCATTTGTGGATTTTGAAGCATTTCTAACGTCAAGGCGTGCGCACAATCCACAAATAAGTGGACTCCGCCCACTATCTACGCAAGCCAATCGGGTACATTCCGCTTTTGTTGACCAATAGGGAACGTTCTAACTTCAGCCAATCACGTTTTGCTCTGCACTAAGATTCAGGGAGAAAACATGGCGGCTATTGGCAGAAATGTTTCAAAATCCAAAAATGCACAGAAAGCGGATTAGCTTTGGTTGACACTAGTAACTTTGTATTAATAACAATAATAATGTGTTTTATTTATATTGCGCCTTACCAGGGCTCAAGGACGCGTTTTAGCATCTATTGTACTATTGCTCTTGTATGACATATCGCTTTATTGCTCCCTGAATTATATTTAAGCTTTGGATAAAAGCATCTGCTAAATGACTAAATGTAACGCTGCAGTCAATTTAAACTATACAGCCATAAAACACAGTATGATTCCGAACAGAAGCCCTCTTAACTGACATCATGTGTGGCTCTTAAAAGAGCCTTTTGATGCAGGGGATAAAAGCTGCGCTTTACTTGGAGCTGGTGTACTTGGTGACGGCTTTGGTGCCCTCAGACACGGCGTGTTTAGCAAGTTCACCGGGCAGCAGCAGACGCACGGCGGTCTGGATCTCTCTAGACGTGATGGTGGAGCGCTTGTTGTAGTGCGCGAGACGAGACGACTCGCCGGCGATGCGCTCAAAGATGTCGTTGACGAAAGAGTTCATGATGCCCATCGCCTTGGAAGAGATGCCGGTGTCGGGGTGGACCTGCTTGAGAACTTTGTACACGTAGATGGCGTAACTCTCCTTCCTGGACTTTCTGCGCTTCTTTCCTCCTTTCACTGCGGTCTTTGTGACTGCCTTCTTAGATCCTTTCTTGGGCGCGGGCTTGGCTGGTTCAGGCATGACGTTTATCCGGTAAAGATCAGACGAAAAGTAACCGATGGTCACCGCGCAGGGGTCTTTATTCACTCCCACATGCAAATATATAGCGTCACGTCCCGGGGCGTCTGCTCTAATTGCGCGTCTTCGTCGGCCAAACCCTTAAACTGTTTCTATTGGTCAGCTCAGACTCTAACGGGTCGGACAGCCAATGATAACGTTTACCGCCCACAGCCTCATGTTTGAACGCGACCACAACAATGAATCGATAATCAAACCGTTAGCTGAGGCGTTAAACGTGTGTGTACAAGGACCTAGAAGAAACACACGCACGAGGGCGGCAACAGCGTAAATCATGGATACGCATTTTCATCGCGCCTCTGCCCCACCAAAAGCCTTTAGTAAATCACTTCATACTGTGAATACAACATGCTCGAATTATTTCCTAAAAATATAATAATCTGAGAAATTATGAGCTCATTTTAAATAAATAATAGTTTAAGGAGATTATTGCCCGGTTCACATACAACGTTTAGGACCTAGACTAGACCGTGTGGCATTGTTATATCTCGAGGTGCACTTTGGTGCTTTTATCTAAGACATTTTATTAAAAGCAACTTAAATGTCCTAATTTAACGAAGACATAGTTCTGGTTTAAGCTAAACCTTGTTTGTGACCCGGGCCAAATGCTTCCTAGAGACAGTGAAAATATATCGTTTATGCTTAATTGAGGACACACTTCGCACATATGGCCCTATGTGGGAAAACGCTGGAAATCGTGTCGATCAGTGGATGTGGCGGCTCTTAAAAGAGCCATTGGGTGGTTGTTAAAGCGGGACTTAAGCGTGCTCCCCGCTGATGCGGCGCGCAAGCTGGATGTCTTTGGGCATGATGGTGACTCTCTTGGCGTGGATGGCACACAGGTTCGTGTCCTCAAACAGACCGACCAGATAAGCCTCGCTGGACTCCTGCAGAGCCATGACGGCGGAGCTCTGGAAGCGCTGACGTCAAGACAGAGGGCCAATGGCCGCACAGTATGCATTCAAGCGCACTGAAAGAGAAAGCTAGACGAGCGTCTTATGCCATCAAAGGCAAATTCACCCAAACAGTATGTGAGAAACCACAGAACAAACCAAATGATCAAAGAAAGAAATATTGAGTCATATTTAGATCATTGTAAAAACCAAAGTAAACTAGAATGCAGTCGGACCCCCAGATTATCTACACTGTTGGAGATTGAAAACATCAGACACAGACAAACACGGCTTCCAAAGGAAGAACGAGTCTGTGCACACTGAGACATTGGTGAGGTCGAGACAGAGACACACTTTCTCTTTCATTGTGATCAATTTAAAGATGCGAGAGAGAAACACTTTCACAAAACGTCAAAGGGCATGCCAGAGTTCAATAGGTGTTCAGAAACAGAGCGAATGCAGATGAGACACACATCACATTCATCTATCAGCTGTTCACCCTCAGAAACAAACTGCTGCCTTCATCTATAACAATCAATGCACGTATACACGGTTTACTTTTATTATATTTTCATGAAACCTACATTTAATATTTGACTTCCATATTTATTTTGCTTACTTACAAATACTTTATTTTATATTTAAATCTATAGTTATGCCTTACTGTGCACTTTATTTTAATTATACTCTGTTCGTACTTAATGTATGTCTTTTGTTATAGATTCAATGCTTGGACAATATTGTGAGAACATGCTATTACACCAATAAAGTATTTTTAAATTAAATTCAATAAAAGTGGCAGGTCATTGTGTTTCCTTTGAGTGTCTGATCTGAACAAAACAAGATCCTCGTAAAATTGCTCCTTATCTCTTTACTTTATACTCCTGTATTATATTCATCTGATCAGAAATTTGCAACTTGCTATTTAACAAAGTCCAGATATAAAGTTCATCATCAAATCAAATGAATCCATTACATCACAAACACAGCATAGAAGTATTTAAAGACAAAAGCACTCAGCTTACCTGCATGCTTTATTTAAGCCTGTTAAAACACGACACGAATTATAGTTCCCTTTCGAGAGTTGAAGACGCAACTAGAACTTCTTTCACCGCATCCGATGGCTTCATTCTGTCGTCTTTGCGCAGACCCATTGGCCCGCAGGATACTCACGAGCACTGCATTGCCTGCCTGGGCCTCGCTCACGCGGAGGATGCATTCTGCAAGTCTGATTGCACGCACCGTGCGTACCTGCCGGCGTGTGTCTTAAGTACTCGCAGGAACATTGCTTGTGGACTCATAGGGTCGAGGCTCACCGCCGCCAAGGAGCCGCTGGTGAGTCCACCCACCCCGCGAGGTGGTGGCGACGACCCGGCTCCGGGCCCCCGTCCTCTGCAGTTACCTCATTCCCCAGTCCTCTACATGGACAAGAGCCTTCATCCCCCGCCTTCCATCGCGGACGCCATTTCCTTCGGCGTCGAGGAGGATGATGACTCCATGTCCATCTCGGACAAGGACTGGGCAGGATCGGAGCGGGATCGTCCCGATCCAGAGAGCCCCCCGGACCTCCACGAGGAGTTCGTAAGGGTTATCGAGAAGGCCGTAAGCGAGCTCGACATTGCCTGGGATTCACCTGAAGAGCCGACAAAAAGTAGGCTCGACTCCTGGTACTTTCAGGCGAGCCGCCGCCAGACCACGTCGGAGAGGAGTGCGCCGTTTTTTCCAGACGTCCACGAGCACGTGGTGAAATCCTGGTCTGCACCTCGGTCGGCGCGCGTTCACGCTGCTACACCGGCCATGTTCGCCCACGTGGTCGGGGCTGAAGCCCACGGTTACGTGCGCATGCCACCCGTCGAGGAGACCCTCGCTGCTCATCTATGCCCTTCCACCACCTCGTTGGGCTCGGACCCAGGCCTGCCCTCGAAACCGTGCAGGTTTACCGCCCTACACGGTAAAGCCTACGCGGCCGCAGGCGAGGCCGCCTGCACCTTGCACTCTATGGCGGTGCTGCAGGTGTTCCAGGCTAAGATTCTTCCGTCGCTGGATAGCAGCAATCTGGAGGCGGACGCCATGAAGGATCTGAGGGCGGCGACCGACTTCGCTCTGATGGCTACAAAGCGCACCGCAGAAGCTATCGCCAGGTCTATGGGGTTCATGGTCGTCCTCAAACGTCATCTGTGGCTTACGTTGGTGGATCTAAAGGACGCTGATCGTAAGTCCCTTCGGAACGCACCGATCACTCCCTCCGGCCTCTTTGGTGACATCGTGACTCTGCCGGCGGCCCCCAAACGCAGCTGTTTGCAACAGTTTTCCCCCGCGATTGCGGGCGATTATTGCAATGTTGTAAGTGTTGTTTGTGTGAATGCAATAAAAACACATACCTGTTCACAAGAGGACCTCTTTCCCCCTCACCCACACAATGCTGCGTCCCTTGCCCTGCCACGGTGCAGCGCGAAGCCGCAGTTAGTCACAACTATAACCAGCCTTCCCTCGTCCACGGACGCTCCCGTGGACGAGAGACCGCTGGATTCTCACGCGCGAGCTATTTTCCCGCCAGTGCATTTAGCCTCGCTGGGCCAGCGCGCTCCCCTAAACGGTCCGCTGACGGTAACCCCCGATCAGATTCGGCCATTATGTCTGTTTTTTTTATGTCAGCGCAAAACGCGCCTGTGTTGAGGCAGGAAATCTGCAGCCTGCTCGCGAAAGGAGCGATCGAGCGTGTCCCTCCGAACGAGCGGGAAAGCGGGTTTTACAGCCGGTATATTGTAGTGCCCAAGAGAGATGGTGGTCTGCATCCGATTCTGGACTTGAGACCCGTCAACCGAGCGCTTCACAAGCGAGCGTTCAGAATGACAACTCTAAAACAGATCATGGCACAAGTGCGTCCCGGGGACTGGTTTGTATCCATAGATCTGAAGGATGCGTACTTTCATGTTCAGATAGCCAAGCGTCACCGAAGGTTCCTGCGATTCGCATTCGAGGATTCAGTGTACCAATTTTCTATCCTCCCATTCGGGCTGGCATTAGCTCCGCGCACATTCTCGAAGTGCGTGGACGCAGCACTTTCCCCTCTCAGAGCGAGCGGAATGCGCATTCTCAATTATCTGGATGATTGGCTGATTTTAGCCCACTCTCGGAAGGCGCTAATCGGTCACACGCAGATGCAGCTTTGTCACCTGACATCCCTGGGGCTGCGCGTGAACATGCAGAAGAGCAAACTCACGCCGAGTCAGCCTATAACGTATCTGGGGATATGTTTCGACTCAGTGGAGATGCGCGCTCGCCTCTCCCCAGAGCGGACGGAGTCCATCTCTTCAGCTCTACATTTGCTCAGGCCGGGCCGGTCTGTTCCCCTGAGGGAGTTCCAGAGGCTTTTGGGTCTCATGGCGTCAGCGTCGGCGGTCTGCCACCTAGGTCTTCTGCACATGCGACCACTACAGTTCTGGCTGAAGGCTCGGGTTCCATGGAGAGCATGGTCCTCGGGTCGGGCGCGAATCCCGGTTACACCCAGTTCCCCTGGGGCTTGTGACAAGACGCACAGTCGTTTCGACGGATGCGTCGTCCTCGGGATGGGGCGCAGTGTGCGAGGGCATGCCGGCATCTGGCCTTTGGTCACAGTCTCTGAGGAAATGGCACATAAATCGCTTGGAGCTAAAGGCGGTGTGTCTAGCTCTTCATACTTTCCAGTCGAGGCTGGAGCAGAAACATGTTATGATTCGCACCGACAACATGTCTGTGGTTTCGTACATAAATCGCCAGGGAGGGATCCGTTCCGGAGCTCTTTTCAAACAGGCGGCGGGTCTCCTACTGTGGGCAGATCGGCATATACTCTTTATCAGAGCAGCGCATATCCCCGGTCATCTGAACCGCGGAGCGGACATGCTTTCGAGGGAGGGTCTTCCGCACGGGGAATGGAGGCCTCATCCTGACACAGTCCTGTTAATTTGGGAACGCTTCGGGAAGGCGGAAGTGGATCTATTCGCGACAAGCGAGAACGCACACTGCCCATTGTATTTCTCGCTGACCCACTCCCCCATGGGGAGCGACGCGCTGACGGTGCGTTGGCCGGTCGTTCGGCTTTACGCGTTTCCTCCAGTGAAGATTTTACCCATAGTGCTGTGCGAAATAAGGGTGGAGTCGGCCTCGGTACTTCTCGTCGCTCCGTTTTGGCCGAATCAACCATGGTTTTCGGACCTGAGGGAGTTGTTGACGGCACCGCGGTGGCGGTTTCCCTTCAGGCGTGACCTGTTGTCCCAAGTGAACGGCACGATATGGCACCCCAGCCCAGAGTTGTGGAATCCTCCATGCCTGGCCGCTTCGGGGATTCTAACTGCACTCCCTCAGCGTGTACTGGATACTATTTCGGAGTCTCGTGCGCCGTCTACCAGACTTTTATACGCTCTAAAATGGGGGGTGTTTGCTAAATGGTGCAGCAGTAACAATATCGACCCGACTGATGTTTGTCACAGTCCCCGTGTCTGATATTTTATCTTTCCTACAGCACAGGCTGGACAACGGCGGCCTCCCTTCAACGCTGAAGGTTTATGTGGCTGCTATCGCCTCATTTCGTTCCCCGGTTGATGGGCAATCGATTGGTAGGCACATGCTGGTGGTCAGATTCCTCAGAGGAGCGAGGAGACTTTTCCCCCCGCGAACCCCTTCGGTGCCACCTTGGGACTAAGCGCTGGTGTTGAAGGCTCTCTCTTCTCCCCCTTTCGAGCCTTTGGACGCGGCTTCTGTAAGAGAGCTCACTCTAAAAACCGTTCTCCGTCTTGCCCTTGCTTCGGCTAAGCGCATAGGGGATTTACAAGCGCTCTCAGTCGGCGCTGATTTCATTTGTTTTGCACCCGGCGACTGCAGCGTCACTCTCCGGCAAAAATCGGGTTAGTGCCAAAGTCCATGCCTACCCCTTTTAGAGCTCAGGTCATTTCTTTGCCCGCTTTGTCTTCCGAGTCGTCAGACTCGCAGGAGGCTAACGCTCAGAGAGCGGTCTGCCCGGTAAGGGTCTTGCGGGCTTACATTGATCGCACGGCCGGGTTTCGGCAGTCTGAGCATCTCTTTATTTATTATTTACTAAGGCCGGGCTGTCTCAAAACAAAGGCTCTCTCACTGGGTGGTGGACGCTATTACCTTGGCGTACGAGAGTCAGGGTCGGAACTGCCCCTTCGGTATCAGAGCTCATTCGACTAGGGCTATCACCCCTTCGTGGGCCTGGTCTAAGGGCACATCTATTCAGGACATATGCTGTGCAGCTGGCTGGTCTTCTTGGAATACTTTCGCCAGGCTCTATAGATTGGATGTGTCCTCGTTGGCTTCTCAAGTCCTCTCGGTGAGTGCTGATTAAGCTTTATCTTCTACCTTGTATTTCTTATGCTACACAGTTGTTGCCACATTGCTGTTTACACTGTGCTTGGTGTACTTATGTTCGCTATTATATCGCCCGGGATTCCGTGCTGGTTCTACTGCTGTGGTGTCTGCCCTGTTCAGCGCAGCCCGCTGCGTTCGTTGGGTTTGGTTATGCAAATTTGCCAAGAGGCCAATCTAGCAGTTCATTGGCGTACTCAGTGATCTAGCAGTTCATAGGCCGGTTTCAGCCAATCAGCGGTTAATGCTTGGGGCGCGAATGGTTGATTTGTATGCTCCACATACTTTGTGTGTTATCCCAGTTGTCGGGCTGTTTTTGCTAGCTCTCACGGCAGGATTGTACTATCGTTCCATATGCGGTCTCCGCAATGTCGAAGTGACCGCTCTCGAAAGGGAAGGTCTCCGTTTACTTTCGTAACCTCGGTTCCCTGAGAAGCGGGAACGAGACATTGCGTAGATCGCCGTGTTCGCCGCTTATCACCGAGCGGGCGTTCTCTCGTAGATTCTGAGGATTGTCGTCACATGCACTGTATTTATACTGTCTAGATTCGTCAGTATTTGCATACTGTGCATGTCTTGCGACAATTGGCCAGTTTTTTACTGGCGTTATCCTATAGGACTTCAGGAAAAGTGAAAAAGAGGAGGAGTTTCATATGCGGTCTCCGCAATGTCTCGTTCCCGCTTCTCAGGGAACCGAGGTTACGAAAGTAACCGGAGACGTTTTACTTTGATAAAACGTCAAAAGGCCTCTCGTTACGTACTGTTCGAGGAAACGTATTATCTCTAGCAACATTTGCTACAGGAATCTCAAATACTGATTTGGAGGATCCGAGTGCATGTTTAACCAGTCTATGATAATGCAGCAAGACACATCGGATGGTTCAAAACAGAAACCTCGTCGCTCTCTCGTCGATAATGTGGGTGGCTCTTAAAAGAGCCTTTGTGTGTACAGATAAACTCCCGTCCTTTTTACTTGGACTTTGCAGGCTTCTCGGTCTTCTTGGGCAGCAGCACGGTCTGGATGTTGGGCAGCATGCCACCCTGAGTGATGGTCACTTTACCCAGAAGCTTGTTCAGCTCCTCGTCATTGCGCACCGCCAGATGCAGGTGACGGGGGATGATGCGAGTCTTCTTGTTGGCGCGAGCGGCATTTCCGGCCGCTCGTGACATCTCGGTGGTCAGGTACTCGAGCACGGCGGCCAGATACACGGGAGCACCGGCACCGACGCGCTCCGCATAGTTGCCTTTACGAAGGAGCCTGTGAACGCGACCCACGGGGAATTGTAGTCCCGCCCTGGACGACCTAGTCTTGGCTTTAGCTCTCGCTTTACCGCCGGTTTTGCTTCTTCCGCTCATGTTCTTTGTATTGTGATAGGAGAGATCAGAGAATTAGTTTAGACGCTGCCGTTCACAGTTTTTAATCCCGTCTGTCAGTTGCCTATTGGTTGGAGTCCCTTAAACTGTTAAACCAATCATTCAACTTCCCTCCAAATGAAAAGCCCAGCCCCCTCTTTCTCCCGCCCAAATAAATTGAGAAGGTCCTGGCTGCAGGCTGCTGTAAGGGGCGGTGCTACATGTGGGGGCGGAGATCAACGTTGTGCTCCGCTCTCTACGCGTCTCATTGGTTATTGGGTGGGGTAATATTAAGCGCGGCTCTATGTGTCGTGTCACCCTGACTGCGAAATTGCTTAACGCAAGAAATGACATCGATTCCTCGGTATGCATCACTTCTTGTCTCACAGTGTATACGGTCTGTATTGGGGCAGTTTTTCAATAAGGTTTAACCTTAAATGTATAATGAACTGGTTATTGATAAACAATTGAAGAGTTCAGATGCAAAACCCGGGGACTGTACCATGAAGCTGGTTTAGGTGGCTAGCCAGCTATGTTTCAGTTTAGTTTGTGCCAACCCTGGGTTTTAGGTACCACGAAAGTAGCTCGGCTTTAATCGGTGTTCGTCGCCATGGTATCTTACGCTGCTCCGGGGCAGGTTATGTTCTGGATTCGAGATTTTAGACTGAAGTTTGACCAATCAGCTGTGAGTAAAGAAACATATAGATGACGTAACTAATTCCCTGCATCTGTTCTCTGTTTCAATGGCTTCACCTTTTCTCCCGAATACTGTGGACATCTCCGTGCAAATTGTTAGACGAGCACTTCGTAGAGAAAGAGTTTTTAGGGACAGACAAAATCCCCTTCACTTTCCTGATACTTACTTGTACGAAAGATACAGATTTTCTGCGGAATTAATGTCTTATCTTTGCGAACTTCTTGAGCCGCACATTACAAATGTGACTCGTCGAAGCCATGCCCTTACTGTACCGCAAATGGTATGTATTGCGTTGGTTTTTTTTGTAAGTGGTACATACATTTTACTGTCATATTTTCATAGAACATACCAACTGTAAAATATTTTCATAACAATTGTATTCTGTATTTATTCACTGTATATCCTGCACTTGCTAATTGCACTTCTGGTTAGACCTAAACTACATTTCGTTACACTGTACTTGTATATGTGTAATGACAATAAAGTTGAATCTAATCTAATTTAATACTTGTATGTGGTCGGTGATGCATAGAATCTAGGGAAAAACACGGTCTGTCGAACCATTCTCAAAGGTGGTCCTCGCTCTGCAGGGGTACATAAATAGCTTTATTGTGTTCCCTGGACATTTATCCACCATGTCCATAAAAGAGGGCTTTTATAAAATTGCCGGTAACATATCTTGATAGGGTGACATCACATGAACAAATTTAGCCTTTCACGCTCATTTTTTTGAATGCTCATATTTCACACTTAGAAATCTATTATACAATAGTATGCAGTAGCTACCTGTTAGGAATGGTTTTAAATATATATTTCTAATTCCTATGATAGAATTCCCTAGAGTCATAGGAGCAATAGACTGCACTCATGTTGCAATCTCCACAGCGCTAGGAGAACATGAAGCAGATTATGTGAACAAAAAGTCCTTTCACAGCCTTAATGTTCAGGTAGGGCTCCTTTATAGCCTATGTGAAATTTTTTTATTTGCATCGAGATCAATCTTTAAATAAATAGCAACTAACAGATAGGACAATTACTGTACATTTCACCTGCAGATGACTTGTGATCATGAATGCACGATCACAAGCTTGGATTCCAAATGGCCTTGCTCAGTGCATGACTCACGCATTTTCCGTGAGTCTATTTTGTGTCAGCGCTTTGAAGAAGGCAAGTAAAATTTGGAACAGTATACATTAAAGTTTAAATTTTAATAGCAAAACTTAAACAATTTTCCCCTTTTCTGTTCTATGGCAGGGCTTTTTGATGGCCTGTTGGTAGGAGATTTTTTTTTTTGACCCTCAGACAGGGCCACAAAACCGCTTCAATGTGGCCCTCAGAAAAAACAAGGGTCAATATCGAGACCTTTGGCATCCTAAAGGCACGTTTCAACTGCCTTAGGCGTTTAAGAGTGTCACCAGAGCGGACATCACAGATATTGGCTGCATGTGCCATTCTGCACAATATAGCCACTGTTACGGCCCTTGGCCTGTCTTTGCTGGTTCTCTTGTCCCTCCTCTATTTCAGGCTTAATTGCTGTCACCTGGGAAGAATGGTGTTTAAATAGAAGCTCCAATGTCGGACCAGAAGGTTCATCCTCGCTTCGGACGCCAGCCGTTTACGCAGATGGCCGTTTGAGTTGACTTAAGTTTATGTCTATTATGTTTATGTCTTTTATGTTTACACTCAACATTCGCATTCATACACACAATACATCCATGCACCCGCACTACATTACTGATATTTACATCCACGTCTGATATTTTGGTTCTGTCGGCTAAACTTGTGTTATATGTATAATAAATGTATCTTTTGCAATGCTTGTTTGAGGCATGGTCTCCTATCTTTTGTTATGGCTCTGAGCCAGTCGTAACAAAGTGGGGGCTCGTCTGTTTGGTTTTGCGCATTTCGTTATTAGTTATTTGATTAAGTTTAGTGCGCGTTAAGATTTGATTTAGTAATTTGTTTATGAGCGCTTGTGGGCACAGGAGGGCGAGTGTAGCTCGTTTTCTGTGCGTTTTTGATTGGCGGTTAAGGGGGAATTATCTTGACGTCATTGTCCGTATATGGTTAAATTTTGCGCTCTGGGAGACGTGCCTGCGTTTGATTAGTTTTTTTTGATGATTTGTTGGTTGGCGTACTCAAACGGGAATATTTGGACGTGTGTTGTTGTTTCTAGAGGCTTATGTAGGTAAGTGATAGTTTGTCAAAGTGCCCTTGCATGTTTTGGACTGGCGTTTTTCCTTGTAGGTGTAGCAGCGTTTCCCAATAGGGGGTTCGCTGGATTATTGTTTTAGTGTGGAGGTACGGCGGCTAGAGCTTCCCATTTCCTTGTTCCCTACATCGGCTCGGGAGCATTTCCGTGGTTAAGAGGGGTTGTCAGCTTGCTGATCGCCTTTTCCGAACCAGCGGGTTCTAAATGCATAAAAACCAACCGCTACGCCTCACGAAGACTAGGGTTCAGTAAGTTAGCTTTTTTGGCTAGGTAGTTAGCGGGGAAACGCCTTTCTTGATTTGTGGTTGTAACAGACCTTGGGTACTAATAAATTGTCATTTAAGCGTATCTTTATTGGTGAATTTGTTAGCCATGGATGAGGTAGTGGAAGATTTTATTGAATCTGGATTAAATATTTGCACTAAGAAACAATTGATCAGGATTGCAGAGTATTATAAGGTTAATATAGGAGATGCCCGGAAAACAAAAGATTGTGTTAAAAGTAATTTGAAAATGGAGTTGCTAAAAAGTGGTGTTTTAATGCCAGGTAAAGTTGACACTGTTGTTGAAACGTCTCTGTCAAGAAATGTAAACCCAGTCGGTTTATCGTTTGAACAGCAGAAAGAATTACTTTTGTTACGTGTTAAAGCTGAGCATGACAAAGAGCAGGCGCTGGAAAACATGAGACAGGATTTGGAGCGAGAGAAGTTAGATTTGGAGAGACAAAAATTGTTGTTGATTAGAGAAGGTAAGTTGGAGAGCGAGGCGCTTTGGGCGGATCGCTCTGTAGCGGCGCAGGCAAGTAGCACGAAGCACGATGACTTAAGTGATTTGAGGTTAGTTCCCAGGTTTAATGAGGAGGACCCGGAAACATTCTTTTCATTGTTTGAGCGTTTAGCAGATGCTCGAGGTTGGTCTGACTCCACGCGTATGTTAATGTTACAGTGTGTGTTAACAGGAAAAGCACAACAGGCTTTTTCAGCTTTAAGCAGCACTGATTGTGATACATACTCTGTGGTTAAAACTACGGTTCTAAAAGCTTATGAACTTGTCCCAGAGGCATACCGATTGCGTTTTCGAGGTTGGAGACGTGGAGACAAGTCACATCTGGAGTTTATGCGTGATCTGGCTAGACATTTTGACCAGTGGTGCTCTGCGGCCGGGGTTGATTCTTTTAAAAGCCTGCGTGAGTTAGTTATTTTGGAGCAGTTTACAAACTCTGTGCCTGAATGCATTGCTACCTATATTGGTGAGCGTGGAGTTAAGTCAGTTGGGGAAGCTGCTGCATTGGCTGACGATTATTTTTTGATTCATAATTCAAGAGGTGGTGTTGCCTCTTATGAAACAAGAGCAGGTAGGCTGTTCGAAGATAAAAAGGGTCGTGTTTCGTTAGACTCAGAGAAAATCTGTAATTACTGTCATAGGCGTGGACATTGGAAAAATGATTGTTATGCTCTTAAGTCTCGACCAAAACAAGCTTTTCCTAGGACTAATCCTGTGATGTGTGCTGCATCTGTCCCTGTTAAGGAATTAACCAGAATCACTGCAGAAGGCGATCTGGAGTTGAAGTCGTATTTGCCTTTTATTACAGAAGGATTTGTGTCATTAAAGGGGAGCAAAGAGCAAGTGCGCATAAAGATTTTGCGTGACACTGGTGCGTTTGATTCATTTATTATAGCTGCAACATTGCCATTTTCAAATGACACCTTCACAGGCTCTAACATTCCTGTAGTCGGAATGGGTTTAAATGTTTTGAATGTACCACAACAGTGATGCTGCACTGTGATCTTTTCCAGGGGGAAATGTCTGTTGGTGTACGACCAGCGTTGCCTGTGGATGGCGTTGCTATGATCCTGGGTAATGACATAGCTGGTGATAAAGTTTGGGCTTGTGTATCTCCACCTGCCAAGGTGACGTTGACTCCTGGCGTGTGCAGTAAGCCTGATGAGAGTGAGGTACAATTCCCTGATGTGTTTAGTGCTTGTGCAGTAACTCGTTCAAAGTGTTTGAATAAGGATTACTCTGAAGGTGTGGCCTCTAGTCCTGATCTACTGGTACCTGTTGTCCCCTGGTCTGTTTCTTATGATGAGCTAATCCAGGAACAGAAAGCTGACAGCACCTTGAAGTCTTGTGTGGAAGGGATTTGTTCTCCTGTCGAGGTCAGAAATCTTTCTCATTGTTTTTTCTTGCATAACAATGTCTTAATGAGAAAATGGACGCCGCAGTTTGAGGGTTTTGTTGGCTACCCGATTTACCAAGTGGTTGTTCCTTTGACATATCGGGATATTGTTCTGCAGATTTCTCATGATCAAGCTGGACACATGGGTGTCCGGAAGACGTATGACCGGGTTTTGTTGTATTTTTTTTGGCCTTGCTTGAAAAAGGATGTATCTGCATACATTAAGTTGTGTCACACCTGTCAGTTGACTGGTAAGCCTAATCAGGTTTTGAAACCCGTGCCACTTTGTCCTATACCAGCTATAAGTCAACCATTTGAACATCTTCTTATTGACTGCGTCGGGCCATTACCCCCATCAAAATCTGGTGCCAAGTATTTATTGACAGTGATGTGTCAAAACACTAGATACCCTGCAGCCTACCCATTGCGTAGTATAACGGCCAAGTCTGTGGTCAGTGTATTGTCCCAATTTATTTCTATTTTTGGGCTTCCTCGGGTCATTCAGTCAGATCAAGGTTCAAATTTTTGTTCAAAATTATTTGCTCAAGTGCTAAAACAGTTGAACATAGTTCATAATTTTTCTTCGGCCTATCATGCTCAAAGCCAAGGCGTTTTGGAGAGGTTTCACCAAACACTTAAGTCCATGTTGCGGTCATTGTGTGTTCAGATGCAGGGTGATTGGGAAGAGGCTTTACCATGGATGTTGCTAGCTGCTAGAGAGGTAATCCAAGAAAGTACAGGTTTTAGCCCTAATGATCTGATCTTTAGTCATAAAGTGTGGGGTCCCCTGGCTCTTTTGCAGGACAACTGGAAGGAGGCTCGGCCTCCAACTAACCTACTGGACTTTGTGAATGGGTTCAGGTATAGGCTTTATATGTCTCAGAAGGTGGCCAGTAAAAATTTGGCTAGGGCACAAACTAAGATGAAGGATCGTTATGATCGTCATACTGAGCACAGAGAGTTTCTCCCAGGTGACCAGGTTTTGGCTCTTTTACCTATAATTACTTCCCCGTGGCAAGCAAAATTTTCTGGACCATTTTCTATATTGAAAAAGCTTTCAGATCAAAACTATTTAATTTCTACTCCAGCTCGTAGGACAAAGACCCGGCTCTGTCATGTTAATCTTTTGAAGCCTTATGTGTCGCGTGTGTCATTTGGGAGTGGGGGGGAGTTAGAGTTGCCAAAAAATCATCCTGTTTGTTTGGCTATGTCATCTTCCTCAGTTTTGGAGGAGATGGAAGATTTAGCAGGGCCTGATGAGGTTATGATGTCTGGTCGGCTGAAAAATAACGAAGCTTTGGATAAATTGGAAAGCGTATTGGGTCATCTAGAATTGTTTCAGCAAGGACAGCTAGTTAAACTGATAAGAAGTTTTCCATGCCTATTTGGAGATACGCCATCACGAACGACATTATTAGAGCATGATATAAACGTGGGGGATGCAAAGCCAATTAAGCAAAGATTTTATCGTGTTCACCCAGAGAAACGTAAAGACTTGGAGGCTGAGATTAAGTACATGGCCCATAATAAGATAGCAGTCCCCTCAGACTCTAGTTGGGCGTCACCCTGTCTCTTGGTCCCAAAGTCCGATAATACACCCCGGTTTTGTACAGATTTTCGTAAAGTAAATGCGGTCACCAAGCCTGACTCCTTCCCTTTACCTCGTATGGAGGATTGTGTTGATCAAGTGGGGGGGGCGAAGTTTGTGACTAAACTGGACTTACTTAAAGGTTACTGGCAGGTGCCATTGACAGACAGGGCAAGGGAGATTGCGTCTTTTATTACACCAGGTGGGCTGTACTCTTATAATGTTATGCCTTTTGGTTTGAGAAATGCACCGGCCACTTTCCAGCGCCTAATGAACTTGGTGGTGCGTGACCTGGAAGGATGCGCAGTGTATTTGGATGATGTGGTGGTGTATGCGGACTGCTGGGAACAGCATCTGGAGCGTGTTAAAGCTTTGTTTGTGCGTCTAGCTCAAGCGGGATTAACAGTGAATTTGGCAAAATGTGAATTTGATAAAGCCACCGTGGTCTATTTGGGTCGTGTGATAGGTCAGGGCATAGTGAGACCAGTGCCTGCTAAAGTGTGTGCAATTGATAATTTTCCATCCCCAACGACAAAGAAGGAGCTTATGAGATTTCTCGGTATGGTAGGCTACTATAGATGTTTTTGTAGGAATTTCTCTACAGTGGTCGCACCTCTAACGGACCTTCTAAGAGGAAAAGCAAAGTATGTGTGGTCTCCAGTATGCCAACAGTCCTTCGAGCAAGTTAAAGCTCTAATCTCAAATGCTCCAGTTCTAGTTGCTCCTCGATGGGATCGTGAATTTCATCTGGAGGTGGATGCTAGCATGGTTGGGGCTGGTGCAGTGTTATTACAGAAAGATGATGGGGGGGTTAACAAGCCGGTATGTTTCTTTTCTAAGAAATTTAATCGCCACCAGCTAAATTACTCCGTAATAGAAAAAGAAACGCTGGCGCTTATTTGGGCGTTACAACATTTTAGTGTATATCTGGGCTGTGGTCCAGTGGTTGTTTTCTCCGATCATAATCCCCTAACTTTCCTTAGCACTCTACAGACTCCTAACCAACGGCTGATGCGCTGGGCCCTCTACCTCCAGTCGTACACCTTGGACATTCGGCATATCAAGGGGCGGGACAATGTGGTGGCAGACGCATTGTCCCGGTCACCAATGTGTTAGGTAAGATATGCCTACCCTAAAAAGATTTAGTATCAGGGGATACTGGCTCAAGGGTACCCTTATGGGTCCCTGTCCTGTTAGGGGGGGTTGTTACGGCCCTTGGCCTGTCTTTGCTGGTTCTCTTGTCCCTCCTCTATTTCAGGCTTAATTGCTGTCACCTGGGAAGAATGGTGTTTAAATAGAAGCTCCAATGTCGGACCAGAAGGTTCATCCTCGCTTCGGACGCCAGCCGTTTACGCAGATGGCCGTTTGAGTTGACTTAAGTTTATGTCTATTATGTTTATGTCTTTTATGTTTACACTCAACATTCGCATTCATACACACAATACATCCATGCACCCGCACTACATTACTGATATTTACATCCACGTCTGATATTTTGGTTCTGTCGGCTAAACTTGTGTTATATGTATAATAAATGTATCTTTTGCAATGCTTGTTTGAGGCATGGTCTCCTATCTTTTGTTATGGCTCTGAGCCAGTCGTAACAGCCACTATCAGAAAGGAGCGAGAACCACCACAAAACAAGCTTCTCCCTGATGAAATTGACCCCATCACACTTGACCACCCAGCTGGGGCAGCTGTCAGAGATGCTATCACAGCACAATATTTTACTTAATAAAAGCACACTGAGACTGCAGATAAGTCTCAAACTGTTTTATTGGTCATGTGGGGGAAGAAAGAGAGCAAGAGAAAATTACATAAATAAACAATCAAAGTGTTCATACTAAAGGGTTACTTGGTTAAAAAAAAGTTCACACACTGAGATCAGTTTTTTCCAGCTGTTTGATCTCCAATTTCTTTTTTTAATTTGGAGCCTCCTCAGCTCACAGTCCAGCTCCTTCAGTGAACAGTCTAGTTCTAGACTCATTTTGTAAAGGGCCCTGACAGAGTCTGTTTCCACCTGAAACAATTCCACCACAAACAATCATTACACTTTTTCTGGAGGTTGATCAAATCACAAAAAGTGGCATGACTTTCTACAAACATGGGACTTACTATGATTTATGTCAAAGGATTAAAGCATTACCTTGTTCACATTCCTTCTGTAGCCCATTGAGGTAGAGGCTTCAGTTTCTGGGGCAGGTTGTGAAAAATCCTACAGTAAAAGAGATGTGTAAGGGCCAGTCACTTACGTTATTATGACATTCAAATGTGTGCCATAATAAAAAGCCCAGTGCATTCACCTCAGCAACTGTCTCAGAACACACAGACAGAGTGTCTTCATCATTTGGTTCACCCTAATAAATTAAATAACTGTTATAAAGCAGGTTATGTTCATTGTGTTCTGTCTTCTGCATACTGACTTCTGTGCAGCAGACTGTGTGCATGTGTGCTGGCTTCAACAGAGACACTGTATTTCCCTCTACTGCAGAACAGAGTCAGCCATATTTAACTCTTTTTCAAACATCAGTAATGCATTGCACACACATACCCAGTGTCACTTGCTTAGCACTTGAAATCCCATCCATAATCGGCCGCCTCTTATTGTTACTCAGCGCCAACTCCTCCGCCACAGTGTAATCTTGAGGAGGAGGCCCTCCCCCAGTTTTCCTCATTTCACACTTTTTTCTGTTTGCTGCAAGCAAGCGTTTGTGACTAAATGTTCACAAAAATAATTAAATGTTGTGGTAAATACTCACCACTCTGAATTATATTCTTATATTTTGTCTTGATCTGCTGCCAGGAACGTTTGGAGTTGGGGTTGCATCTAAAAATCAGTGAATATCAATCTTTCTTTGGATGTAATGGCTTAGCCTTTACATTCACATTTTACATACATAAGTATGTATGTAGACTATGCATGTATGTATGCATGTATCGAAACGAATACACATATTTTCATTTTAGCATTTAACATATTTCTTATATAGCCTAATTCATTTTACATTAATTGTTTAACTTACGCATTAACGCAATCAGCAATCTTCCTCCAAGATTGTTCCCTATCAAAAGCTACTCTTGATGCTGCGGTTCAAACGCTATAGGAGAACGTCTTTGTTCGACCGGTTGTGAAGCACGTGTGTCAAACACGCCAAAAATTATTTTGGCTTTAAATAACCTCGGCAGGTAATTTGATTAATTACACCAAGGACCGCATTGTATGCATGTGTGCGCGTGAAGTGCAAAAAAGCACATTAGGGCTTTCTTTTTTGTACTTATAAGCACCAAAGGTTTCTTTAAGTTACAAATTAAAATAAGAGTGTAAAATAAAGGATCATGTCTAGTTCAGAACGGAAATGTGTGCCTCCGTGTCAGAGGTACCTGGACGAACTGGACAGACATGAATTCTGTTTTGAGTGTTTGGGGGTTGATCATGCCACCATGGGACTGGAGGGACAGTGCGAACTCTGTGATGTGTTCGACATTCAGGTTCTCCATGCTCGGCGTTCTTTCTTTAAGAGCGACCGAGCCGTCTCTCCCCCGAGCTGGGGTTTGCGGTTCAATCTAGCCGAGGCACGGGAGACGGAAGCCGTTTCTCCCGTGCACTCCCCGAGCCGCGACGTCCTCGCGTCCGTTTCCGAAGCGTGCCCCGGCACTTCTTCGGATCGGGCGGAGGACGAGGCATCTCCTGTTTCTTCGGGCTTGGAGAGCGCCGCCTCGGGGCGTTCCTCTCGCGACGCAAAAGCGTTAGATGAGCTGCTCGGGGCGGTGACGAATACAGTCGACTGTCTAAAGCTCGACTGGCCGCAGGAACAAGAGAGTCCCAAACACTCAAAATTAGACGACAGATATCTGTCGGGTGGCCAAGGGGAGGAGCCCAAAAGTCAGCCTCTCCCATTTTGTCGGCGCAAAACCACGAGGGTACACGATGGTGCCCCGTGTGGAAGAGACACTGGCAAGTTATCTCTCCCCTGGGACATCGTCATCCTTGAAAAAGCCTTCTCTCCCTACCAAGCCTTGCAGGGTTACATCTGCGCTGGTGGGGAAGGCAGCCGGTCAGGCTGGTGCTGCCCTGCACACTATGGCGGTTCTGCAGGCATACCAGGCTGACTCAAGCGTCTGGAGTGTCGGCCACCCATTCCGGACCAGTTCCCCAGTCCCGGCCAGGCACACAGTCTCGGGTGGGTCCGGTCTACCTGAGACGTGAGATCGTCAGGCATAGGGTGGCGAATCGCGCCCCCCCTCAAAGAGGAAGGGGAGCGGCCCACCGTGCCCCTCAGGCAGAATGTCAGGCTATTACAGCCGGTATTTTCTAGTTCCCAAGAAGGATGGGGGGTTGCGTCCAATTCTAGATCTTCGCGGAATGAACCGCTACCTAAAGACACACAAGTTTGAAATGTTGACAATCAAGATGATTGTGTCTCAAATTCAGTGTCACGACTGGTTCGTGACGATCGATCTCAAAGACGCATACTTTCACATAGAGATCTTGCCACAACACAGGAAATTCCTGAGGTTCGCTTTCGGGGGCGAAGCTTACCAGTATCGGGTTCTTCCATTCGGCCTAGCCTTGTCACCCCGCACATACACAAAGTGCATGGATGCAGCTCTGGCTCCTCTGCGACTCCAGGGCATCCGCATTTTGAATTACATAGACGACTGGCTGATTTTAGCTCAGTCTCGGGAGCTAGTGCTTCGACATCGGGATGTGGTCCTAGTTCATCTCGAGACTCTCGGGTTAAGACTCAATGTCAAAAAGAGCGTTCTTTCCCCTACACAGAATACAACGTATCTGGGGGCTATATGGGACTCGATCACAATGCAGGCACAACTGTCACCTGCACGTGTTGAATCCATTCAGAGGACCCTGAGGAGCATCAGGCTAGGCCAGAGAGTGACAAATCATCACTTTCAAAGAGTTCTAGGTCTCATGGCGGCGGCTTCCACAGTAATACCTCTGGGCCTCCTGCATATGAGACAGTTTCAGTTGTGGCTCAGAGCCAGGGGGTTTCATCCAAGGGCCAACCGCCAGAGGCAAATAAGGGTGACGCTCCAGGGGCTTCGCACCCTTTCTATGTGGTTCAGACCTCGGTTTCTGACTCTAGGTCCCACTCTCGGTGCGTGTTGTCGTCGCAGGATGTTAACGACAGACGCTTCCTCACGGGTTGGGTTGCGGTTTTAGATGGCCGTCCAGCCCAAGGGATCTGGAGAGGTCATCTTCTCGATTGGCACATCAATTGCCTCGAAATGATGGCTGAATTTCTGGCCCTGAAATACTTCCTCCGGCAGTTACGAGGCTACCATGTCCTAGTGCGGGTGGACAACACTTCAGTAGTCTCGTACATAAATCACCAGGGTGAGCTGCGGTCGCGCCACCTGAACAAATTGGCCCAGCAGATCCTGCCCTGGGCAGAGGGCAAATTCCTGTCCCTCAGAGCGATTCACATCCCGGGGCATATTAATGTGGAAGCTGACTTTCTGTCCAGACAAGCTGTGACGAACGGGGAATGGAAACTCCACCCCGAGATAGTGAGACAAATCTGGGAAATATTTTACGAAGCAGAGGTGGACCTCTTTGCTACACAGGAGACAGCACAATGTACCCTCTATGTGACCGCTGTTGATTGGCAGCTAAACTGCTGGTAAACTGTGTACAGACGTTTTACGTTCGAATTGCAGAGAATTTCTTTTTCTGGTAGCAACATTGTGCAGTATGAGCGAACCATTTCACCAAAAAAAACAGGGGAAGCAAGGCAAGACGTGGCTGCAGCGGTCTGCAGACGTGACTTCTGATCAAACCTCCTCCTAAAGAAACAAAGAACGACATTACATTGCGGGATGACATCACCTGAAAATGACCAATAGCACGGCGCGCTGCTGAGCTGTGTGCTGACCGCTCTTTTTTTCTTGCAGGAGACTTGTTGGCTTCGCTAACGGACGCAGTTTGAATTCGTAGCTATTTGCGCCATTTTTAGCTGGAAGGACCACAGCATCTTCGGAATTTGTAGACATCCTGGCAGCTTACAATTAATTCGAGGTGAGGTGAGTAATGTTACATGCGACTTCAAGTTATCTCTGTTATAAAAACCCACCAGCCCAGCTTTTATAGATAATTTTAGGAGTTAGTTTTTTATGAGTGAGGTTGTGAATTTAGTTCTTATTTGTTAGTTGAATTAGCATTACTGTGGCGAGGGAAGCATTGCTCTTGATTAGCTTCTGTGTTTGGCGTGCTTAATTTGCTAGGGAGGAATTACCTAAGTACATGTAGATATGTTAACCTGTAATTTCTGTGGTAAGGTAGTTCAGTCATCAAGGGGCTACTTGATTCATTGTAAACTGCATCGGAATGAGCCACGTTGTTTGTTTCGGTGGATTGAAGCAGATTGCAAGCAGACATACACCAGGTATGGTGCGTTTAAGGCTCATTTTTACCGAAGACACTCGGCCCCTAACGTTACCCATGTCACTGGTGTGGCGATGGTTTCTGCGTTTACATGTGCAATGGCGATGTGTGAACGTCAGTGTCAAAACTCTAAAGAGTAAATAGCTCATCTGAAGAGCCATATTGTGGAAGGACACGTGGTCACTTCTTGTCCAGTAAGAGGATGCACATTTCTCTGTTGTCTCTAAATCTTCTTTTGTCTTTATTATTATTAAAAAGGTTTGTTTTGTTCCTGCCCTTTTCGGACACTGAATTTGAGCAGAAACCATAAGGATACTCAAAAGACCTGTGACTCTCAGGAATGGTGAGATTTCAGGTTTTATATATATATATATATTTTTTTTCATTAAATTCATTTTCCTTTGTCCCTTTACAATATTGCTGTTTTGTTTTTGTACACAGCATCAAATGAGAGTGACGGGTGAAACAGTTTCAAGAAAATGGCAGGAAAAGCATGCTGAAGATTGAATCAAACATATATAAATATTTGAAATATTTGCTATGTGTTTTACCGTAAATCAAATTGTTGAAAAACATTTATGCTACAATGCAACACAGGGAAACTTGTTTTGCACTTATTTTCTTGTTAATTTAATTTCTTGTCTCATTATTTTGTCAGTTATTATTATTTATGGTGTATGCCCTTTTTGTTTTCTTTCTAAATGCAGAAGGGATCTAGCCAGTCCACAATAAAAGCTTCGTTGCCCCCCTGTGAGTCTTCTGGAAGAAATGATGGCGCCTGTATTCTTTGGTTTCCCTAAACATCACACCCTGTTTATACGAGGCTCTTCAATTAAGTCTGCACCCAAAGATTCAATAAGAGGTAAGCAGTGGTATTATTCAAGTTTTGCAAAAGAAAGATGGACAGGAGACACTAATCTTAATTAGCCGAGGTCAGGTTCATGTCCAGGTGAGCAGTTTCATACGATGAAGGAAACTGACGCTATAAAATGTAGATTGAATGATAGGTCTCATCCCCATGCATTCAGTCATTAACTTCAAGTTCTATGATAAATCAATAGGAAATTTAAATACAATGTTTTCCAACAAATTATGATTGTGATTAGGGCTGCGTTGTCAATGTATTTTACATAAGTAGATTTAAGAACTGCATACTTTACACCTAAGAAATAATTTATCTTTAGATCTGTTTTTGACAGCACGTTTCATTTCTGTGCATTTTGCTCAAGCACTGATCAAGCTTTTGAAACTTTGTCCATTTTTTGCTGCAGAGGGGATCCTGCCAGTCCAAAGTGAACTCCTGATGGACATTGAAGTACTCCTGCAGAGCTTGTTTCTTCGACACCATGCACATTATAAACTCCACTGAGTGCTTTCCTTCAACGCAGGACCCAGTGACTAATTACTGTTGATTGGTCAGGGGCAGGTCATTTTTTGTTTCATGTTTATTAATTCCTCCATCGATTACCAGCCATATATATGGACACATGCTGTATTCTCAAGATCTATGCTGTTTGGTAGGAATAGAGAAAATGATATGTCTGTTTTCAAATGGTATGTCAAATTTTCTCATTGTTTATCAGTAATATTCACTACCTTGGTTATATATGAGCATCTTTAGATTTTTCTATATTTAGCGGTTGCAAATGTAAAATGTACGGTAAACTCATATTGTACTGTATTTTTAGCGGTTAAATATCGGCAGCTGTGGTTGCCAGGAATTTACCGTAAAATGTATCTGGTCAAAATAAAATCCTTTAATTTGTTATACAATTTCACTGTGTTTTTTACTGTCAATGGTTTTAATAAGGTTCAACATATTTCTGTTATTTTTACAGTTATTTACCATAATAGGGTCTATCCTATTACTGTTAAATTAACAACAAATTAATGTAAATATTATTATATTAAAACTTTTTTTTACTGCAAATATCCGTAAAAAGCTATGCAAAGTTGCATTTTCTTTACATATAATTACCGTATAATTGACAAATATATTTGTTTTTTTTCTACCATGATTTTGGTAAAAAAATACGTTGTCTACTGTAAAATTTAGGGTTACAAAACCAGTATACCGTATTGTCTTTTACAGATTCCACATTGTGTCATCTTTACTACAATGTTAACCAAGCATTAGATTTTAATTACTACTTCCCATAGTAACGTTAGTTTAATTGATGTGATTTGCAAAGGAATTTACTTTTTCCCATTTATCAAATTGTCCATTTCAGTAAAGACAATAAATAAACGTGTCATAAATATATTTTGTTGACAATGTTGTATAGAGGTTGTGGGGATTTTAATGTGTTTTAGAAGTGCTATTACATTTAATATGTTTCATATGCATTATTACTTTTATTCATTCATATGCTTCCTATGCAGTATTTTCCATATGCATCATTACTTTTAAAAGTGTTTTATTATTCTATTACTTGCGTACAATAACCCTTAACCTCAAATAATGTGTTGAAGTTAACCAAGAAAGAGGAAGTGTGGGTGTCGCATGCAAAAGATAAGAGGAAGTAGCAGGAGGCAGCTGAGGTCTCAGAATATATGCATGCAACTGAAACGCCAAAAAAGGAGAAAATGTACACACACACATATTCCATTGTCTGACCTTTTAAACTATGTTGTTGCTGGGTAGAATTGGGCTGTGTAGGTTGTCATTTAATGTTTTGCAGACATTCTGAGAACGATGGGGTGAGAGCTGATTGGACTAATACCAGGCAACACGTCACCGGTCCACAGAGAAGATAGACGGCGTGAAATAACTATAAATATGATGCGGAACTGTTTTCCGGGGTTGTTTTCTGTAAAGACGCTTTGTCTAAGGCAACCCAACGGCTGTTGTATTTTTGAATCTTCTGATCAATAAACTTCAAGATTTACTTTGACTGGCCTCCCTCCAATTTTGAACACGCAGGGACACATTTAGAATGTCCTACAGATGGTGACATCCGACGTGATTGGAGAAAAGGGGCATTTAGAAGAATTGTAAAAGTCGGGGATTGACCGAGAACTGGGACGAGATAACTTTGAGTCCAACACACGGCCGACAATATAAAAGGTAAGCAGAAAACCTGTTTAAACTAATTTCTGCAAATTGAATATTCCAAATTCATGTGTTGAATTTAAAAGTATATCCGTACCATTGATTACAAAATAGAAATTGTTGATATTTGTTGATCAGAATAAAAGGATGGTTTTGAACATTTGAAGACGAGGTTAGATTCCTGCGTCACAATAGTTAAGAAGAGAACTATTGTTGGTTTTGAACATTTGAAGACGGGGTGAGAGGCCCGCGTCACAATAGTTAAAGATAAAACTATTGTTGGGAAATACTTTTGAAACGCCTACACGTAACCAGTCGTGAGTACGCCAAAAGATAAAATTATTGTTGGAAAATACTTTTGAAACGCCTACACGTAACCAGTCGTGAGTACGCCAAAAGATAATTGTGGAATACTTTTAATCACCCGCTGGTATAAAAAGTCCAGGGCATGATAAAAGTGAGATAATTGAGAAAATAAGTAAACTGTATATATTGAGAGTTTATTCTGTACTGAATATTATTTTACAACCAGTATAGTAAAACATAAGTAAATTGTGTATATTTAGAGTGTATTGTGCATTGAATATTATTTTAAAAGAATAGTGAAAGACAATTACAGTGTATATATTAATTGTGTATTGTGCAGTGAATATCAGTTTGTAGAATGTCTGAGTTTGAGAGAGAATGTGAGGAATACGGGTGTTCCCCGGTAATTATACAATGGAGTCAGAATTGTATGGAAGGAATCGGAGAATGTATTAATTAAGATAACAACAAAAATCAGGGAAATGGAGGAAAAAGCGCATGCAAGTTTAAACAGCCGCAGAAAGAGCTAAATGGAGCATTATGTGAAGATTGCGCATGACAGAACGAGTGTGTGGCTGTGCTTGAGACAGTGTAGGGGAGGGGTATGTGTATGTGTGTGTGTGTGTGTGTGTGTTGTGTTGTGTGTGTGTGTGTGTGTGTGTGTGTGTGTGTGTGTGTGTGTGTTGTGTGTGTGTGTGTGTGTGTGTGTGTGTGTGTGTGTGTGTGTGTGTGTGTGTGTGTGTGTGTGTGTGTGAGACAGAGAGAGAGAGAGGGAGAGTGAGAGAGTGCCAGAAAGGGAGCGAGAGACAGAAAACAGCAACATTTAGGCATTTGTGTATGTGTTAATGGGAAACCAATGAGAGTTAGGTGTATGTTTAATGTATAAAGCCAGTGGCTGGATGAAGAGGTAGAATGGGTGTTCTGAGAGCATATATACAGTATACAGAGAGAGAAAGAGTTTTCTTAAACAAACACTTTGACTTCTGCAAAGATTAATTGTATTATATTTTATTATAGTTTGCTCATTCATCATGTGTTATAGGTCATGCAACTCAAAGTTCTCAGTTTAATTGTCAATTATTATTATTATTTTTTTTTTGGGGTGATTTCCCTGAAATTCTTTAGGTGGAATAAAATTGACCCCAAGGAAAACATCAGAATCAAATTGCTCTGATAATTTTGTATTGGAAAAAGTGAATGTCAAAATCTATTTTTGTTATTACAGACTTTGTTATCCTGGCAAGTTAGAAGGTGAAACAAATGTCCCAGCAGCCACCCCCACATACAGGCCCACCCTATGGTGCTCATCCCTATGAGGGGTACCCATAAGCACTATAACCATACACAAACCTTAACCAATCATGGGGACAAAACAATAGGCAAAGGGGTAATTGAAGAGGGAACGAGGAAGACAGGGAGGCGGGCGGAGCAGGGATCAGTGTTATGCGTGTGGCAGATATGGACACTGGGCAAGACATTGTCCACAACTGGTCACAAGGTCAAGGTCAGCAAAACGGACTACCTGAGGGGGGATGGGGTCCCCAAAGAGGTAGGTCCAGTGGTCGTGGCAGGGGACCACACACCCCAAATAACCCGGGGCAACATCTCTCGTCATTCTCCAACCTACAGGCGCCTATGCACCCTAACATGGGGCCCGGTGAATGGGGCGGAGCAATGTTGAAAGGGCACACAGACAAAGTTGTGATTAAAGATGGCCTATGATTAAAACCATTACAAGTGAAAGTTTCAGGTCAGTGTCTGTCGCATTAATTCCTGTATTCCTGTAACGCCCAAATCCCTTTATTAGTGAAACATTTACTGATTAAATTATATTTGAGTTAGTATATTGTGTTCAGCAGAAGTCAGATGGGACCAAAGCAAATTGTTACCTTTCAGGTAACACACCTCATGTGGGGAAGAGAGGGACGTAGACATATATTGGGTAGTATTAGACCATAGTGTAGCGCCAAACTATATAATGAATGGTCACTCAACTTAACAAATGGTTCACATGTATTGATTTGGCAAGCGCTTTTTCCTGTATATCCATTGAAGAATGTAAACCCTGTGTGGCATTCACATACCGGGGGTGTCAATATTATTACAACAGACTAACCAAATGATTTTTATAAGCTGCAGATATGCAGACCTAATGTTATATTTCCAGGTCGCATGATCACCTAACAGGGCTTGACGCTTACTATAACACAAGGCAGGGTATTCTGAGTCATCCAAAAACCAAACACGGTGTAAGAAATGTTGCCATTTTTGGGCCTGACAGGATACAGTAGACATTAAATCCAAAATATGTAGCTTTTACAACCCCATTGCGACACCTCATCAAGCCACATGGCATGAAGAATCTAAAGGTTGTGTTAAATTGAACATTTAAAAAAAAGAACGCACGTTTATATACCTTGAGTCCCATTTGGCCCATGCAGCTAACTTGAACTGCCCAAATTAAAAAAATTGTCACAGCACTCATTAAATTATTCACAGACGGTAGTTTGAATGCGGCTTATGCAGTGGTAAAGCAGGAAGGACATGAGATGATTACGATGGATGCAGCAAGGTTAGATGGGAAGCAGTCAGCACAGAGGGCAGAAATGGTAGCAGTGATCAAAGCCTTGCAACATGCTGGTGAACACCGTGTGAACATCTATTCTGACTCTGATTATGTTATCACAGCTGTAAATATTGAAATGCCCTTAAGGCGACGATGTGGCTTTATCACATCATCTGGTCGACCAATTAAGCATGCGCATGCGGACAGAGACCTTTAGAGGCTCTGATGATCCCTAGGGAGGTGGCAGTAATTAAATGCACTGGCCACTCTAAGATAGAAGGTCCTTTGACTGAAGGTAACAATGCTGAAGATCTGGCAGCGAAAGCAGATGAACCTTAAGTTAAAACTAAAATTGGCTAAAATCTGTGCACAGACCAAATTGACATGGCTCGCAGCTCTTCCATTGGCTTTAATGTCTGTACGTTCGTCTGTCAACAGAATCACTGGCTTTACACCTTTTGAATTGCTTACAGGTCGCTCATTTCCAGGACCATCGACGCCGCTGAAGCCAGAAGCCTGTGCACCAATTTCACACTGTGTTTATTATGACAAACTGACTGCTATGATTAAACATTTCTCCCAGCAGGCTCCAGTTGACATTGCCGAAGGGCCCATTCCGGCCCCGTCAGAGTGGGTTCGCCTAAAGAAGTTTCGCAGGAAGTGGAATGAGCCACGCTGGACTGAACCCCTGAAAGTCACAGCAAGGACGTCACATTGTGTTCGCCTATTGGGGAAAGGCGACACCTGGTATCATTTGTCATCTTGTGTTAATTGTGATCCACCAAACAGGTCGTTGGCTGAAACTGCGGTGGACCTGAGGATTCAGGTCCAAGAGAGGGAGGGTAACAGCAAAGCAGATAACAGCAAAGCAGAACCAACCACAGGGCCATTACAAATTCTGTGCAAAAAAGGTGACATTTTTTCAAGCCCACAGGGTGAACCTCTAGCACATTGTGTGAGTGAGGATTGTGCATACGGAGCAGGTATTGCAGTGACATTTAAAAACAGGTACGGAGTGGAGAAAGTGAAGCAGCAAAACAAAAGAACAGGCGACTGTGCAGTAACTCACGAGTAAGACGGTAGAACTATTTTCCACTTAGTCACTAAAGCAAAATGCACGGACAAACCAACCTATGACAATCTCACAAAAAGCTTAACACAGATGAGAAATTGGTGTGTCGAACATAAGGTGAAGAGTGTGTCCGTACCCCGGCTGGGGTGTGGATTGGACAAACTAGATTTTCAAAGAGTCCAGAACATACTGAAACAGGTGTTCGAAGGAGTACAGATAGTGATAACTATATACTCATTATAATCAAGGGGTACGAATATTTTAATCATTTTTTACAATTATTTTTCATATTCATTATTGCTGTTGTGATTTTCATATTCTCATTCATATTTTAATCATTTTTTTTACAATCATTTTTCATATTCATTATTGCTGTTGTGATTTTTATATTCTCATATTCATTAACGTATAACCACTTATTCCTTACAGTCAAGTACATTTTGTGTGATTTTAACCATATATATATATTTTCTTAATCGCATATTGTCATTAAGTATACTGTGTGTTTAACCATTTCAATATTCAAGAGTGTTTTTATTGTTCCTTTTAAAAGTACTAGAGAGGGTTACGAGATGAAGCTGTGGGAAAACTGGAAGCTGTTGGGGATCCTATTAATAATTTCAGGAGTCATAGTAGGCAGCAATTGAAAAGAGAGACCTGACCCCACTCCCTTACAGCATGCCACTTTTGTCAGACAACCAATTGATAGACGATGATGAGGGTGATGACAACGATGAATGCAATTATGTGTGACCTTTTTTTTTTTAAAGGTCAAGAGAGGGACTGTGGGGATTTTAATGTGTTTTAGAAGTGCTATTACATTTAATATGTTTCATATGCATTATTACTTTTATTCATTCATATGCTTCCTATGCAGTATTATTCCATATGCATCATTACTTTTAAAAGTGTTTTATTATTCTATTACTTGCGTACAATAACCCTTAACCTCAAATAATGTGTTGAAGTTAACCAAGAAAGAGGAAGTGTGGGTGTCGCATGCAAAAGATAAGAGGAAGTAGCAGGAGGCAGCCGAGGTCTCAGAATATATGCATGCAACTGAAACGCCAAAAAAGGAGAAAATGTACACACACACACATATTCCATTGTCTGACCTTTTAAACTATGTTGTTGCTGGGTAGAATTGGGCTGTGTAGGTTGTCATTTAATGTTTTGCAGACATTCTGAGAACGATGGGGTGAGAGCTGATTGGACTAATACCAGGCAACACGTCACCGGTCTACAGAGAAGATAGACGGCGTGAAATAACTATAAATATGATGCGGAACTGTTTTCCGGGGTTGTTTTCTGTAAAGACGCTTTGTCTAAGGCAACCCAACGGCTGTTGTATTTTTGAATCTTCTGATCAATAAACTTCAAGATTTACTTTGACTGGCCTCCCTCCAATTTTGAACACGCAGGGACACATTTAGAATGTCCTACAAGGTCGGTACGTTTTTTTGCTCCGGATTCTAAATTTACCTTAACGTTACGTGCATCTGGCCTATAACTTGGTTTATTGACCTCATGATTTGATCTCATGTTCATTAAACCACATGTTCATGTCACATTTATTTGTGTTCGTGTAGCAGTATAATTCGAGTAGTGTAATGTAGCTCAGCGTGGCTGTGAGCAGTGAGGAGAGGATGTAACATTAGCGAGATATGAAAAGGTAAAGTTAGCACAAATCAATTCAACATCATCTGGATGCACGTCAAATTTCGTGCAACTTTGCTCTTTCTTGCAAATAAAAGGGTGAATTTGGATAAGGGATGGGCACAGTACTCGATCACTCTTGTACTCGAACGTGACAGCGACGATCGATCATAAAAACAATGATCTGAGTTTAAAAAAATTATTTTGATTGGTTATAGCAGCATTTTGGGCGGCACCGTGAGCCCTGATTGGTTAGCGTTGCCAGAGCGGGGTCCAAAGTCCAAACCGGAAAACAGAGAAAATGGCTTCAAAATCACGTAATTCGAAAAAATAGATGAAAAAACAGTTCCGTGCAAAATATGCAGCGCCAAGCTGTCACACAAATCATCTAGTATTTGTACATAAAATGTCTTCCGATACCACCATAGACGCAACTCAGACGAGCATCGCATCTTTTACCGTCAGACAGAAATGCAGCGCAGCCAGAGGTGAAAAGATGACAACTAATCACCGAAATGATTTGCTGCCCATTCGTTTTAGCCAATATGTTGTAAAATAACATTTTGGTTTATCAGAAAGTACTAATGTAACCCAAAATATTGCTAAAATATTAAATTGTGATCATTGTCTCCATGACGGACACCCCACCACTTCCCCCGAATAAGCCCCGGCCCCGAGTACTCAAGTTCTCGTTTTTTGAGACCTATCAATGATCGAAATAAGAAATTGACAAAAATGCCCATCCCTAATTTGGATAAACATATGTTGTGGTGCAACGTGTTTTCAATTCTGTACAAAACGTTTGATAATTACGGCGCACACATTGTTTGGCTGTAGTGAGCTGTTACTGCGATTTCTCCCCTCTACCCAACGCAACACGATCTCTTCAGATTTGTAAGCAGTCACATTCTCCCCGTCACATTTATAATTTGATCTCTAATGATCCGTCTGTCATATAGAGGTATTCTCTGCATGATTATGCATACTCTTACCTGTGCGTTATACATATGTCTGTCATTAATGTACTCCACACATTTTCAATTAAAAACATCAGTGCTAAACATTGCTCTAAGTTTAGCCAGTTGTTTAAGTTTGAAAACAATATGTTTTCTTTTCAATATCCCACTTAAAATTTAGCCTGTATCACAGTTAATTTATTAATTCAAGTATGCTGAAGTTTTCTTTTCTGCAGAAATACAAGGTGCACTGGATACTGCTTTATGGTATGGAACTGATCTATGGTTTGGAGCTGTAAGTTTTGCACATTTACTTCAAGAAACCGAAGGATTTTTCTAAGACATTACAAAATTAAACATGGACAACATGGAACGTTATGTCCTTTTCCCTGCTTATACTCTGGATGCCCCTGATCATTTAGATCTCAAGTTGGCTTAAGAAATCACTTAATATCCCAACACGAAACACTTTCAAATCCAGTGTCAGCAAGCAGTCACCTTGTCTGTGAGTTATGCAATTTTTGTGAATTTACTAATTTGAGCAAATACTTTGCTCACTTGGGAAAGCACACAAAAACAAAGAAACTGTGAACTGTCCCTTTCCTTCAAATCAAGTGTATATAATACTTATAAAGCACACAAGAGTAAATATCATTGTGCATCTGGTCTGACAGATTTAAGGGTTGAGATCATTTTTTGCGGGAGAGAGGACTGTACTGACAGTATAGAAGCAGAGTCCTCTGGAAATGGTTTAGAACTGTCTTTAGCTGAAGACAATGAGGACAATGAAGACAATGTCAAAAGCAGTCTTGCAGCTTTATTATTACGAATGCAAACAGTTTTGCATGTTTCTAAATATGCAATTCAGGAAATAGTGGAAGAGCTTTATCTCAGGATTCAGCCCAGAAGTTGATTAGAAATGTTTTAGAGCACCATGACTGCAGTCCTAATAGCACTGTACTGACTCTAGTGTCTGACATTATTCAGAAGACAAACCCATTCAATTTACTTTCCACAACAGATCCTCTGAGCACAAATCATAAAAGGTTAAACATTCTGTCTGAGCTGCTAAATAGAGATGACGTACTAGAAAAAGTTCTCCAAGACAGTTGCAGGTCAAGGTCACAGGCTGGTCAGTATAGATCGTTTTATGATAGTTTGATTTACAAAGAAAGTCTGCTTTTTGTTGGGGAAGAATATCACATTGCTTTAGGTTTGTATATCGATTAGGGATGCACCGAATATTCGGCCACTGTGGCGAGTCACCCCTAGCGCAATCAGCGTCGCCATGGCAACAGCGAGAGGTAACGAGGCACAGCTGTCGGTTGTCAGAGAATGATCTCAACCGGCATAAAAGCCAGTTGTACAGACAACACAGGAGGCTACCACTTCATTACATGCCAGTGCCTAATGTTGATTTCTCCTGTGATTTCTCCCAGGTTCCGACTGTTGACGGCCGACAGCATCCACGTACCCACGCTTACCGCAGCAAGACTCTACGAGGGACTTGCCGGACACAGGGATTTACACGAGCACACGGGACCGCACGGATTAAAGGGACTTCACAGACACGAGGGATTGCACGGGCCCGAGGGACTACACGCAGACGGGGTTCCAGGAAGAGCACGGCTCACCACCCCGCTCCGTACCCCGGCGCACCGAGACACTGTCTTGTTGTGTAATTTTGGATTCACCACCGGCCATTGGCCGACCCTTTAATAAATTCCCCTCCGGGGCATTGAGAGAACTGAAAGAGTTGTGCGTGTCGTTTCTCCACTCGTTACAGCCACCGAAAAAGGGCATTTTCGGTTTCGGCCCGAAAGACTTTTATCACCAAAACAATACTGCTGAAATTATGTTATGACGCAAACAGAGAGCGCGACCTGCATGTGCTTGTCTGAAGCGACAAGTCTGTGGTGTGGACGTATTTCAGTAAATCTCGTATATACTCTTATAGAGTGTTCACACCAAACGCTTTAAATGGATTTTTACTCACATCATTCGTGCGTCATGGGAGGTCCTGATTGGTTAATGCGGCGCGAATTTTCAAGGGTAGGTCATCACGATCCGGGCCGCGATGTATGCGGAGAACCATCCGCGTGCAGACGGAGAAGCGCAAAACGCAGAAGGAGATCATAGCGGAGAAAAAAAGACTTGTCTCTCTGCACCAGATGAGGGACATGCAAAATTTCTGACCACCGGAAATTACTACAGGAGTTTTTTCCAAATTTGAAGTTGCGTCCCAAACACCATTATATAGAACACTACCCACACCTTGTTAAGGTTTTCGGTCCTGTGCTGGATTTTTGGACTATCAGTTTCGAAGTTACACAGTGCAAGTGTGGTGGGACGTACTGTGGCGTCCCTAATTACACAAGGCTGTTGGGTTATCACGGGTCTAATTATGAACCATGTGAGACCGTATAAAAGGGGATGCTATTCACTGTTTGTGTGTGGTTGCCGTCTGTTGTGTGCCACTGCCCGGGGACCCCAACTGTCAACTGATCACCACCTGGTGGTGAGTTGGATTCGATGGCAGGAGAGGAAGCTGGACAGACTCGGCAGACCCAAACGTACTGTAAGGGTCTGCTGTGAACGCCTGGCAGAGTTTCCTGTCAGAGAGATCTTTAACTCCCACCTCCGGCAGAGCTTCAACCAGATCCCGAGGGAAGCTGGAGACATTGAGTCCGAGTGGACCATGATCTCCGCCTCCATTGTCGAAGCGGCCACTCGGAGTTGTGGCCGTAAGGTCTCCGGTGCCTGTCGAGGCGGGAATCCCCGAGCCTGGTGGTGGACACCGGAAGTAAGGGAAACCATCAAGCTGAAGAAGGAGTCTTATCGGGCCTGGTTGGCTTGTGGGACTCCTGAGGCAGCTGACAGGTACCGGCAGGCCAAGCGGACTGCTGCCCGGGTGGTTGTGGAGGCAAAAACTCGGGCCTGGGTGGAGTTTGGTGAGGCCATGGAGAAGGACTATCGACTGGCCTCGAAGAGATTCTGGCAAACCGTCCGGCGCCTCAGGAGAGGGAAACAGTGCCCTACCAACGCTGTTTACAGTGGAGGTGGGAGGCTGTTGACCTCAACTGGGGATGTCGTCGGACGGTGAAAGGAGTACTTCGAGGATCTCCTCAATCCCACCGTCACATCCTCCATTGAGGAAGCAGAGGCTGAGGGCTCAGAGGTGGACTCGTCCATCACCCAAGCCGAAGTCTCTGAGGTAGTCAAGAAACTCCTCAGTGGCAAGGCACCGGGGCAGGATGAGATTCGCCCTGAGTACCTCAAGTCTCTGGATGTTGTGGGGCTGTCTTGGCTGACACGCCTCTGCAGCATCGTGTGGCGGTCGGGGACAGTGCCTCTGGGATGGCAGACCGGGGTGGTGGTCCCTCTTTTTAAGAAGGGGGACCGGAGGGTGTGTTCCAACTACAGTGGGATCACACTTCTCAGCCTTCCCGGGAAAGTCTATGCCAGGGTACTGGAGAGGATAATACGGCCGATAGTAGAACCTCGGATTCAGGAGGAACAGTGTGGTTTTCGTCCAGGCCGTGGAACGCTGGACCAGCTCTACACCCTCTACAGGGTGCTGGAGGGTTCATGGGAGTTTGCTCAACCAATCCACATGTGTTTTGTGGATTTGGAGAAGGCATACGACTGTGTCCCTCGTGGCATTCTGTGGAGGGTGCTTCAGGAGCAGTGGCGGCTCCAGACAATTTTGATTGGGGGGTCAATGGGGGGTCCTGGTCATTTAAAGGGGGGTCTCATGAAAACCGACAGAAAATACAGTGGACACGGCTAATAGCTGCATATTAATGCTACTAAACAAATAAAACAACACAGCATATCAACTACTTTGTTTTTAATTAATTAATCAATTGTAGTTTGCCAACAATATGCTCGAACTTTAATTGCCACACCCAGTGCCGCTGCTAGCCATATTGGTGCCCTAAGCATAATTCCATTATGATGACCCCCCCCCCACCCTGAAATTTGCCAGTTTTACTTTTTATTACCAAACATATAACTCAATACCAATAACACAATAGCAGCATCGCAGTATAAAACCTAGGAACACTAAATAGAGAAAGTAAAATCTTCACAGCTTTGCTGACTTTGTAAACATATGTAGAATAGCCAACACACACTACACATTTGAAAGTGCAAACTTTTCTTCAGTAAACAGAATTAGTAGCAGCACATCCACATTTCCCGAATTTAAGTTAATTAAACATGGACGGGCATCATCTCGCAGTTTCTTCTTCTTTCTTTTCTCTGATCTTGACTTATAATGTCTTTTCGGGGCCATTTCCAAATAAGTTGCCTAGGCAACCATCTGTCAAACTGCGTCAGGCGCACGCGCGATCAACCGGCGCTGCTGCGGGTGGTGGTGATATGGGAATGTTCGGCCGGTTTTTTTAAATATACATGGCTGAAATGTGCCTGCCTAATAATTTTTCTATAGCCTAATGAAATAAAATTAGATTTAAAAAAATGTTTTTCATTAGGCTATTTTTGGTGCCCCCTCATCACTTGGTGCCTTACGCAAAGCACGTGATGCGCGCGGCAGCGCTGGCCACACTCATGACAGAAAACATATTTACAATCCAAAAGAACGACGCGGGTATGATTGTAGTTGAGCCTGTCTTGGTTTCTCGGCTGAGCCATGGATTAAATCCCCAATTAAATGCTCTCCGCCGTCAGGATTCCCAACATCCGTGCCCGCTGTAGCGCTCGATGAAGCGCCATTTCTTTTCATCTGCTCACCTGTCTCCTCCGCCCTTTTTAGGTATTACAAAACGATCCATTTTTAGCTTCAAGAAAAGTGCGTAGCAGCTCTTGCGGGCTCGCGACACCGTCTTGAACGTAATGACGCAAGGCGCAGCGACAGCAACGTTCATGAGGCGTCGCTTTGATTCTTATGTTTATATTTTTTATATGTCGATTAATTATTAATTATTATTGTTCTGCGTAGTTTGAAGAGAACAATTTTTAAATCTTTATCCAGGATATATATAAAATATTTTTTAATCAGGAAGGGGTGGGGGGTCTAATGGGGGGTCAAGGCGTTTTTTGGAAGGGTCTTGAGAGACCCCAAGACCCCCCCTGGCGCCGCCACTGTTCAGGAGTATGGGGTCTGTGGTCCTTTACTAAGGGCTGTCAGGTCCCTGTACGGCCGAAGCAGGAGCTTGGTTCGCATTGCCGGCAGTAAGTCGGACTTGTTCCCAGTGCATGTCGGACTCCGGCAGGGCTGCCCTTTGTCGCCGGTTCTGTTTGTAATTTTAATGGACAGAATTTCTAGGCGCAGCCAGGTGCCGGAGGGTCTCAGGTTTGGGGACCACACGATCTCATCTCTGCTATTTGCGGTTAATGTTGTCGTGTTGGCCCCTTCAAACCAGGACCTTCAGCATGCACTGGGACGGTTTACAGCAGAGTGTGAAGCGGCTGGAATAAAAATCAGTACCTCCAAATCCCAGGCCATGGTCCTCAGTCGGAAAAGGGTGGCTTGCCCACTTCACTTGAGGAAGGAACTCTCCACCAGCCTGGAGGAGTTTAAGTATCTCGGGGTCTTGTTCACGAGTGAGGAAAGGATGGAACGGGAGATTGACAGACGGATCGGTGCAGCTTCTGCAGTGATGCGGTCGATGTACCGGTCCGTCGTGGTGAAGAAAGAGCTGAGCCGCAAGGCGAAGCTCTCAATTTACCGGTCAATCTACGTTCCTACTCTCACCTATGGTCATGAGCTTTGGGCGGCTGAAATGAGCTTCCTCCGCAGGGTGGCTGGGCGATCCCTTACTGTGTGTTCACACCGAGCGCGAATTAGGCGTCAAGCGCGAGTGATTTACATGTTAAGTCAATGCAAAGACGCGATAGACGCGCTTGCGGCGCGAATAGCGCGAATGAGGCGGCGCGAATGACACGAATCGCGCGAGTTGAAACTGAACTTTGGCGAAAATTCGCGCCGCGTTAACCAATCAGGAGCCTGCTCTAGTAGTGACGTAGACGACGTAGCGAGCAGAGGCAGAAACAAAGTGGAGGAGAAGTTAATCATCTCAGTGTGTGGACACCCGGAGCTGTATGATACTTGTTCATATTTTTATAAAAACAGGAATAAAAAGGATCTTGCTTGGAAGAAAGTGAGTGAGGAGGTCGGAGAATCTGGTAAGCTGTAAAAACATTCTTAACTCAATTTGAGTTATATATACATATTGAAACTAAAAGGTAGCTAAAGGCGGTAGATTGAGCTTATTATTTTACAACTACGTTCCCGCTAAAGTTCATGTGTTTATTCAGAGGAAGTGTGCAGAAAGAAGTGGAAGAGCTTGAGGGACACATATTTAAAGGAGAGGAGAAAGGAGACGGAGAAGAGTAGTGGGTCAGCAGCAGATTCAGGAAAAAGATGGAAGTACTCTGCGGTCCTGTCTTTTCTAGACCGCTTCGTCTCCCCACGGGAGACAAGCGGGAATATGGAAAGGGGGGATGAGGAGAATCAGGCCGCAGGGTACGACCACCCCGACCAGGGCGAGGCAGCAGTAGGTGTGTTGACAAGTGAAGCAATACAACAGGGCAACATGTAGTTGTTTTTATGATGAAAATATAGATTAATTTCTCTGTGACAGGTGTAATGTGCAATCAATATTTAAAATTGTCATGACAGATCCGACTGGTTCTTTTGATGGCAGTGAGCCTGGGTCCCCTCTGCCGGAACCTGCTGCTGCTTCTGCTTCAACATCTGCTGCTGTACCCAGAGGTGTGTACAGGCAATTATGACAATGTTTACATGCATATTATATTTACAGTGACGTTTGTGAATTAGTTTAATCCTTTTATGCCTTCTCATAGTACAAAATGTTTTATCATTTGTTACAGCACCACCAAGAAGAGCTCGGAGAAGGCCTAGGGAGCAGCCATCAGAGGTGGAGCGACAGCTGCTTGAAGCACTCCGGACCCGTCCTGTTGCCCCAACGCCGCCTCCACGCTCAGAGGATGAGCTCTTCCTCTTGAGTCTGGTCCCTTCCCTGGAGAGATTGCCACCTCAGACAAAGGAATTTGTGAAATTTCAAATTCACAAATTAATTTATGAAAGCAGCACAGTTGTGCTTAATTTGGAACAATTGGAGCCCACGGAGTAGTTTTTTTAAAAAGAGGCAGCAATCTCTGCAGGGAATGAAACAGACTTTCTCTCCTTTCTCCTCTACTTCATTTTGACCCTCACTCTTCCCTCTTCCAAACAAGATCCTTTTTATTTCTGCATGTAAATAGTTTTAAATGTTCTTTGTATATAGTTTTTATTTTTATAAATGTTTTTTAAATAAATGTTCTATAAAATGATCAAAGGTTTTGGTGTGTTACTTGGTGTATAACATAGTAAATCATCATTTATATTTGTTACATTCAAATATTATTTATATATTAAGACTACAATCATTCGAATTGTACATTCACTTTAATTATGTCGTATTGCAAATACACTCACAATAGTATAGTAAAAAAAAAGTTTTTGTGATTGGACCAGTGTTGTGGTATAGTGTAATGAGAATGTAGCAACGAGACGGATTGATTTTGGAGGATGGCTCCATTTATCATTTACAATATACAAAGTGTGGAAATCAAAAGAAAAGACAATAGAATGGAATAATTATAGGAGCTAAACATAAAAGACATAAACAGCACAGTATGTAATGAACAAAAACTATTCAGTCGGCTGCCACGGGACTGCTCCCTCAGCAGAAAAGTGAGCCATGAAACTGTCCCGAACCCGGATGGCCTCTGTGGCAGAATTATTTGCTGCAACCCGACCAAGACTCTGCAGCGACTCCTCTGTACCTTGCACCCCCGCCCTCACAGCAGGTGCCTCTTCAGATCTCCTCAGAAAGTTGTGGAGGACACACGTCGCCTTCACACACCTCTCCACAACATCAGGCTGAACCTCTATGAGGCGGCGATATATCCTCCACTGTGAGGACAGGATTCCAAAGGCATTCTCCACCACCAACCGGGCTCTGGACAGACGGTAATTAAATACACGTCTCTCTCTGGGAAGGGAGCGCCAAGGGAATGGCCTCATGGTGACAGTCAGGTGGCAGATGGAGGGTGCCACCACGGAGTGCCTGGCCAAAGGCTGAGTTAGACAGAATCCCACCATCGCTTGTCCGGCCATATCCCCCAACATCAATCACCCGGAAGCAATACCTTGCATCCACAACAGTTAGAAGAACTAGAGAAAAATGTCCCTTGTAATTAAAAAACTGGGATCCGGTATTGGGGGGTGACTTTATCATGACGTGCTTGCCGTCCAGTGCTCCACAGCAGAGCGGGAAGTTCCACCTCTCCTCAAAACCCTCTGCAATGGACCTCCATTCATCTGTGGAGGGCACAGCCATGAACTCCTCTACTAAGCAGTCCCAGATTGCAGTCGCCACATCTGGGACAATCTTGCAGACTGTGGAGACACCAACACGGAAGCTGCTGGCGATGGTCCGGAAGGAGTCTCCTGTGGCAAGATATCTGAAAGAGAAAATAAAATGAACATGGTTATAAATGCAGATTGTGATTCCATATTAGAAAATATAAATAGTTTACAGTTAAATTTATTGTTAGTGGCAAGATGAAAACCACTATATTCTGTTTCAAAGTTTCACATTGCATCTTAGCATTTAAAAATGCAATAAATACATTTAATCAATTTAACCGTTATTTTTCATATTGAAACTGTCGAAAATACACAAGAAAGTGAATTAATCAACATGACAGCCTCAGAACTCAATGCAAAACTAATATTACATACAGGCAACGGAATAAAAAATTGATTCAGTAAGTCATCGCTACTAAAATTAATTTGAAACAAACTCGTCATGTGTATGTGGAGGTTCAGTCGTTAATTACCTGTAATCACACAGAATATTAAATTATTTACTGACCGGAGACAGATTGATAGGCGCTCTGCAGGTGGAATACAGCGCCTGTAGTTAGTGTCCTGGAGGGAAATCCTCCCACCGACACGGGACAACAGGTCATCGAACTGGGGCCTGCTCAGTCAGAAGTACCGCTGAGGGGCCGTCATCCAGGCGCAGCTCCTGGAGGAGTTGGTGAAACTCACCAAGCTGGGTGCGCCTCCGAAGGATCGGGTGGACCCAGACACGGCGCTGAACTTGTTTACGCCGTTTTTCAGCCTTCCATAGCACATACAGTGAAGCTATCCTCTCAACGTAATCCATGTCCGCCATTTCGCAAAGACTGGATTCGCCTGGCTCCCATCAAGCGAATTTGACACGCGAATAGCGCAAATGACGCGAATTTCACGCGCGAATAGCATGAATGAAGCGAATTTCACGCGCGAATGAAGCGAGTAAACACAAAATGTTCAAGCGTCCAACTACTCGCGAATAGCGTGTTTTTGACGCCTCATTCGCGCTCTATGTGAACACACAGTTAGAGATAGGGTGAGAAGCTCGGTCACCCGGGAGGAGCTCGGAGTAGAGCCGCTGCTCCTCCACATCAAGAGGGGTCAGCTGAGGTGGCTTGGGCATCTGTTACGGATGCCTACTGGACGCCTTCCCCGAAAGGTGTTCCGGGCCCGTCCGACCAGGAGGAGACCCCGGGGAAGACCTAGGACACGCTGCTGGGACTGTCTCCCGGCTGGCCTGGGAACGCCTCAGTGTCCCCCCGGAAGAGCTGGAGGAAGTGTCTAGGGTGAGGGATGTCTGGGCATAGCAAAAATACGTTACCTTAGAGCCCTGAATCAAGATAATGTGGTTCACTATAACCATGATGAGAAATTTTAATACTGTCACATCTCTAGAACTAACATTCTCTCTCAAGCACACACAAACACATACGTGTGACTGCATATGGCGGCATTACAATGCCAAAAAGAAACGAGCGCACTGCTGATGCTGGCTGCGCGCGGAAAATAACTTCCGCGAGATGACAACGGATCTACACGCGAGGAAACGGGATCCCGCGAGCTCGTTCGAAACGAGCGCTCTCGCCTGCTGTTTTTGCTCACGCGAACATTTTAAATTTTGGCACTCGCGGGGCGGAACTTTTGCTGTTTGGTTGTAACCTCAAACGTCATTGGTCACTTCCCCTTTTCCGGAAGTCACTTGTGATTGGACCTCCGTGATCATCAATCTAGACCTTCAGACAATATGGCTTCACCAACGAACCAGGTGCATGTGAGTAAGCACTTTGTGTTTCATTAATATTAAGCATAGTTGTTTTAATGTTATTTAATTAATGTTTAAGACATTTTTTATCATGATTTTTTTTGTTTACTGCAGTTATGTGTTTTACGGTTATAGCGTTGTAAATGTGTCGAAATGTATACATTTTAATTTTATATTTCTAACACTGTGTTGTGTTTTATCATCTTGTCATCAAATAACTAGGTATTGGAGCAAATGGGAACACAGTCATAGGTTTTGTAATTTACCACTATACCCTTGCTCGCCACTGTGAATTAACACTATATTTAAGTTACCCAAACAACGGTTTTTAACACTACACAATCCTTTGAACAAAATACCAACCAACATCACATGTATAACCAAATCAAATGTTGGTGTCCTGGGTATTACTATTATGTTAATTTAAAAAATATGGTATGTGCAAATGGCGTTTACTGTACTTAACTCAACCTCAGGGTTGTTGATAGAAGGGATACAGCTACAGAAGGGGTGCAAAATCTCATCATATAATTACATGAAATGACATTAGCTATCGCCTACACCTACACCAACCCTAAATTTAAACCTAACCTTACAATAATAAAAAATATTAATTAACTGTTTTCAGCGTGACGACAAATTATACGGTATTGAAGTCTGCATGCCCAGTGAAGGTAGTTGTATCCCTTCCAGTCAAAACCCATCCTCAGAAATTGTGCTCATTAGGTTATTAATGGGTTTAAAAAAAGATGAATAAGATCATTATGTGATGTGTTGATATCTAATGCGGCTGGGTTAAAGCATATTGTATTTCTCTTCATTCTGCAGCAAACTCTGAAAAGGCATCTTTTGGAGGAGCTTCTCTCTAAGTTTGAGAGAGCACTTCTCAGATCACCGCTTGACCCTGATTACATTGAATTTGTCTGTCGCCAGCAGCTCTACCTCATGCAAGCACTCTGTGGACATGTGGAAATACCCACTGATATCATTCAGGCTCTGCAAGAGGTGTTTGAAATTGTCAGACAGCCACCATATTCCACAGCTCCACGTGCAATGGTGGATTCCACTACTGGTCTGAGAGGACGTCCAAGGTTTGCAATTGAAAGAGAAGAGTTAGCAGAGAAGCTGGAGACGAACCTTCCTGTGCATTATATTGCAAAAATGATGGGTATTTCCAAGAGAACCATCTTTAGAAGGATGAAAGATTTTGGCCTTTCCATCTCAGTCTTGTATAGCAGCATCACAGATGAGGAGTTGGATAACTCTGTTCGAGCAATTAAGGATGATATGCCTGCATCTGGTTACAGAATGGTCAGAGGGAGGCTGTTGTCTTTAGGTATACGTGTGCAATGGCACAGAATAACTGCCTCAATGCACCGAGTTGATTCAGTTGGAATCCTTTCAAGACTGGCCACGTTGGGATGTGTGATGAGAAGAACCTACTCTGTTCGGGGGCCCCTTTCTCTTGTCCACATAGACACAAACCACAAATTGATACGGTAAGTGCTTAAGTGTATTCTAAGCATATATATATATATATATATATAAATGTCCTCTTAATTTTTACCACTTTTATTTCCAGTGACCGAGGGGGAATGGTTACACGTGGTTTGCCACTACAAGGGCAATCAGCAATCCTTCCTGTCTCCTTCTAGTCTTACGCATTTTACATTAGATATTGCTATTTGTTGCTAGTCAGTAGAAAATCTAAATGGAACAATACAAAGAAAGCAAATCAAAGTGTAGCATAAAAGAACATCACAAGAAATGACAAAGCATGTTTTGGTCTCTGTCTTTTGAATAGTGTTAAGAACTGTGTGGAGAGAAGAACCCAATTGCAGGCAGACTCGGGGGTGAAGGAGATAACAATAAATTTTAATACACAATAAACACAAAACAAAGACTCACGATGGAGTAAAACCAAGACTAGACAAATAATAAGGACATCAGGACATGGACTAACTAAACTAGAAAAATAAACACTAAGGACAAGACTAAACTGACTCACCAAAATACACTGAACGAGAACTTGTACTTGACACAGCATAGAGGAACAAAGTACAAGATACAAGATACCAAATACAATGAACGAGCACAGGACAATAGACAAGAGGAGGCTTTAAAGGGAAACAAACACAGGATAATTGAACAAGGGGCAGGTGTAGGTAATGAGACACTAATGGGAAGGCTAACGAGACAAAAGGGCGGGAAACACTGACGAGACACGAGAAAGCACATGGCATGTCAGAATCAAAACAAAGCCATGTCTTTCTCACACAAAACCTAAGGCTATGCCATGACTCCGCTGCAAGACCAAAAATAAACATGACATGATAGCGGAATCATGACATAAGCCCCCCCTTAAATGAACACCTCCAGGTGTTCATCAAGGGGTAGACTAACAAGACAAGACAGACTGGGAACACGACAATACAAGGCAAAACAAAGAAAACAAGATCAGGGGCAAACAAGCATGCAAAATCACAGGGTTGGGGTGAGACAATAAAAATAATAAACATGGGAGGGGGGGTGGGGGAACAACAAAGTTCACGGGAGGAAGTCCAAGAGGGTAGGGATAGGGTGGGACAGTCCTAGTTCCCGGGGGCGCTCGCGAGCGTGGAATCCCCGGGGACTTGATGGGAGAAGTCCTCGGGGGAACTGTTCTTGTTCCTGGCTTGAAGGCCGGCTGAGCCGCCGGCTGAAAGGCCGGCAGGGCAGGACTGGGTGCAGGACTTGACGCCGGCTGGAAGGCCGGCAGGGCAGGACTGGGTGCAGGACTTGACGCCGGCTGGAAGGCCGGCAGGGCAGGACTGGGTGCAGGACTTGACGCCGGCTGGAAGGCCGGCAGGGCAGGACTGGGTGCAGGACTTGACGCCGGCTGGAAGGCCGGCAGGGCAGGACTGGGTGCAGGACTTGACGCCGGCTGGAAGGCCGGCAGGGCAGGACTGGGTGCAGGACTTGACGCCGGCTGGAAGGCCGGCAGGGCAGGACTGGGTGCAGGAGTGGACGCCTGGGCCGGACTTGGGACCACCGGACTTGGGACCACCGGACTTGGGACCACCGGACTTGGGACCACCGGACTTGGGACCACCGGACTTGGGACCACCGGACTTGGGACCACCGGACTTGGGACCACCGGACTTGGGACCACCGGACTTGGGACCACCGGACTTGGGACCACCGGACTTGGGACCACCGGACTTGGGACCACCGGACTTGGGACCACCGGACTTGGGACCACCGGACTTGGGACCACCGGACTTGGGACCACCGGACTTGGGACCACCGGACTTGGGACCACCGGACTTGGGACCACCGGACTTGGGACCACCGGACTTGGGACCACCGGACTTGGGACCACCGGACTTGGGACCACCGGACTTGGGACCACCGGACTTGGGACCACCGGACTTGGGACCACCGGACTTGGGACCACCGGACTTGGGACCACCGGACTTGACGGGACCACCGGACCTGACGGGACCACCGGACTTGACGGGACCACCGGACCTGACGGGACCACCGGACCTGACGGGACCACCGGACTTGACGGGACCACCGGACTTGACGGGACCACCGGACTTGACGGGACCACCGGACTTGGGACCTCAGGAGGCCCGCTGGACGATCGGGCCCTCCTGCTCGTATGGCGCCCCCCCAAAAAATATTTGGGCTGAGTCCCGGTCTCCTCCTCTGGCTGGAGCTTCGGCTTGGACATTACGCCCCTCCTCGGCTTCTTCTTCGACCGGCTCACGGTGGGTGTAGCCGGTTGTGGAGAAGCGGTGGGGAGCATGACTAGCTCCATGCTGGAGGAGTCGAAGGGTGCAGAGGGCGAGGAGAGGCACACGGTCCCGATCTGCAAAACCCGACCCTCAGGGCCCGAGTCCAAGAGGGCCGTGGAGTTGGGATGGGCTGAGACCCGGGGCGAATCCCGATCGCAAATCCAGCTGACCAGATCCGTAAAGCCCAGGGGTCTCAGCCTCCTCATCTCCGACTGGGAGAGCGGTTCTGCGAGGCAGCGGTTGAATATGCTCTTCAACTCCTGCTCCGTGAAGCAGCCTCGTTTAGATGTTGCTAAGAATTTGTCTGCAAAGTCCCAAATATAGGTGTTGCCCTGCCGGAGGCCAAAGAGGAGGTGCGCCTCCTTTACCCGGTCTCCCGGGTCCATGCTGCCTGCTGGGTTCGGTTGTGGCTCGTTCATTCTGTTAAGAACTGTGTGGAGAGAAGAACCCAATTGCAGGCAGACTCGGGGGTGAAGGAGATAACAATAAATTTTAATACACAATAAACACAAAACAAAGACTCACGATGGAGTAAAACCAAGACTAGACAAATAATAAGGACATCAGGACATGGACTAACTAAACTAGAAAAATAAACACTAAGGACAAGACTAAACTGACTCACCAAAATACACTGAACGAGAACTTGTACTTGACACAGCATAGAGGAACAAAGTACAAGATACAAGATACCAAATACAATGAACGAGCACAGGACAATAGACAAGAGGAGGCTTTAAAGGGAAACAAACACAGGATAATTGAACAAGGGGCAGGTGTAGGTAATGAGACACTAATGGGAAGGCTAACGAGACAAAAGGGCGGGAAACACTGACGAGACACGAGAAAGCACATGGCATGTCAGAATCAAAACAAAGCCATGTCTTTCTCACACAAAACCTAAGGCTATGCCATGACTCCGCTGCAAGACCAAAAATAAACATGACATGATAGCGGAATCATGACAAATAGGTACAACATCATAATATTTGGTGGTGTGGATGGTTACTCCGGGGGCCTGTACCATGAAGCTGGTTTAGGTGGCTAGCCAGCTATGTTTCAGTTTAGTTTGTGCCAACCCTGGGTTTTAGGTACCATGAGAGTAGCTCGGCTTTATTCGGTGTTCGTCGCCATGGTATCTTACGCTGCACGGCTAACCTGCTCCGGGGCAGATTATGTTCTGGATTCGAGATTCAGACTGAAGTTTGACCAATAAGCTGTGAGCAAAGAAACATATAGGTGACGTAACTGACTCACAGTGCGTGTTAGAATGGCTAGTTATTTTTACACGGTTTAATCAAATAAAAATACTAATATCAAAATATAAAAATATATATTACAAATATAAAATCAAATATTGTTTACCATATAGGTAAAATCTGATTTTACAGATTTGCTGGCTTTCCCTTACACTCACATGAAATTCAATTTACTTACTTATATTCCACTTTTATTGTATCACATGTATTTGCATTGCATTTTTATACATTCTTGTCTGTGGTGCAGAACATCTAGGAAAACTTTCAGTTTCACTGTATTAGGACATTTTTCTTTGTCCTGAACAGTAGTTTTTATTAAGGCTTCAATGAAATGACTGACCCTGGTTAATGGCGCAAAGACTAGTCTATTAAAGGTAGAGGCTTATGCATTCTGTTGTAAAAGCAGGCAGTTTTATTAAGTGTAATTCTTATATTTTCTTCCGCTTTGTGTTGCAGAACACACCGCTATTTTATAATTCTGAGCTCCGTCTTCTTTCTGCAAAAAAACAACTAGTTTTTATCATATCAGACTAAAAGGAGACCAACATGCAACCAGTCAGCATTATTTTTTGGGCAACTTGTTTGACATGAACCATCAGTACACGGTGCATTCATTGATTTTAAACACGTAAGATGTCAGAGTTTACAATGCAGAAGCGTTGTGGTGTCATTTGCCTGTGAAATTAGCCGTTTGCAGCTTTAACAAATTTGTACAGAAGTTCAGAAATATATGAGAATGAACTTTATTTGCACGCGACTCCTCTCATGTGTACTCGGAAGGGAAATGATGAAGCAGATGTAAGGTTAACTTTCTTGCTTCTGCTGCCTGAATGGATGTTTTTTGTCCGCGCGCAGGTTAAAGTTGCAATAGAACATTCAATGAACATTTGTTGTAATATTTCTGTACCCATGCCTTACATAAAGTTGCCCGCAAGGACACGGACCCCTAGTTCCACCGAGGACCACGCGGATCCTGTTTGCCCTACAGCACTACAGTAAATATGTGTACTATATAGTGTTTAACTTGCGCATTAACGCAATCAGCAGTGTTTCTGAAACACTTCTCTCTTGCGTAGACAGCAGAAACATATCAGTCCATGGCTGAAATTCATGTTTGTGTTCATATTGTGGAAATCGCTTTATCCATTTATAATGCGATTGGTTTAGCCATGCTGACGTCACTCGTTCATGTGCACGCGCGCGCAAACTAATCTTAGCTTCAGGATCAAAGCTTGAGTTGACAAAGAAACTCCATGAGCTGCTTCATGGTACCAACAAAGCTTGATCACGTTGGTTTGGTTTTGTCAACCCAAAACTAATCCAACTACCCTGAGTTTCAGCTACATTCATGGTACAGGCCCCGGGAAGGTATGTTTACACTCTGTTTCTGTAAAAAACAAACAGTTGTATAGTTTGTATAGTTACTATGGTATCAAGATAAAGTCCAGTCACTATGATTCCTGTTTATTGAAAAGTAGGCTGTAATACAATTGATTCCTGTGTTACATTTCCTCCTACCTATACTTGCTTATTGTTTCACTATTGTTTCTTTTCCTTTGTTTTTTGAGGTTCTGTACTTGAACACAGCAAACAATAACCGTGCATTAACAGCATACAACTTCTTCTCAGTAGGAGTCCAAAAATATGGTTTACCATCAAGGTGAGTAATAGCTTTTCAATTTTAATGTCCCTAAATGTATTTCAAGATTTTTTTTAATTTAGGGTCAGAGGAGACCAAGGAGTGGAGAATGTACAGATTGCCAGGTTCATGTTTACTTCAAGAGGCACTGACCGGGGAAGTTTCATTTCCGGTAAAAGCGTCCATAATCAGAGGTCAAGTGCAATTTTCTAGACTTTATAATTTCAGTAACTACACATTATAACATCTGTAAGTAGCTTTAGATTTCCCTTTAGGTGACCAAATATTTTAAATTTAGTTATTATACTTCACCTCGAAATTCTTGTTAACAGAATTGATTTTAAAGGAAAATAATTGGATTTAAAATGTAAAATTTACTGCATTTCTAATAGGATTGAGCGTCTTTGGCGTGATGTCAGAATCATGGTGACCAACAAATATTTAGACATGCTACACTCCCTGGAGTCTGAAGGACTGCTTGACATATCAGTGGTTGAGGACCTTTTCTGTGTGCACTACACTTTTCTCCCAAGACTTCAAGCAGACTTGGACACATTTGCAGAAGCCTGGAATCATCATCCACTCTCAACAGAAGGCAATCGAAGCCCAGAGCAGCTGTGGCAGATTGGACTGATGCACACAAATGTTGACCAGTTGGACAGTTGTGTGGTATTGTGGCCCTACTTTAGAACCTCTGTCATCACACTGTTTATGCATACATTAAGTTAAAAAATGTACCATGTTTTTAACTGCTTTTCCTTAGGACATTGAAGAGCCAGATCTAGACTGGGACGTAGTAGCTTCATATGATGCCTGTGAAGATTTGGGAGTTGTTGTTCCAGAATTTGAATGTCCTTTGAGTTCAGATGGGTTGAGTGGTCTTGAAGACCTGCAAAATTTAGCTGGTTATAATACCCCTGCCAAAGAACTGTATTTGCCTTGTCGGGAGTTTGTTTCAACAAATATTGTGTAATTTAAAAAACACAAAGCAAAAAGATTGCATATTGTCTTTATTTACCATCGAAACTGACTACATTGAGAATGTCCATTACTTGTCCTTGTTTTTGAATTGAGAGTGGATACATTTTTTGCCAAAAAAAGTCAATGATAAACAATAAAAAAGAAATACAATTGCTATAAAATCATAACATTTTAGCATACAAACAACGTACAGTGAGCCAACACTCATCTCATGAACGACCAAATTCTTTGCTGTTCCTCACAGCCTGACTTATAATGAACGGGAACTCTGTCCCTAGGTGCCGTGTAGGCAAGGTCATGGTACAGGAACATGCATTCACGAGAGGGTAGCATATACTGTGTTGGCCATACCGCAGCTGACAGTCGTGATCAAATTCAACATATATTTTAAATTTTTCTCTCTGTGCAGAAGTAATGGGAACATGTCCCTGACCACTAAGCCACTGCATAAAACTGCTGACAGTGATCTTTGTTGTGAACTGTGTAGGAGAACCCAAGTGCAGGCAGCAAAAACGGAGATGAAGGGGTTTACAAGACTTTAATATATAAAACAGAAAACAAAAGCCCACAATGGGGTAAAAGACTTGACTTGACTTGACTCTAGCAGGTTAGAGGTACAAGAACGGCATACAAATTCATCCAAGGTAACACGTATGACGAACCAGCACAAGACAATAGACAAGAGGGCATTAAAAAGGGAGACTAACAAAGGAGATAACAATGGGCAGGTGTGGGTAATGAGACACAGGAGGAAAGCAATACTAGGAACGAGAGGGGCAGGGCCAATGACGAGACTGGAGAGAACACATATTATGTCCTGATTGACAATAATATGTTTCTCTCCACATAAAACACGTGGGTCTGTCATGATTCTGCTCCTAGACCAGAAAACCAAGACAAGATTAGGCAGAATCATGACAGATCTTGATCTCTGTTGCTTCTTTAGTGCACTCCCCCTGTTTGTCGTCACATTCACCTCTCCATTCCTGACCATTGCTCACTTCTGCAAAAAACAAGATAAAAACATTTCCATGGCTGCTCTTTTTCTTTTCTTTATGATTCATGTCATAGTATTTTTAAATAATGGCGGCTGAATGGACCATACTGAAATTTATGTAAGTGGAATATAATTCAGAGTAATGTTACCTTCATCTTCAAGGCTTTGAATGAAGTCCTGCAAGAAATTTACAATTCTTGATTCCCTCTGCCGCTTGATTGAACCTGCCTCACTTAAAACGGGTGACAGGGCCATCACGAGAAAATCTGCATCAGGCTGCAAATCAGAAAGAACAACCTTGTATTATAAACAAATCAAAACATGCATCTGGTTAACATGCAAGTAACAACACTTACTTTTTTAAAGTGGCCCGGTACAAAAACCTGGTGAAATAAAGGCTGATTTTGTTTCACCATTTCAAGGAGGCCGTAGAGTTCCAATCCTTGGCACATTTGCTGGAGCATTGGCAGGATTCGGACAGAAGAATGCAGGATTACAGCACTTCATATAAGAGTAAAATAAGAAAAAATGTTAATAAAGTTTCTGCTATTTTGAGATCTACATGACCAGTCAAAAGAGTAAAATATTTTATCAATTATTGTACAGACGTCAACCATTAAACAAAGCATCACTTAAAAAATGACATTAACTATATTGTGTCCGTTTCAGTGCTGGAAATTGAAGTTCTGTTATTCTTTCAGTCTGGTTCTTTATTCCTTTTCCCTCCTAAATCAACCGATTAGGGTTAAAGTCATTAAGAATCAGATTGAAACAAAACATCACAGAAAAACATACTAAACCTGACAATGTCCTCCTTTCTATCACATGCTAAAGATCCAGTGTACCCGCATGCTATGATTCTTTCAGAAAGGTCAAGCAAGGCTGTAGTGTCCGCTGTCTCAATCTAAAAAATATAAAAATTCTTTAATGCTTAGTTTGGTTTAACTTCTAGCACAATATACAGGTAGTAGGGTTGAATTAACTGAATTAGAAAACCTTATCAATCAGGTCTAGCAGGTCTGCATCAGACTTAGACAGCTGATCTTTATTAATCTCCCCAGTAGAGATGAAATTGTAAATCCACTCCAAGAAAAAATTTGGCGGAGGGCCATCCTGTGCAATGCTCACAGCCATTATTTCGCCAACTGTCCTAAAGTACAACAGGCCAGTTCATAAATTGGCAAAAGGCATTAGATGAAAAACTCACATTACAGGATATAGATAATAAACACACCTGTAATTGTCATGCTGAAACTCTGTGATAGAATACTTCAAATTTCTCCCAACATCCCCTCCCTCAAAGAATTTTGCCTCAATCCCAGCCATCATTTCTGTTAAAAAAAGTATATTATTACTATTAATAAACAAATACGTGGAAACCTTAGTGGAAAAAATTATGATAATATTTCATAACAATGCATAAACTATTCAATGGCACTACTGCATCTAAGGAAAACAAAAACAAACCTGTCAGAAATTCCTTCATTAGAGCACCACTGTCTATACCAGGCTCTCCAATGAAAGTGACTCTGAGGGGATTCTTCGGAGAGGATTTCTTCTGCCGTTTCCACTGTGTCAATCCTCGGCTAAACATGTCCTCCCTTGTGACGCAGACACTGAAAATAGTTGTGGGGTCTATTGCCTCTTTAAGTTTGATGACCACCTCTGTAAGGCTTAAGAAAACCAACAGATAAATTATTTAGCTTTTAGCAAAGTAAAAAAAGAACTGTAATTTAAATGTACCTGTTTGGTTTATCTTGCTTTTGTTCCATTACATCCAAATCTATGTTTGACCTATCTTCAAATCTGAAAGAGACAATACAATTGAGCAAAATGGAAACTACTGCCACAGAAACCAAGGGTTAATTGTAAAACAATTAAATAATTACCTGTCCCCACAGGTACTTGCATGTACTTCAATAAAGTGTTCTGGATACATGGAAGAACATACAGGGCAAGAGACCTTCCAAAGATGGAGAAATACTTTAAAATGCAACACATGCACAAAAACACTACATGCCTGTGCTCGCACTCGTATTACTTGGACATCCATCATTGCTGAAGATGAACTTGCTGAAGTCATCAAAGATTCCAACTCATCCCCCAACTGTGGATGTAAACGAATAAACAAATGTAAAATATATGATTCAAGGTGAGAACCAATTACTTTACAGTTTCCATGATATGTAATGACATTTAAGTTATTACTTACATTCCCACTAAAATTATCCACTTTTGTGGAAGCAGATGCCACTTCTGAAGCATTTTTATTTAAATCACAGTTGTCAGTGTTGGTTATAGTTTAAACGGGAAACTCAATTTTCTATTCCCAATTCCAAACTCGATTCAGCCCATCACATAGTGATATTAATAATAATTGAAATCAAACTTTGATGCTCCTTTTCTCATAATTAAATTAGAAGACATAAACCTGCACAGATTAGGACATTTCTTTTCAAGGGAATTTAACATTTAGAAGAAGTTTAGTTGGTATACACATAATGCTAAATTCCTACAGTGGCATTAACATCACTCACTTTTGTTGAAATGGTTGGCTCTTCTGGATAAGATGACATCAAGTATTGGTCCTGTAACAAATGAAATGCTGATTTTGTACATATTTGAAATAGTGAACGATTTAACTTCGGTTACATTGTTAAATACATATATATGTATGTGTGTATAATGTATATTTAAATAAAGTAGACCTTACCGTTTCACAATCGCTGCTGTTAATCCATATATCTGTCTCACATTTTTGAACATGCACAGCTAGGAGTTGAAACGGCATTTCTGTGTGACATTTGGGACATGTGGCTTCTGGCATTTTCTCAAATTCTTTGGATGAGTAAGTTAAAAGGGAGACGTCAAGACATTGTATTGGCATTATATATAGATAGCCTTTTCCTCCAGCAGTTTTAATGAGGTAGGACCCTGTGTATCCTTCACCTTCTGGGGCAACAACATTTAACTTCCGCTGACCTGATCCACCTGAGGGACAAAGACCAGAAGCCTCGCTTAGCCATTATCAGTTACAGAAGTTAATGAAGACCCCAAATATATGTTTCTTCACCATCTTCAAAATTTAACTCTAACTTGGCAATTTATTTTAATGTTAAACACAACAACACATGTTCAAAAGTTATCGCTGTGAAAATTATCAAAGATCCCACTCAAAGTGACAATTCAGTGTAGTGATGTCTGACATTGAATTCACAGTGAAACTTTGAACAGAAATCAACCAAGCTTTCTTACCAACAGCTTTATAGAGCATCCAGGCTCCCTCCAATGACTCCATTTTTGGGTAAGTCTCCAACAACAGTTTGGATATCTGGTGGTAGTAAACACACCCCAAGCTTTATTACGATGACAGTGGCAGTGGCTACATTAAAAAGTAAATCTACAGTATTAGTGATACAAATTGTATATATAAAGTGAAAGTAATTTAATGTATGAAAACAAATATTAAAAAAATAGTTAAATGTCAAATATTAAAGCAACACTTTTTCAGTTGTTAACCGGATGAATTCTACCCGTGTAGCCTCATAGCAGCCACAAGCGCACACTGTAAGTTCTGTGTTCTGCATTCGCCGGTACCATCAGCTTACTTACATTTACATTTATTCATTCGGCAGCGACTTACAAGTAGTTTCTTTTTTTTACAGTGTCACATTACTGCAGAGCAATCAGAGGTAATGTGTCTTGCTCAAGGGCACTTCAGTCATGACCTGCTGGCACTGAGATTAGAACCTTCTGATCACAAGCCCAACACTCTAACCACCAGGCCACAACTGACCCCCTACTTAAACAATAGCTTATGCATTGAAATTATTTAAAACACTGGTAACAGACAATAAACTCAGCGCTTATTAACCACATGGGGGAGAGGTGATCAAAAGTTCTAAACTGTTGCTTTAAAATATACACATTTTAGGTTCAAAATCAGTAAGCTTTCCAAAGGATTTACATGTAAAACATAAAATGGCAGACCTCAGAGTGGTCAGCATCCTCTGGGATAGCAATAGTCCTCCGTCCTAATCCAGCCTGAAGAAGCATTAACTCATCAGAGGCCTTTGGGGTCCTTTCAAGACTTTTGTTTACCAGCAAAAACTGTATTGGAGTTGATTTGGCAGGCCTTTTATTAGAAGCTGGGGTAAAGCCTTTTCGTGCTCTGAATAGACCAGGGAATGCTCTGATAGGAAAATAAACTGATATGTCAATCATGTATTAATAATCCCAATGGGCTCATCTAAACTACCCATTACAAAAGTAGTTCTAAAGGTTTACAAAGTTTTGCTTGAAACTTAAGGTAAAGTATGCTTTGAGCTAAGGGGTTACTATTGTAAGCATTTTATCAGATCAGTTTCTTACAACTAAGTATTAATCTGGTTTCCTTGAGAGATGCAAACCTGGCCATACTCTGCTCCATTGAATTTCCTGATGCAACACTTAGGTTCCGCTGCGGTCTTATTGCAGACCGCACCCTGTTGCCAGAGGTTCCCTGACCCTGTAGTTGTGTTGCTTGCTGTCTGCTGGATGCTGTGACCTGCTCTCTCTGAACCTGTCCTGCATCTGTTAAAACGGTTCAAAACTGTATACAAAACTGCCATTGTGGCTATATAGTTCTTAAAGCAATATTATGCAAGTCGAATCCAGGTTTGCAATGTTTAATTCAAAGACCAGTGAAGGTTCAAGAGAAGGGCCTGTGCCCCTGTGTCAATAAGCTTACCCACTATTTATATACCATTAGATATCCTTTTTCCCCTGTAAACCCCATAATTTACAGATTCAAAATTATCTACATGCGTATCTACTGTACATCAACAATGATTTGCTAATAGCAGTAAGTGAATGATCACAACAGAAAATTTTTACTTTACTGTATTTTAACTGTGAGCAGTGATGAACATTAAAACAATGTTCTGCGTGTTCAAAATTGGAGAGAGGCCAGTTAAGAAAATGTTGAAATTTATTGACCGGAAGATTCAAAAATACAACAGCTGTTGGGTGGGTTTCTCAGATACAGAATCTTACATAAAGAACCGACAGTTTCACAGCTTTTATGATATTTCACGACGGGTCTCTTCTCCAATCAGCTTTCTCTTCTTTGTCTTGTCTCAGCCAATCAGATCACACTGCTTTGCTCTCGAATCATCTGCAACACATTATATAGAGGCCCCACAATCCACCACATTCCATGCGGCTCCCTGTGTAATCTAATCTTTACACACACATACCGTTTCCTGTGGAAAATACCCTCAAAATCATCCCAACTCTTGGCTAACACAACTCACACACTTGGTTATATTTTCAACATATTATGCACAGTTAGTAATCAATAATGAAATCATAAAGCATATTACATGTAAAGGCACGTTTAATACCACAATAAAATCCTTCAGTGTGCACATTCCTTCCCCCAAAAAGAAGATGCTTCTTGTTACACACACACATAAGCAGAACATGCAACCCCCCCACTTACTGACCACATTCCAATCTCTGGCAACATCTAGCAACTGTAGAACTCTCAGCTTCAAGCTTTTGTTCACAATCATGTCATGTAGGAAAATACATCTGATTTAAACAAAATTAATCATCCATTTTTATATCGATCTATATATTGATCTTAATTCCCACAATTCCCTCTCTTGACCACTAAAAGTGGTCACAAATTATCACAATCATCGTTATCCTCCTCATCTAGGAAGTGGTCGCCAGACAATAGAGGCATGGTATATTTGGTATGGGTTAGGTCTGTCTTTTCTATTGCCGCTAATATCAATCGGTTACATAGTGATCTGATACAGGGAATACAACAGCATCCACATGAGACAAAAATACCTACAAATACAGCTATCGATACCACAATCGACATTATTACTGATTTCCATTTGCCTAGTGCCTTGTCTAGCCAATCTCCAATAGGATTATTTACTCCTGAATGTTCCTTCATTTCGATAGACAAAGTTTTTAAACCGTCCAATGCCCTAGTGACTGATCCGTCTGGTGCTGTATTATTAGGAATATAAGTATAAGTAAGCAAAGATCACCAAACATAACACATACTCCTCCCTTTTCTGCCAACAACATGTCCAGAGCCATACGGTTCTGTATAGCCATCAGTGAAGTTGGTGCTAGCTGTTCCGCTAAACCATCTACGGCATCCCTTGTCATATTTGCTAACCTCATCACATTATAATGCACATAATTAATCCTATCTACATTCTTGTTCAGGGTGACTGGAAAAAGAGCAGCTATTATTGGTATATTCTCAAAACCTGCTGCCACTTGGTTCACTAGTTTATATTCATCCGGTACACTTCGTGGAATTCCTATCGCATCGATATACGTAGGACTATTTAATGATAAATCTACACTTGAACCTATTGCTCTCTTTGTAATGATGTGTCTCCTACGTCTTCTAGTCAATGTTGCTGAATTCACGGTTTCCGTTCTGACTGCTCTGTCTCCTATCAGGGTTATTGGAGCTCCCAGTCTTACCAAAGCACACACTCCCTTTGCCTGCTCAGGTATCCTAGTAAACAATCTTCAATCTCCACAATAATAATACAAACCTGCCCTAGCCCACGTACCTATTTTAGTCCCATTATCTACTATTATCTGATCACACCACTCCTTGTTTATCTCCCCCAGGTTGGTGATTGACGTTTATTATCATAGCAAGTATAATTTGCTTTCTTTGGTGTAAATGGACCTGCCCGTGAAAGATTGGGTATTGGTGGAAATATTGCTGCTAGTGTGGTACAATTTTTTGGACTGGCCATCCGTGTCAATGCCAACATACACTCATAACCCCACGTATCGTTTTGGTACAACGGGGCTGGTTCAATATATAAATGGGGTCTTGCATTAGCACATCCTACACAATCATCTAAGCTCTGTTCTCTGGCTGTGGTAATTAGCCATTCCAGCCACAAATTATTTTCCCCATATCCTGTGGCTCTTTCTATCATATCTTCAGGTTTTAACATGGTGTAATCTATTTCTACTACTCCATTCTTTTGTCCTACCTATAATGGCTCAGCTACTGTCCCATTTCTTTCCTCCTCAGGTGAACTGTCCACAACAAATTTTATTACTGCTTTTCTATCTGTTCCTTGCATGTGCACCCCCATTATAAGGAAAAATTCCCCTGTATAATTGGCTGATTCCGTTCTGGTGGATATTGAAAGGGTGAGTGGATTTTGGCTTGCACTGTAATCTCTTTGCATTTTAAAATAAAATTTTGCCGAGGTACGGGTCCAAAGGCTGGGTTCTTTCGGGGTCCAACCACCGTTATATGCTATTACCTTATTCCATGACGGACACCATTCTCCCAATGGGTTTGCCTAGACTGGTACGCCTTACAAACACTGTCCATATTCCCGTCCATACATACATATACCTCGTACCCCCTCCATGAGCAATTTTTTCCCCCCGCAATTAATGACAGCGCATAGGTCGAAAGTAAATGATGTGGTCTTACCCCAAACATAGTTAATTACAAGTTGTTCACATGGTAACCTCGTATCGGCTATGGCTCTTTTGTGTCTCGGTTTCAATATGGTGTTGTTGCTTTCCTGACCCTCAGTTAGGCTAAAAATTATTCCTACTCCAACTCCTGTAATTATTAATAGGATCCTGTCAAGGTGTCGTGCCGGACGAGACAGAGGAGAATCCAGGGTTTCCAAAAACAGGTAACTTTTAATAAACTGACAGACAGGTACAGGTAACGCAAGACAAGACATTCAGACATTCAATAACCGACCCAGGGAAAACAGAAACACAGAGTATAAATAGTCTTTGGTGATGAAACTGATGGCTGGCAGGTGCGGGAAACGACGTGATTACAAATGACGGACAGGTGCGGGATCGAGAAATGAAGTCCATGGGGAAACACAGGCAGGGAAACGGACGGGAGTGTTACAGGGGGTGGGCAGCTGAGAGACTCGTGCGGGACATACAGACTAGGACGGGACAGGGAGTCTCTCAGCTGGCTTCCTCCTGGCTTGGGGTCTGGAGGCTTGGGCTCGGGCTGTGGGTCCGGAGGCTTGGGCTCGGGCTCGGGCTGTGGGTCCGGAGGCTTGGGCTCGGGCTGTGGGTCCGGAGGCTCGGGCTCGGGCTGTGGGTCCGGAGGCTCGGGCTGTGGGTCCGGAGGCTCGGGCTCGGGCTGTGGGTCCGGAGGCTCGGGTGGGTCCGGAGGCTCGGGTGGGTCCGGAGGCTCGGGCTCGGGCTGTGGGTCCGGAGGCTCGGGCTGTGGGTCCGGAGGCTCGGGCTGTGGGTCCGGAGGCTCGGGCTGTGGGTCCGGAGGCTTTGGGCTATCCGGGGCCGTGGGTCCGGAGGCTTTGGGCTATGGAAAGACTGATGGGTGCCGGGCTCCCCGGATAGGCAATGTGCACCCCCCCAAAAAACATTTGGGTTGGCCCCTGGGGTTCCTTGGACTCTGGAGAGAGCTCAGAGACGGGTACGGAGGCCTGGTGAGGCACGGGTACGGAGGCCTGGTGGGGCTCGGGCACGGGTACGGAGGCCTGGTGGGGCTCGGGCACGGGTGCGCATCGGGGCGCTGGCACGGGTGCGCATCGGGGCGTTGGCACGGGTGTGCTTCGGGGCGTTGGCACGGGTGTGCTTCGGGGCGCTGGCACGGGTGTGCTTCGGGGCGCTGGCACGGGAGTGCTTAGGGGCGCTGGCACGGGAGTGCTTCGGGGCGCTGGCACGGGAGTGCATCGGGGCGCTGGCACGGGTGTGCATCGGGGCGCTGGCACGGGTGTGCATCGGGGCGCTGGCACGGGTGTGCATCGGGGCGCTGGCACGGGTGTGCATCGGGGCGCTGGCACGGGAGTGCTTCGGGGCGCTGGCACGGGAGTGCATTGGGGAGGCCGGAGATTTTGACCCTAATGGCCTTCCATATTCCGCTGCTGCGGAATCTCGGGAGCGCACATGCGCTGCTTGCGCTGTTGTGCCCGCCGACGTGGATGGCGCCGACGGGACTTCGTGGAGGAGTGAGGCGCGGTCCCGGAGTGAGTCAGAACGACCCCCATGCGGATGACAGGTACCAGACGCGAACCGCTCAAGCCACCGTCCAGCTCCCCAACACGGTTCACGGATTCCTCCCCCGGGAGAACCTGACTGATCATCTCCTCCAGGGGAAGGTCGTCCGCGTACGAGAGCAGAACGGCGGCGAGCATGTCGTCGTCCAGACCGGTCAAAAATACACGGTTAAGTGTGGGATCGTCCCAACCCACCCGGTAACACGCCTCAAACTCCTCCACGTACCTCTCCAGTGGCCGTCCATCTTGCCGAAGACCCACCAGCTCGTCCACTGGAGAGATGAAGATGTAATCCATTGGGAGGGTCGGTTATTCTGTCACGGTGTCGTGCCGGACGAGACAGACGAGAATCCAGGGTTTCCAAAAACAGGTAACTTTTAATAAACTGACAGACAGGTACAGGTAACGCAAGACAAGACATTCAGACATTCAATAACCGACCCAGGGAAAACAGAAACACAGAGTATAAATAGTCTTTGGTGATGAAACTGATGTCTGGCAGGTGCGGGAAACGACGTGATTACAAATGACGGACAGGTGCGGGATCGAGAAATGAAGTCCATGGGGAAACACAGGCAGGGAAACGGAAGGGAGTGTTACAGATCCCCAACTGCTTACAGTTTTCCCACAGCTTCATCTCGTTACCTACCCTCTTTTGGACTTTAAAGGAACAATAAACACACTCTTGAAAATTTTAATGGTTAAACACACAGTATACTTAATGGGAATATGTGATTAAGGTTAAAATCACACAAAATGTACCTAATTGTAAGGAGTAAATGTTTATACGTTAATGAATATGACAATATGAAAAATATGAAGTTTGTTCTGTGCAATCACCTTTTCATTACTTTACCTTTGTTTGAACTGCTTGACTATACCTGCACCGTATGCACAATCAGCACTTACACAGTGAGCCAATGGTTCAGTCTTTGGAATTTTTTTTTGTTGTTGGTTTTTTTTTTTTTGCGAGTGGAGTGTTGGGTGCTGTTCTTGTTCTTAAGATGTTTCGGTACCAAAAGCTTCAACACCTTCCCTCTCTTGGACCTGTCAGGTCCACCCGTGTTTCAGCAAGATTCCTACAAGGGGGTGCGCAAGTCACACAAGAGGTTAACTGAAACCAGATGCCTCCTTTTCCCTTGAGTTGAACACAATGTGAGTTACGTGCTGTCACTCTGTCGGGCTGTGACCAGCACGGTTCATTCCATTTCCCTCGGAATGTTCTAATCCTCACCCAGTCTGCTTTGACTTGGGTGAATGTTTCAGCTTTAACATGATTGATCTGTTGGCAAAAGGTTTAAATCAGAACAGTTAGTTTGTTAAAATATACATTGTGAGATAACGGGCGTACAGGTTCCTCCATCAGCGCTGTCATAGGTGCTGGAAACTGACGTCCTGTAAGCAATTAAAAATCAGTGAAACCTGTTATTCTATTTACAGATGAGCTGATAAACATCAGTGCGAAAGTGAGAGCTGATTACCTTCAATCTTAGAGTGGCCAGTGCATTTAATTACTGCCACCTCCCTAGGGATCATCAGATTCTCTAAAAGTCTCTGTCTGCATGCGCATGCTTAATTGGTCGACCAGACGATGTGATAAAGCCACATCGTCGCCTTAAGGGCATTTCAATATTTACAGCTGTGATAACATAATCAGAGTCAGAATAGATGTTCACACGGTGTTCACCAGCATGTCGCAAGGCTTTGATCACTACTACCATTTCTGCCCTCTGTGCTGACTGCTTCCCATCAAACCTTGCTGCATCCCTTGTCGCATGTCCTTCCTGCTCTACCACTGCATAAGCCGCTTTCAAACTACCATCTTCTGCTCTCAAGCAACAACCGTCTGTAAATATTTTAATGAGTGCTGTGACAATTTTTTAATTTGGGCAGTTCAAGTTAGCTGCATGGGCCAAATGGGACTCAAGGTCTATAAACGTGCATTCTTTTTTCAAATGTTCAATTTAAAACTATCCTGAGATTCTTTATGCCATGTGGCTTGATGAGGTGTCGCAATGGGGCTGTAAAAGCTACATATTTTGGATTTAATGTCTACTGTACCCTGTCAGGCCCAAAAATGACAACATTTATTTCACCGTGGTTGGTTTTTGGATGACTCAGAATAAGCGCTCGCCAAATCAATACATGTGAACCATTTGTTAAGTGGAGTGACCATTCATTATATAGTTTGGTGCTACACTATGGTCTAATACTACCCAATATATGTCTACGTCCCTCTCTTCCCCATATGAGGTGTGTTACCTGAAAGGTAACAATTTGCTTTGGTTCCATCTGGTAATTCTGCTAAACACAATATTCTAACTCCCAATTTAATCAGTAAATGTTTCACTAATAAAGGGATTTGGGCGTTACAGGAATACAGGAATTAATGAGACAGACACTGACCTGTAACTTTCACTTGTAATGGTTTTAGTCATAGGCTTTAATCACACCTTTCTCTGTGTGCCCTTTCAACATTGCTCCGTCCCATTCCCTGCGCCCCATGTTAGGGTGAACAGGCGCCTGTAGGTTGGAGAATGATGAGAGATGTTGCCCCGGGTTATTTGGGGTGTGTGGTCCCCTGCCACGACCACTGGACCTACCTCTTTGGGGACCCCATCCCCCCTCAGGTAGTCCGTTTTGCTGACCTTGACCTTGTGCCAGTTGTGGGCAATCTCTTGCCCAGTGTCCATATCTGCCACACGCATAACACTGATCCCTGCTCCGCCCGTCTCCCTGTCTTCCCCGTTCCCTCTTCAATTTCCTCTTTGCCTATTGTTTTGTCCCCATGATTGGTTAAGGTTTGTGTATGGTTATAGTGCTTATGGGGACCCCTCATAGGGATGAGCACCATAGGGTGGGCCTGTATGTGGGGGTGGCTGCTGGGACATTTGTTTCACCTTCTGTCTTGCCAGGATAACAAAGTCTGTAATAACAAAAATTGATTTTGACATTCACTTTTTCCAATACAAAATTATCAGAGTAATTTGATTCTGATGTTTTCCTTGGGGTCAATTTTATTCCACCTAAAGAATTTCAGGGAAATCATCCAAAAAAATAATAATAATTGACAATTAAACTGAGAACTTTGAGTTGCATGACCTATAACACATGATGAATGAGCAAACTATAAAATACAATTAATCTTTCCAGAAGTCAAAGTGTTTGTTTAAGAAAACTCTTTCTTTCTCTGTATACTGTATATATGCTCTCAGAACACCCATTCTACCTCTTCATCCAGCCACTGGCTTTATACATTAAACATACACCTAACTCTCATTGGTTTCCCATTAACACATACACAAATGCCTAAATGTTGCTGTTTTCTGTCTCTCGCTGCCTTTCTGGCACTCTCTCACTCTCCCTCTCTCACTCTCTCACACACACACACGCACGCACGCACGCACACACACACACACACACACACACACACACACACACACACACACACACACACAACACAACACACACACACACACACACACATACACATACCCCTCCCCTACACTGTCTCAAACACAGCCACACACTCATTCTGTCATGCGCAATCTTCACATAATGCTATCCAGCATCCATTTAGCTCTTTCTGCCGCTGTTCAAACTTGCAATGCGCTTTTTCCTCCATTTCCCTGATTTTTGGTGTGATCTTAATCAACACTTCGATTCCTTCCATACATTTCCATACATATCTGACTCCATTGTATAATTACCGGGGAACACCCGTATTCCCCACATTCTCTCTCAAACTCAGACATTCTACAAACTGATATTCAGTACACAATACACAATTAATATATACAGTTTAATCGGCTTTTAGCGTGCCTAGGGCCTGGTTACCCCGGGGCGTTTTAAAAGCATTTATCCCTGTTTATACACTTTTATCATGCCGCAAGACTTCTATACTTGCAGGTGTTTAAAAGGATTTCACAATTATCTCATTTTTATCATGCCGTGGACTTTATACCAGCGGGTGTTTTAAAAATGCGCCTTTTATCATGCCACACGACTTTATACGTGTAGGTGTTTTAAAAGGATTTCACAATTAGTTCTGATCAACAAATACCAATGATTTTTAATTTCTAGTCAATGGTACAGATATACTTCAAACTCAACACATAAATTTGGAATATTCAATCTGCAGAAGTTTGTTTAAACAGGTCTCTGCTCACCTTATCTTATTCTGTCGACAGTGTGTTGAATTAAAAGTTGTCTCGTCCCGATTTTCGGTCAATCTCCGAGTTTTACAATTCTCTTTAAATGCCTTTTTCTCCAATCGCGTCCGGGGTCACCATCTGATGAACATTAAAACAATGTTCTGCGTGTTCAAAATTGGAGAGAGGCCAGTTAAGAAAATGTTGAAATTTATTGACCAGAAGATTCAAAAATACAACAGCTGTTGGGTGGGTTTCTCAGATACAAAATCTTACATAAAGAACCGACAGTTTCACAGCTTTTATGATATTTCACAACGGGTCTCTTCTCCAATCAGCTTTCTCTTCTTTGTCTTGTCTCAGCCAATCAGATCACACTGCTGTGCTCTCGAATCATCTGTAACACATTATATAGAGGCCCCACAATCCACCACATTCCATGGGGCTCCCTGTGTAATCTAATCTTTACACACACACATACCGTTTCCTGTGGAAAATACCCTCAAAATCATCCCAACTCTTGGCTAACACAACTCACACACTTGGTTATATTTTCAACATATTATGCACAGTTAGTAATCAATAATGAAATCATAAAGCATATTACATGTTTTTGTAAAGGCACGTTTAATACCACAATAAAATCCTTCAGTGTGCACATTCCTTCCCCAAAAAGATGCTTCTTGTTACACACACACACACATAAGCAGAACATGCAACCCCCCCACTTACTGACCACATTCCGATCTCTGGCAACATCTAGCAACTGTAGAACTCTCAGCTTCAAGCTTTTGTTCACAATCATGTCATGAAGGAAAATACATCTGATTTAAACAAAATTAATTATCCATTTTTATATCGATCTATATATTGATCTTAATTCCCACAGCAGCATGCAGCTGGAGACAATTAAAGTAATGTGGGGATTTTAATGTGTTTTAGAAGTGCTATTACATTTAATATGTTTCATATGCATTATTACTTTTATTCATTCATATGCTTCATATGCAGTATTATTCTATATGCATCATTACTTTTAGAAGTGTTTTATTATTCTATTACTTGCGTATAATAACCCTTAACCTCAAATAATGTGTTGGAGTTAACCATGAAAACTTAAGAGTTGATACTGAGTGTACTCTGAGAGGAAGTGTGGGTTTCGAGAGCATGCAAAAGGGGAAGTAACAGGAGACAGCTGAGGTCTCAGAATATATGCATGCAACTGTGAAACGCCAAAAAAGGAGAAAATGTACACACACACATATTCTATTGTCTGACCTTTTAAACTATGTTGTTGCTGGGTAGAATTGGGCTGTGTAGGTTGTCATTTAATGTTTTGCAGACATTCTGAGAACGATGGGGTGAGAGCTGATTGGACTAATACCAGGCAACACGTCACCGGTCCACAGAGAAGATAGACGGCGTGAAATAACTATAAATATGATGCGGAACTGTTTTCCGGGGTTGTTTTCTGTAAAGACACTTTGTCTAAGGCAACCCAACGGCTGTTGTATTTTTTGAATCTTCTGATCAATAAAACTTCAAGATTTACTTTGACTGGCCTCCCTCCAATTTTGAACACGCAAGAACACATTTAGAATGTTCTATAGGAACACTACTTTTTTTGGAAATATGCTCATTTTCCAGCTCCCCAAGAGTTAATAAATGGCCGCGGCAGGCCCAGTGTTATCACGCAGCGCCTGTCGTAGTACACGATATAACTAAAGAAAAGTAAAGTTTAAAAAAAGGAAAAATATAGAAACTCTTTGGTTATTTTTGAACGCGATGCTACTGGTGTAATTTGATCTGTGCTAAACTATGCTAAAAGTGCTATTGCCAGACCCGGAGAAAGGTAAAACTCCAAAACCGTAAAACTCTATTTATTAACTCTTGGGGAGCTGGAAAATTACCATATTTCCAGAAAAAGGGGGGTGTTCCTTTAACCAGAGGAAATTATTTATCGGCTATAATATATATCTGCCTAAATTTGATCATCTGCCGATACCGATAACATAAATTACCATTTATCAGCCGATACAGATATGGCCAATAATTGATCGTGCATCCCTAATAAATAGATAATTGTTGGTAACCATTTCCTTGCCCCATTTGTACCCTAAAAGCACAATGGCCCCCCAGTTAATATCAACAATTATCCATTAACTTACCAATACGTGATGGTGAGCATGACTCATCAGACAGAGCATTGCGTAAAATTGACACAAGATGTCTGGCAGCATTCTGCAACTCAGCCTAAGATATATGAACATGGAGAGCAAATTTAAGAACAAACTAACATATTAACAGCATGTTTATACTATAAAGTATAAAACAGTATTGTAATTTTAATGCAGCAATAAGAAATATAACTGTTAAATACAACAAAGGTCCTCCTCTGTATACTAAACTGCTGTAATTACTGGTTTTACCATACTTTTTCAGCAATTTACGGAACCAATGCATTAGCAGATATTCATTTTTACAATTACATACACAAACCATACCCTGATAGATTTCTTTATTAAAATATCTTTATAAAAATGTCTTTATTACAATGATTATAACTTTACAATTGTATCACCATACAACTTAACACATCCCTCGATCCTATTAGATTTTCTTATCATAACAAATGTACTGAAACACATTGTTACACTGGCCAAGACTCAATAAATGTTGGTTTGATGAAATGTCAATTTTTTGTAGGTATTGATTAAGTGATACAGTCAAATTCCAGCCTTTTCAAGAACTTACAATGTGTGTTTTCATGCTTTTCCAGTATAATTAATCACAATAAGTGATGATATTGTGCTAAAAATTATCCTACAATGAAATTCCCTACTGAAAAGTAAAATTTTAAGTTGCTATTTTCTGGGCCTATTTGATTAGGAACTATAGCACCCGTACGAACCCTGCAACTAACATGACTAAATCAACAGTTTTAAACATGCATTCAATGGTTGCTCTCTATCAGGGAAGTAACATATTTTCGTGCAGATAAGCTACACGTTAATACACTTGAGTTCATAGAATAACACTGAACTAAATATAAATCTAACGTTAATCATGGCCAGTAAGCATACTAAAACATAACATGGTAAAGTAAAAATACGATTTTGCAATAACTTCTTACCTCTCGTTGGTTATCCATGCTGTTTCAATCTAGACCATCGTCACTTTCGCGCCTTAGGTCTAGATTGATGATCACGGAGGTCCAATCACAAGTGACTTCCGGAAAAGGGGAAGTGACCAATGACGTTTGAGGTTACAACCAAACAGCAAAAGTTCCGCCCCGCGAGTGCCAAAATTAAAAATGTTCGCGTGAGCCTTTAATTGCGCGCCCAGAAGATGTCATGCGCACGCGAGGGCTTGTATTGCGCGCACATTGGGTGCCATGCGCGCGCGAAGGTTTCAAACGAGCTCGCGGGATCCCGTTTCCTCACGTGTAGATCCGTTGTCATCTCGCGGAAGTTATTTTCCGCGCGCAGCCAGCATCAGCAGTGCGCTCGTTTCTTTTTGGCATTGTAATGCCGCCATAACTGCAACAGAGAGCATTTGTATACAGATGCCGTCGTTAAGAATGCACATTTTTTCCCCATGGCATGCCACGATAATTTATCAACTCCATGTAATGTTGTGATTGTGAAAACATATCCACAATAACATAAATAGAATAGTGTTACTAAAAAGATAACTCAAAAAGTTGTGTTGAGTGAGCAAAAAACATTAAGTAGTATATAGCCTACTGTACTATTATGTAAAATTGTAAGTTTAACAGATGGCTTACTTGAGAACATGGCGAAAAAGAAAAATAGATACATTTCTGCAAGATTCAGACAGTGATGAAATTCAGCCACAGGATCACTTTCTGCAAGATTCAGACAGTGATGACAGTCAGCTAGGCATTCCAAATGTTTCTGACAGTGACGAGACTGGGGATACAAATAGTTTAGAATTCAACAGTGATGACAGTCATGGGTCTTCAGAAAAAGACCAAATTGACGAAGAAGTTAATTTGGAAAAAGACTTGCAAAAGTGGGCCACAGATCTGTGAATCAGTTACTGTCCATACTAAGAAAGCAGGGGCACCAGGTTCCTATGGATGCCAGGACACTTCAATCTATACCACAAGATAAGACAACTGTGGCTAAATGTGATGGGCAGTACAAGTACTATGTCTTAGAAAAGGGGATCTGTCGATTTTTAAGTCAGACAGAGAGTAATGCTGTACATCTCCATGTAAACATTGATGGTATCCCGCTAGCGGCATCCAGTTCTGGCCCATACTGGCAAAGTTTAGCCATTTTGATCCTTTTGTTGTTGCTATATTTTGTGGAAAAAAGAAGCCTAGTCCACTTGAGGAGTTTCTTTCTGACTTCTTGAATGAGTACAAGTATCTGAAAGACAATGGGATAAGTTATAAAGACCAGACTTACACCATTCATATTGAAGCTCTGATATGTGATGCACCAGCAAGAGCGTATATAAAATGTATTAAGAATCACAATGCCTATTATAGTTGTGAAAGATGTGTTGTTAAAGGCAGTCATGTCGAGGGAAGAATTGTATTCAGTGAACAGGAATGCCCTTCTCGTTCAGATGAAGCTTTCAGTAAAAAAGAGTACAGCAACTATCAAATTGGCATCAGCCCCTTAATTTCTGCAGGAATTCCTTGTATAAGCTCAGTTGTCATGGACTACATGCATATGCTCATCCTGGAGTAGTAAGACGCCTCTTGATATTCTTGACTCGTGGCCCAAAACACTGTCGTTTGTCTGTAAGGCAAAAGAAGGAGATATCCACAAAACTAATTGAGCTGAGAGGGAAGATGCCAAGTGAATTTGCACGGCAACCCCGGGGTTTGGATGAACTGGACAGATGGAAGGCCACAGAACTACGTCAGTTTTTGTTGTACACAGGACCTGTGGTACTGAAAATTGTGGTGTCTCCTGAGAGATATAAGCATTTTCTGTCATTGACTGTAGCCATATCCATACTGCTGGAGCCAGATGACAGGACTCGGAATGCTTACCTCAAGTTTGCTGAAGACCTTATGAAGCACTTTGTCATGTGCAGTGTTGATCTGTATGGCAGGTGTTTTCCTGTGTACAATGTTCATGGACTAATGCATATTCATGAAGATGTCGAAGTGAACAAGAACAAAACCCACTGCGCAAAGACACGTCTAAAGACGTCTTTTGTACGTCATTATTGCACGTCCAATTTGGGTTACCCGCAGGTACGGATTGTTACGCCAGATGACGTCTTTTTTTAAACGTCTACTGAACGTCCAGTATCGACGTACACAGGACCTCTATATATGGTCTTTGTGATATATGGAATTGTGTCTTGTTGAGTTTTAGTACTGTGTTAAACTGAGAAATCGCTTTGTATTTACTTCCGCTCTGTCACGTGGTGAAACCGCGGGTAGTATCGGTCCTTCGTTCGTTCTTGGGCTAGTTTAATTTGTTTGCTTTGTGTGCGCGTGTTATCTGAGGGCGGGGCCAAACGGCAGCCCTGTTATTTAAACGGAGATTAGTGTTCAATCTGTAGGAGAAGCAATTTAGCAGCAGAAGCATACAGAACTGTGTAAGTGTATTTAAATTGTGTCTTGTTGAGTTTTAGTACTGTGTTAAACTGAGAAATCGCTTTGTATTTACTTCCGCTCTGTCACGTGGGTAGTATCGGTCCTTTGTTCGTTCTTGGGCTAGTTTAATTTGTTTGCTTTGTGTGCGCGTGTTATCTGAGGGCGGGGCCTGTTTTGAATTTACGTAATTAGACGCGTATTTAAAAAGCGTCCACCCACCACGGCAGCCCTCATCGCGTGAAGACCGAAGAGAGTAAAGACATCGACTCTACCTGCGCGCGACTCCACCGAGCCCGGGACACCGACAGGGCACTTCAGTATTGCACTTCTTTTGTATTATTATTTTGCTGTTTTGTATCAACCCCTGCACTTTTTGTCTTACTGTTTTCACTAACACTTAATCCTTTATTGTTATCTTTAATGTTTCTCCCTATTTTCTTTCTGCTTCTCTTAAATATGTGTTTTAAAATCCTTTCTGTTATCACAACACGTAAATCATCTGCCGCATGCCGAAGGCGACGCAATGCTAATAATCTTCACAATGCATCACTGCTAGCAACTGCCCCTTCTACTTTCCCAATAGGATTGTGGAACTGCCAATCTGCTGTGAACAAAGCTGATTTCATTACAGCTTTTGTTAAACATTGTGGTCTTTCCATTGTAGCACTTACAGAAACGTGGATCAAACCAGAGGACTCTGCCACTCCCGCTGCCCTCTCCCATAACCACACTTTCTCCCACAGCCCTCGCATCACAGGAAGGGGTGGAGGCACCGGTCTACTCATCCCCAAAGACTGGAAATTCAATCAGCTAACACCCTTGTGTGACAACAGCTCCTTCGAGTTTCATGCTGTAACTATCACCCACCCTGTTAAAAGTCATTTTGTAGTTATATATCGTCTCCCAGGTCAGCTTGGACATTTCTTGGAGGAGCTGGATGTGCTTCTTTCATCCTTCCCTGAGGATGGTACTCCCCTGGTGGTACTAGGCGACTTCAACATCCACATTGGAAAGCCACAGGCTGCTGACTTCGTCAACCTGACCGCATCATTTCTCCTCGAGCAGGTTTCCTCATCAGCAACCCACAACTCTGGAAACCATCTAGATTTGATCTTTCCAAGGTACTGATCCACTCATCACCCTCAGGTCACCCCGCTGCACACGTCTGATCACTTCTTTGTCACCCTTGACCTCGACCTCACTGCTCCGGATATCGCAGATGTCTCACCGATGGTCACCTTCAGGCGCAACCTGCGGTCTCTCCCTCCCTCTTGTTTTTCCTCTGCTGTCCTCTATGCACTCCCCCCTTCTGATGAGCTCTCTCTTTTGAATACAGACAAAGCCACAGCCACTCTGTGTTCCACGCTTTCATCCTGCTTGGACAACCTATGCCCTCTTGCATCTGGACCAGCCCGTCCATCCCCGTCGGCTCCCTGGTTATCGGATGTACTGCGTGAGCATCGTGCCAGCCTCCGGTCAGCTGAGAGAAAATGGCGCAAGTCAAAAGACCCTGCAGACCTCTCTCTCTACCAATCTCTTCTCTCTTCTTTCTCTGTAGATGTCACCTCTGCAAAAACAGATTACTACCACTCGAGGATCTGCAACTCTCCGGACTCTCGAACGCTCTTCAAAACCTTCTCTGCTCTCCTCTGTCCGCCTGCTCCTGCACCTTCATCGGAGTTAACAGCTGCTGATTTTGCATCGTTCTTCGTAAAGAAAACTACTGCCATCAGCAGCCAGTTCTCTACGCCACCATCTGTCGAACCCGCCCACATCCCTGACACGTGTGTGCTCCCTGCCTTTTCTCCTCTGTCTGAAGCTGATGTCTCAAAGATCATTGGCTCCAACCACCCTACCACCTGCCCACTGGATCCCATCCCCACCCATCTCCTCCAGGCCATCTCTCCAACGGTTGTGCCTGCTCTGACCCACATCATCAACTCTTCGCTCACCACTGGGACATTTCCCACAGCGTTCAAAGAGGCTCGCATCACACCGCTTCTAAAGAAACCCACCCTGGACCCTACACTGCTAGAAAACTACAGGCTTGTCTCCCTTCTTCCCTTCATCGCCAAAGCCCTGGAGCGAGTTGTGTTCAATCAGCTCTCCTCCTTTCTCATGCAAAACAACCTCCTGGACAGCAATCAGTCTGGGTTCAAGACCGGTCATTCCACAGAGACTGCACTGCTCTCAGTCATCGAAGCCCTGAGACTGGCAAAAGCATCATCCATGTCTTCTGTGCTCATCCTACTGGATCTGTCTCCTGCCTTTGACACTGTCAATCATCACATCCTCCTGGCTTCTCTCAGTGCTATGGGTGTCTCTGGAATGGCGTTGCAATGGTTTGAGTCCTACCTCTCGGGTAGGTCATTCAGAGTATCCTGGAGAGATGAGGTCTCCGCGTCCCAACAGCTCAACATGGGGGTGCCACAGGGCTCAGTGCTTGGACCGCTACTCTTCTCCATTTACATGACATCCCTCGGCTCGGTCATTCAGAAGCATGGCTTCTCCTATCACTGCTATGCGGACGACACACAACTCTACTTGTCATTTCAACCGGACGATCCGACGGTCGCTGCTCGCATCGCGGCATGCCTTAGTGACATCTCGCTTTGGATGAAGGATCATCACCTGCAGCTAAACCTTGCAAAAACGGAACTGCTTGTGATCCCGGGCAACCCAAAGATTCACCACAACCTTGCCATTCAACTAGGCTCATCAACGATTACACCGTCCAGCACAGCCAGAAACCTGGGAGTGGTAATCGATGATCGGCTTAACCTCACAAGTCATGTTGCCAGCACCACCCGGTCCTGTAGATTCATCCTCTACAACATTAGGAAAATTAGACCTTTCCTATCGGAGCACTCTACGCAAGTCCTAGTCCAGGCTCTTGTCCTGTCCAAACTGGATTATTGCAATGCGCTTCTGGCTAGACTTCCTGCTTGCACAATCAAACCTCTCCAGATGATCCAGAATGCGGCGGCAAGAGTGGTCTTCAATGAACCGAAGAGAGCGCATGTAACTCCGCTCTTCATCAGGTTACACTGGCTCCCTGTTGCCGCCCGCATAAAGTTCAAGGCTTTGCTCCTGGCCTACAAGACCAACACCGGATCTGCACCATCGTATCTCCACTCGCTAATGCAGATCTATGTTCCTGCCAGATCACTGCGGTCTGCAAAGGAACAACGACTAGTGGTACCATCCCAAAAAGGAAAAAAGTCACTCTCCCGTACCTTCACTGGATCTGTTCCACATTGGTGGAATGATCTACCTGCTGCTACAAGATCAGCAGACTCGGTTGCCATCTTTAAAAAACGCCTAAAAACGCATCTCTTCCGTCAACACGTCGCTGATTGAGTTTTTCCTAATTCTCTTCCCTTTCCTTCTTTATAAAAAAAAATTACTAACCTCACTATTCTTAGCTTTTATACTGTGCTAGGCTTTAATGGACTTATGTATTTTCGTTGCCTATGTTGTTATAATTGCTTCCAATGTTTCCTCATCTGTAAGTCGCTTTGGATAAAAGCGTCTGCTAAATGACTAAATGTAAATGTAAATGTAATGGTCTAGATATAGTCCAAATGTGGTTGTTGTGGGGTTTTTTTCAACATAAAATTCAAACTTATTTTAGAGGCATAAACGAAGCTACAGTAAGTTAACTGGTACAAGAAACAGGTCCTCCACCTTTTTTGAAACATATGACTAGTCATACACAGAGGTTTACAAAAAAAAACAATTCAATCACCACTCATTTATTTTAATCTTTATTTAACTGGGACTGTTAAAGACGCCTTTAAAAAGACGTCCGTTTTAAGACTAAATTTGGTCGAGGTAAGGTCGTGGTAAGCCGCGACTTCCGTCAACTCACAATATAAGCTGTTTGGTTACTTTCCTGTTTTGTTATTTTGTGGAACACTGTCTCGTATTTTAAATAAATAGAGAAATTGAAACAATTAATGCCGTTTTGACTTCACTATCTTCTGCATCTTTTAGGCATATTAGAAATAAACTGGGGAGCAGCAGTGTTAGTGTCGATTTTTAGTTAGGCTATTTAAACCATGCGAAACAGACTGAGAAAAATGCAGGATTAGTTCACCACTTGAAAATCGTCACTGAAAAAATAGAGAAGAGAGTTTATTTCTTAATTAATTTGTACTAATATTATTACTTTTTTACATAATATGTTATTTCCCAGCAAGCAATAGCCGTCATTTCAAAGTCTCGGTTAACTATAGACCAGATGTAGTCCGGTTATGTGAAACCCACTTCTAGCCCAAAGAACCTAGAATTTAGTTTAAAGTCGTTTTTGGCTAAATAACTTGTGAGATATATGATATTACATCATGTAAGCAAAATGAACAGCGTTTATAAGGTATTTGGTTTAATTTCTTTGACATGTTCAATAGCCTGAGCGTATACGCTATTTTGCTCGTCGTCAGAGCAGCTATTTGTAGCCCACACATAGTCCAAACTGAGGCACTATAGGTTTTGTCCAGGCAGCTGATTACCAGGAAGTGCATGGTTCATATCCCTTCATGTTCGCCGACTCAACATCTACACAAATACAAGTGTTTCTTGACATGGTCTATATGTAGCCACATTTTAGCACTAAATTGGACGGGCTACGTGTAGTCTGCTTTTAGCCCTTGGGCGAAATGTTTCCAATCATGTTAGCATTATCAAAAATATCTAAACAATAAGTGTTATTTCGTGACATCTGTAGCCACGATTTATCCCTGAATTGGACAGGCTGTGTATGGGCTAAACAAAGGCATAGTAAAATATGAAAATTTTAACCATAACATTTAAGAACTAAATGCATACACAATCTACATTAACAGTCTAAATGGACCAAAAAGAGTCCTGTCAATGGCAATCTGAGAAAATGGTAGCTAGTCTAGTCCCAATTCAGGTTAATTCCCCCCCCTCAAGGCTCTCTATAGCAGGTTCAGCAACTGAGGGAGCTGACTTAAATGAGTTGTCACGAAATGGTTTTGACAGAACCCAGATGCAGGCAGACGAAGGGTAAAGTATAAATGTTTATTAAATAAAAGACCCACAATGGGGAAAAACAAGAATAAAAACACACTAGAAAACAAACACTAGAAACAAAATGTTCACAAAACTGAAACAGGAAACAGGGTAGTCCAACAAGACGAGAAACGGGGATACTACCGTGAGCGTTGATAGCAAACACTAACATCAGACAAAAGATATAAGACAATGCACCGACACTGAACAGAGGGAAACTAAGACTATATAAAGGGAGACACTAACGAGGAGTGATTGCATGGGGAGAGTGGTGACAGCTGATGGGAATAAAACCCTAATTAAAGTGAAACACCAAACAGACGATGGGAATGAAACCCTAATGAAATTACAGGAGACACGAGGGTGGGGCTGAGAGACATAACAGGAAGAAACGTGGAATCAAGTAACAACATAAAGCCACATGTCTCCACACATAACACAACAGAAACCCAAAAAACGTGGCAATGTCATGACTCTGCCTAGGGAGCTAGAAAGCTTGAGACAGGAAGGACAGAGTCCTAACATTACCCCCGCACCCAGAAACGCCCCATGGCGTCTCAAGGGAGAAACTTCAGCGGGCCAAAACACAAAAGCACAAAGACAAACACCACAAGCACAACACAGAACAAACTAAAGGGAACATAAGGGAGGCTATGAAGGGGTTCGGGTGGGTCAACAAAAACAACAAACATGGGAGGGGGTGGGGGAATGGGAGGCCAAACCTTGGGGACACCAGAAAAGGGTGGGACAGGTTGAGGAGACTTGAAACAACCGGACGAGGCCGGTGGGAACTTGAGACAACCGGACGAGACCGGCGGGGACTTGAAACAACCGGACGAGACCTGCAGGGACTTGAGACAACTGGACGAGACCGGCGGGGACTTGAGACAACCGGACGAGACCGGCGGGGACTTGAGACAACCGGACGAGACCGGCGGGGACTTGAATGGGCTAGGGAGAGGTGTGTGTCCAAGGGGGAAAAAAACTTGAGGTGATGCCGGCCGGAGAACTGGCTGAGGCACCGGCTGGAAGGCCTCCTGCGGAAGGGCAGGTCCGGTCGCCTGCGGAAGGGCAGGTCCTGATGCCTGCGGAAGGGCAGGTCCTGACGCCTGCGGAGGGGCAGGTCCTGACGCTGTAGAACATTCTAAATGTGTTCTTGCATGTTCAAAATTGGAGGGAGGCCAGTCAAAGTAAATCTTGAAGTTTATTGATCAGAAGATTCAAAAAATACAACAGCTGTTGGGTCAGTTGCCTCAGAACAAAGGCTCAACCAACGCCCAGTTTTACAATTCTGGATATATTTATAGTATTTGTCGCCGGTCTCTCTTCGTGCCTTTGAGTGACGTGTTGTCTGGTATTCGTCCAATCAGCTCTTAGTCCATTGTTCTCTGAGTTTCTGCAAAACACCAAATGACAACCCACACACCCCAATTCTACCCAGCAACAACATAGTTTAAAAGGTCAGACAATCCAATATGTGTGTGTGTGAGCATATTTTTCAGTTGCATGCATATATCCTGAGACCTCAGCTGTCTCCTGCCAATTCCTCTTTCTTTTGCATGTGACACCCACGCCCCACTTCCTCTTACTTGGTTAACTTCAACAATTTTTTGAGGTTAAGGGTTATTGTACGCAAGTAATAGAATAATAAAATACTTCTAAAAGTAATGATGCATATGGAATAATACTGCATAGGAAGCATATGAATGAATAAAAGTAATAATGCATATGAAACATATTAAATGTAATAGCACTTCTAAAACACATTAAAATCCCCACAGTCCCTCTCTTGACCTTTAAAAAAAAGGTCACACATAATTGCATTCATCGTTGTCATCACCCTCATCATCGTCTATCAATTGGTCGCCAGACAGCAATGGCATACTGTAAGGGGAAAGAGCGAGATCTTTTCCCTCTATAGCCGCTACGATTAATCGATTACATAATGATCTGATACAGGGAATACAACAACATCCACAGGTTACCAAAATTCCCACGAACACAGCTATTGATACAACAATTGACATCATTAGTGATTTCCATTTACCCAGCGCCTTATCTAGCCAGTCCCCAATCGGACTGTCAACTCCAGAGTGTTCTTTCATTTCTATAGACAAAGTTTTCAATCCTTCCAATGCCCTGGTCACTGATCCGTCTGGAGCGGTATTATTAGGGATGTAAGTACAACAAAGATCACCAAACATAAAACACACGCCTCCCTTCTCTGCCAGCAGCATGTCCAGAGCCATACGGTTCTGGATGGCCATCAGGGAAGTTGGCGCTAGTTGCTCTGCTAAACCATCAACGGCATCCCTTGTCATATTTGCTAATCTCATCACATTATAATGCACATAATTAATCCTATCTACATTCTTGTTTGGGGTGACTGGAAAAATAGCAGCTATTATTGGTATATTCTCAAAACCTGCTGCCACTTGGTCTGCTAGTTTATATTCATTTGGCACTCCTCGTGGAATTCCAATCGCGTCGATATACGTTGGACTATTCAATGATAAATCAATAATTGAATCTGTCGCTCTCTTTTTGAGGATGTATCTCCTACGTCTTCTAGCCAAAGTTGCTGAATTCATGGTTTCCGTTCTGACTGCTCTGTCACCTATCAGGGTTATCGGGGCTCCCAATCTTACCATAGCACACACTCCCTTTCCTCCCTCGGGTATCCTAGTAAACAATCTTCGATCGCCACAATAATAATACAATCCAGCTCTAGCCCAGGTTCCTATTTTTGTCCCATTATCTACTATTATCTGATCACACCACTCCTTGTTTATCTCCCCCAGGTTGATGGTTGGTGATTGACGTGTAATATCATAACATGTATAATTTGCTTTCTTTGGTGTAAATGGACCTGTCTTTGAACGGTTGGTTATTGGTGGGAATATTGCTGCTAGTGTACTACAATTTTTTGGACTGGCCATTCTTGTCAGTGCCAGCATACACTCATACCCCCATTTATCATTTTGGTACAACGGTGCTGGTTCAGTATATAAATGGGGTCTTGCATTAGCACATCCTACACAATCATCTATTCTCTGTTCTCTGGCTGTGGTAATTATCCATTCCAGCCACAAATTATTTTCTCCATACCCTGTGGCTCTTTCTATCATATCTTCTGGTTTTAACATGGTGTAATCTATTTCTACTACTCCATTCTTTTGTTGTACCGATAATAGCTCAGCTACAGTCTCATTTCTTTCTTCCTCATGTGAGTTCTTCACAACAAATTTTATTACTGCCTTTCTATCCGTTCCTTGCATGTTCACCCCCATTATAAGGAAAAATTCCCCTGTATAATTTACTGATCCCGTTCTGGTGGATATTGAAAGGGTGATTGGGTTTTGGCTTGCACTGTAATCTCTTTGCATGTTAAAATCAAATTTTGTCGAGGTTCGGGTCCAAAGCCCAGGTTCTTTCGGGGCCCAACCACCGGTATATGCTATTACACTATTCCATGACGGACACCATTCACCCCTATGGGTTTGCCTAGACTTGTACGCCTTACAAACACTGTCCATATTCCCGGCCATACATACATATACCTCGTACCCTCTCCATGAACTATTTTTCCCCCACAATTTATGACAGCGCATAGGTCGAAAGTAAATGATGTGGTCTTGCCCCAAACATAGTTAAGTAGGAGTTGTTCACATGGTAACCTCATATCGGCTCTGGCTCTTTTGTGTCTCGGTTTCGATGTGGTGTTGTTGCTTTCCTGACCCTCAGTTAGGCTAAAAATTATTCCTACTATGATGATGGTGATGACAAGGAGTACTCCCGCACACTTCCCATTTTCCCACAGCCTCATCTCGTTACCCTCTTTTGGACTTTAAAGGAACAATAAAACACTCTTGAATATTGAAATGGTTAAACACACAGTATACTTAATGAAAATATGCGATTAAGAAAATATATGTATAGTTAAAATCACACAAAATGTACTTGACTGTAAGGAATAAGTGGTCATGCGTTAATGAATATGAGAATATAAAAATCACAATAGCAATAATGAATGTAAAAATGATTAAAAATATAAAAATGAGAATATGAAAATCACCACAGCAATAATGAGTATGAAAAATAATTGCATAAAATGATTGAATATGAAAAATGATTGTATAAAGTGATTAAAATATGAAAAAATGATTGTATAAATGATTAAAATATTTGTACCTCTTGATTATAATGAGTATATAGTTATCACTATCTGTACTCCTTCGAACACCTGTTTCAGTATGTTCTGGACTTTTTGAAAATCTAGTTTGTCCAATCCACACCCCAGCCGGGGTACGGACACACTCTTCACCTTATGTTCGACACACCAATTTCTCATCTGTGTTAAGCTTTTTGTGAGATCGTCATAGGTTGGTTTGTCTGTGCATTTTGCTTTAGTGACTAAGTGGAAAATAGTTCTACCGTCTTCCTCGTGAGTTACCGCACAATCACCTGTTCTTTTGTTTTGCTGCTTCACTTTCTCCACTCCGTACCTGTTTTTTAATGTCACTGCAATACCTGCTCCGTATGCACAATCCTCACTTACACAATGTGCTAGAGGTTCACGCTGTGGGCTTGAAAAAATGTCACCTTTTTTACACAGAATTTGTAATGGCCCTGTGGTTGGTTCTGCTTCGCTGTTACCCTCCCTCTCTTGGACCTGAATCCTCAGGTCCACCGCAGTTTCAGCCAACGACCTGTTTGGTGGATCACAATTAACACAAGATGACAAATGATACCAGGTGTCGCCTTTCCCCAATAGGCGAACACAATGTGACGTCCTTGCTGTGACTTTCAGGGGTTCAGTCCAGCGTGGCTCATTCCACTTCCTGCGAAACTTCTTTAGGCGAACCCACTCTGACGGGGCCGAAATGGGCCCTTCGGCAATGTCAACTGGAGCCTGCTGGGAGAAATGTTTAATCATTGCAGTCAGTTTGTCATATTAAACACAGTGTGAAATTGGTGCACAGGCTTCTGGCTTCAGCGGCGTCGATGCTCCTGGAAATGAGCGACCTGTAAGCAATTCAAAAGGTGTAAAGCCAGTGATTCTGTTGACAGATGAACGTACAGACATTAAAGCCAATGGAAGAGCTGCGAGCCATGTCAATTTGGTCTGTGCACAGATTTTAGCCAATTTAAGTTTCAGTGTTAAGTTCATGCGTTCGACCTTCCCTTGCGATTCTGGATGATAAACGGCCCCAAATGCATGCGTTAGGCCCAGTGCTTTTTCCACAACCTCTAGGTGCTCATTTTTAAAGTGTGATCCATTATCCGAACGGATATGCCGAGGAAAACCGTGGTGTGGGATGTACTGATTGATGAGACACTTAATGACTGCAGTGCTGTCTTCCCTTCCCGTGGGAAAAGCCTCAGGCCAACCCGTGAATTGGTCAACCATCACCAACAGATATCTTTTCCCTTGCACCCTCTCTACCATGTCTGTGAAATCAATCACAATCTCCTCCCCTGGACCATTTGAGTGAGAAAGGGATGCCACCAATACCGCAATGTTTTCATCATCTGTTTTGAACTCACGTGCGACATAGTGTGTGCTTGGGTCATGATTGAGCGTGACAGGCTCATGGGCAATGCCGGTCTGCCATCTGGGGCCTGCCACAGACCATCTGGTGCGCACAGGGCCCCATACTCTGTCCACGTTGACAGTTCTTCTGGTGTGCATTTGCCATGTTCGGCCACAAGTGTTTCTCTGCTGAAAGATGGTAACAATTTCACATATGAACTGTCAGTCTGTACCATCATGGTCACCTGATAGCCTGCAGCTGTTTTGGCAGCCAAGTCAGCAGCCTCATTACCCCTTGCTATTACACTGTCAGTTTTGCAATGGCCTTGACACTTTATGACGGCGACTGCTTCTGGGATTTGCAATGCCTCCAACAGAGCACGTGCTTCGAGGTCGTGTGCTATTGGTCTGCCTGAACTGGTGACGAAGCCACACCTTTGCCAAACAGCAAGCTCGACATGGACTGCACCAACAACATATGCTGAGTCACTGTAAATATTGACTTTGCCTTGGCCTGCGATTTTCAATGCCTGTGTAACAGCGATAAGCTCCGCTCTCTGTGCTGATTGTTTCCCTGTTATCTTTTCGGCTTGTCTGGTTATATACCCGTCATCTGTTTGCTGCACTACAGAATACGCTGAGACCAAAGAGCCATCATGAGCTCTGAAACAGCAACCATCCGTAAACAATGTGATCACGTCCGAATGTCCAACAATCGGCGTGGCGGTCAGATTTTCACGGACACGGCACGCCAGGTCAGTGATGGGTGCACAGTCATGTGGCTCTCCCGTGGTGAACAGATCAGCCATGTTGATGCCGTCATGTGTGTAAGTGATGTTTGGCGCTGTCAAACATTTCGACAGTTTTCTCTGTCTCAAGGGCGAAAATGTGAATGATGCGGAATTGACAAATGACATGACAGATATGTGGTCAGGACTGTCAGTTGATGACCCATCACAAGATGTGAAGTCTTTTCAATGATCTTTGCCAAACCAGCTGCGAACCTGGCACAGGCCGGCTGGCGTCGCTCAATCGTGTCCATGAGAACGCTGATGTACATGAGAACGCGTCTGGTGCCTGACATCTTCTGGAAAAGTACACCATGTGCGCTGTTTCCTGTTTCAGATACATCAAGAAAGAAACCCTTACTGTATTCAGGGTTGTGTAGATATGCAGCATGTGAAAGCTCCCCTTTCAACTTAATGAATGCTGCGTCAGCATCTGGGGTCCATGTTAACTTTGCTTGAACATTGCGCATACCTTGCTTTTTCACCATGTCACGTAATGGTTGGGTGACTGCTACATACATTGGTATGTAATTTCTGCTAAACCCAGTCAAGCCCAGAAAGGATAGCATGTCCTTTACAGTCTGCGGTTTTGGATGTGACAGAATGCCGTCACGTTGGCGGTCGGATAGAGTCGTGCCCTGGCCTGTGATTGAGCGGCCCATAAAGGTAACAGACGGTCTGCTAACCTGTAACTTTTCTTTGCTGACTTTAAATCCGGAGACATGTAACTGTTTCAAAATAACATCTGTGGCGTTCAAACAATCTTCATTGGTTGTGGCCGCCAGCAAAAGGTCGTCAACGTACATTATGAGAACACAATCGTCAGGTAACGCACACTGTTGTAATTGGTCTTTAAGAACTTGGTTAAAGATTCCTGGCGACAAAATGAAACCCTGCGGCAGTCGATTATAAGAGTATTGACACACTCGGTATGTAAAAGCAAGACACGATTTACAGTCTTCGGCGATGGGAATACAGAAAAAGGCGTTGGCCAGGTCAATGCATGTAAACCTTTGGTGAGCTGGGGTCAAGTTTGAGATTGCGGTGTAAGGGTTCGGCACAGGCATTGTTGGCGTGGCAACTATGCTGTTTACTCTACGCAAGTCATGTACTAGTCTGTATTTGTCGGTGCCCGGTTTTTTAACAGGGAAAATTGGGGTGTTCCATGGCGAATGCCACGGAGTCAAGACACCTTTTTCCACCAACCCTTTAACAGTTGGGGCAATGGCTTCTTCGCTTTCTCTTTTGTTAGGATACTGTGGAACCCAAATAGGCTCCGGTGACGTTAACTGAAATGTGACTGGCTCTATCTTACAAAGGCCAACATCCGTTGGGCCTTGTGACCAGAGGCCAACGGGCTGGCGGCTGATTAGCTGCTCAGCACCGGGACCGTCCGTTAATTCGCGACCGTGGCTTCTTTTAATTTGGAGATGTGTCAACACGCCCATATCTGTGGTTTTCCCAGGTACCCAATACGAGTTAGATGTGTTCGACACCCAAACCCCAGGAATGTCATAGGGCTCCCAATCGGTAACTGATGCTAACCTTTTAGTCATGGCTCCTAGTTCTCTGGCCTCATGGCCTGGATGCAGTGCCATGGAAATGGGAGGTGCTGCTGTTTGTGTCATTTCATACCATTTCTGTTGTTTTTCAGTTAATGCAACCTTGACTACTACCCCCTCTTTTCCCACATACAGCCCATCCCCATTAAGTGTCCACATCTGTCCCTCAATATCCTGGAACATTTCCTGATATGTGACATTATCATTTCGATCATAAAATAGGGTACAATGTAGGGGGTCAATGGGTGGTAAATAGACGGCTAAAACTTTGATCCAGGGCAAATTAGTCATATACATTGCTTTGGCCCCTGCTGGAGAGTCATGTAATTCAACCCAATATATATCGGCCATTTCCTTTAGAGGCCCTCCCAACAGGACCTGCTGGTGGCCGTGCCTACTCTGTGCCTGCGAACAGTCGACTCTGGCGCCGTCTGGGAATGTGACAGTGACACCCTCCGGTGAACATAAGATGTTTGCCCCCAATTTTATCAACAAATCTCTACCTAACAGGGGAACAGGTGCATTTGTGGAGTACAGAAATGAGTGTGAGAGGCACTGATTTGCCACTTTTGTGGTAAGGGGAATAGTTAGAGGCCAGTGTTCGAACCCACCAGAGAACCCCATAACTCCGACAGTTTTATCACTTACGTCTTTGTCAGTGATTGTGCCCCTCGTTACTGTGGAGTATGTTGCTCCGGTATCCACCAGAGCTGTTAGTGGTCTGTTGTTAACCACGATTTTCATGAGAGGCTCAGCCAAACCCCTCATGATTGTTCTCTGTGGGCCCCGTCAACAATCCCCCGCGCCTTCCCCCTGGCCCCAGGTCGGGTACATGGGCGCCTGAATCGAGTGGGGAGACGGGTGCTGTTGCCCCGGGTTTCGTGGGGTCTGTGGTCCCCTGGCACGACCACCGGCACCACCTCTATGAGGATCCCATCCCCCCGCAGGTGGTCCCGTAAACTGGCTATCCCCGAGCATTGGGCATTCTCTCATCCAGTGATCAGTCCCACCACACTGAAAACATGCACCCCTCTGGCGCACTTCTCTCCTGTTAGATCTTCCCCTACCCCATCCACTATTACCCTGTGGTCTATACCCTCCCCACGGTCTCATAGGCTCGGGGCCTGGTTTGAATGGCTGGACACTGCCCTGACCATAAGTTTGGAACTGGGGAATGGGTTGAAGCCCCTGCTGGGCCTGTGTACCAGTCTGCACGGCAGAGTCACTGTTCACAGGACGTTGTGGCATTTGTTTTGGTTTTTTGTTACTGGCCTTTGCCAATTCTAATTGTATTTTTAGCAATTGGTGTTTTGTTTTTTCTAACTCCTCCTCCTCATGTTCCTGTTTCTCTACTGCTTTGTCAATGTGGAAAACTAGATGTCTTTCCCACACTTCATTACTCGCTACAGGAATGTCAGGATTGTTTTCCATTGCCTGCCTAACACCATTGGGAGCCCCGGTCATTACTGCAGTTCTGAATATGTCACGAGTGATTGGATTGTTTAAACTATTTTCTTCGACCATCTGTTCCCATTCTGCTGCACATCTGAAATAATAACTTGCTCCAGTCTCACCAGGTTTAATGCGAAATTTAATATTTTGGTACACTGTTGGGGGAGTTGGAAACTTTGCCCTCAGGGCCTTGGAAATTGATGTGCTGACGGTCACAAACAATGTGTCGTTTTTACATGTTTCTATATTTGCGTCGTTTTCGAAATCTGCCATCTGTGAGACAGTGAAAATTTGACCCAAAAGGCATCGTAAGTCCCCTACCGCCAAGGTGGTGCCATGACATAATGCCATCAATTTTGTAAGCCATCTACCTCCCCCTGACGTAATGGGGGGCAACTTTGCCAACACAGCCGTCATGTCACTGTGATTCCAAGGTTGATACTTTTGTACACCACCAGTACCATGTACTAGGGGCATGTTTAGTGCGTTCCCTGCCATCAGTTGTGCGCGTGCCATATCGCTTTCTTCATCCTCGTCGTCATACTGTGCTGCTGCTCTGTTAATTGGGAGTGGTGAGAGGGCACTGAGGTCATATCCACCCGTCCTTTTTGGCTGGCCCCCTACTGGATGCTCAGCATCCCACTCTCTATCTCTGGGTGGGGTGTGTTGGCTACTAGTGGGCTGGTGGTGGCTTCTTGTTCTATGCACCACAGGTGTGGCCGTCATAGTCCCTTTAATGACTATGTTACATTCCTTTGATGGTGACTCAATGTTGCTATTTTTACACGATCCCTTTTCCTCTCTATCCTCATCTTCTTCATCATTGTGTTGAGATGCTTCCTGTCTGCTCGTTACTTGTTCTACCTGTGCAGTCAATCTCTTAATTTGGCTTTGCAACTCCTCAAACTCAGCTATGTCTGCCTCTACCACTGATTCTTTCACATTAACTTGAACTTGTTGTGTTGCTGGTGCATAGGGCGGAGGCTGCAGTTTGCTCAGATCAGGATATAAGGGGGCGGAGGCTACACGACATGAGATACTGGTACTTTCACTTCCTGACTTCCTCACCAGTTCTTTCTGTGACTTTGCCGAGTGCACACGGTCTGTGTTATTCTTGGGACTCAGAGCAGTAGCTGTGAGAGCAAGGCGTGTCCATAGACGTAAATCTTCTCTTAGTTTTACTTCCTCATTTTTGTGTTTGTTCTTTCCTACCCACTTCACATGTTTTGGCTCTTCAACATGTCTAGCCAATTTTAAATGCGCTCTCTTTTCCATTTCTCTGACCTTTGGCGCTAATCTGATTGATAATTTATCTGGTTCCTGCCATAAATTTTCCAAACAAATCTGACTCCATTTACATTCCCAAATCTTATTTTCTTTCTTATGATTTTTCGGTTCCGTTTGAGCCATCAACATATCCACTACTCTCCCCCATTGTGTGGTTATCGGGACACACCCGTCTCCCTCACATTCTCTCTCAAACTCGAACATTCTACAAACTGATATTCACTGCACAATACACAAGCAATATATACACTGTAATTGTTTTTCACTATTCTTTTAAAATAATATTCAATGCACAATACACTCTAAATATACACAATTTACTTATGTTTTACTATACTTTTTGTATAATAATATTCATTACAGAATAAACTTTCAATATATACAGTTTACTTATTTTTGGCGTACTCACGACTGGTTACGTGTAGGCGTTCCAAAAGTATTTTCCAACAATAATTTTATCTTTTGGCGTACTCACGACTGGTTACGTGTAGGCGTTCCAAAAGTATTTTCCAACAATAATTTTATCTTTTGGCGTACTCACGACTGGTTACGTGTAGGCGTTCCAAGAGTATTTTCCAACAATAATTTTATCTTTTGGCGTACTCACGACTGGTTACGTGTAGGCGTTTCAAAAGTATTTCCCAACAATAGTTTTATCTTTAACTATTGTGACGCGGGCCTCTCACCCCGTCTTCAAATGTTCAAAACCAACAATAGTTCTCTTCTTAACTATTGTGACGCAGGAATCTAACCTCGTCTTCAAATATTCAAAACCAACAATAGTTCTCTTCTTAACTATTGTGACGCAGGAATCTAACCTCGTCTTCAAATGTTTAAAACCCTCCTTTTATTCTGACCAACAAATATCAACAATTTCTATTTTGTAATCAATGACACGGATATACTTTTAAATTCAACACATGAATTTGGAATATTCAATTTGCAGAAATAAGTTTAAACAGGTTTTCTGCTTACCTTTTATATTGTCGGCCGTGTGTTGGACTCAAAGTTATCTCGTCCCAGTTCTCGGTCAATCCCCGACTTTTACAATTCTTCTAAATGCCCCTTTTCTCCAATCACGTCGGATGTCACCATCTGTAGAACATTCTAAATGTGTTCTTGCATGTTCAAAATTGGAGGGAGGCCAGTCAAAGTAAATCTTGAAGTTTATTGATCAGAAGATTCAAAAAATACAACAGCTGTTGGGTCAGTTGCCTCAGAACAAAGGCTCAACCAACGCCCAGTTTTACAATTCTGGATATATTTATAGTATTTGTCGCCGGTCTCTCTTCGTGCCTTTGAGTGACGTGTTGTCTGGTATTCGTCCAATCAGCTCTTAGTCCATTGTTCTCTGAGTTTCTGCAAAACACCAAATGACAACCCACACACCCCAATTCTACCCAGCAACAACATAGTTTAAAAGGTCAGACAATCCAATATGTGTGTGTGTGAGCATATTTTTCAGTTGCATGCATATATCCTGAGACCTCAGCTGTCTCCTGCCACTTCCTCTTTCTTTTGCATGTGACACCCACGCCCCATTTCCTCTTTCTTGGTTAACTTCAACACATTATTTGAGGTTAAGGGTTATTGTACGCAAGTAATAGAATAATAAAATACTTCTAAAAGTAATGATGCATATGAAACATATTAAATGTAATAGCGCTTCTAAAACACATTAAAATCCCCACAACGCCTGCGGAGAGGCAGGTCCTGACGCCTGCGGAGAGGCAGGTCCTGACGCCTGCGGAGAGGCAGGTCTGGAAACCTGCGGAGAGGCAGGTCTGGAAACCTGCTGGATCGCTGGCTGTAAACCCGGCTGGAGAGCCGGCTGGGCTGGGTTACGTGCCCTCCTCCGTTGCCTCTTCCTCTTCTGCCGAGCCAATTGCCTTGTAGTCGGCTAGAGGAAGGAGGTGAAGGACGGGGCTGGCTCCGCGTTGGAGGCCTCCGAAGAGGACCCCCAGGACTCTCTCCTTCCACGCTTGCCCTGAAGACTGGTAGGTGGTGGAGAGGTTGCAGGGTCAGAGGCTGATGGTGCGATGGTGGTCACGACCCCAAGCTCCACGGTGTGATCCTCAGGGATGGGGCCCAACGATGTCGTAGAGCTGAGGCGTGCAGAGACCCTGGGCAGATCCCGATCACTAATCCTTTGAACAAGATCCGTGAAGCCCAGGTGTCTCAGCAACTTCATCTCCTCCTGGGAGTGCAGAGACCCTGGGCAGATCCCGATCACTAATCCTTTGAACAAGATCCGTGAAGCCCAGGTGTCTCAGCAACTTCATCTCCTCCTGGGTCAAACACTAACATCAGACAAAAGATATAAGACAATGCACCGACACTGAACAGAGGGAAACTAAGACTATATAAATGGAGACACTAACGAGGAGTGATTACTTGGGGAGTGTGGTGACAGCTGGTGGGAATAAAACCCTAATTAAAGTGAAACACCAAACAGAGGATGGGAATGAAACCCTAATGAAATTACAGGAGACACGAGGGTGGGGCTGAGAGACATAACAGGAAGACACGTGGCATCAAGTAACAACATAAAGCCACATGTCTCCACACATAACACAACAGAAACCCAAAAAACGTGGCAATGTCATGACTCTGCCCAGGGAGCTAGAAAGCTCGAGACAGGAAGGACAGAGTCCTAACATGAGTAAGCAGCTGATGTGCCAAAAAGCTGCAAAACATTATCAGGCAGTTGATGCTCATAGCAAGCCTCACCAGACAGCTTCAGTCCATAGCGAATGTACAGGATGGAGTTAAGGGTCTGCAAGGACATCCAATTTCTAAGCTTGCTTTTTACCACACTCATCTGGCTGAATACTCTCTCGACTTCAGCATTTGAGTGTGGTAAGGACAACACAGTCACAGCAGCCATGGCATGTTCTTGAAACGGGTTGATTTCAGCTGCATCTCTGAACTTCCAAATCTCACTCCAGAAACCCAGTGTGTTTTTTGTCTCATTCCATTTGCTAAGATGGATGGCACGCCATTGCTGGACAATCTTGTCTATCTCTGCAGGGGAGTAGCCAAGGAGCTTGACAATTTTTTCCAATTCTCCAAGACTCTTTAAAGTTTCCTCCACATTAAAAACAGACATGTACTGCAGTGCTTCAATGTTGTCTGGCAGTCTCACCCTCAACTCATTAGTGAGAGAGATGGTGAAGGCTACACAGCGCTTTCGGACATTGTTTACATCCTCAGGCACAAGGTGGTGCTCAGCTGCCTTTGACTCAAAAAGGTAACCAAGGTACGGTGTGGGACTGATGTATCCATCTATTGGCCCTTTGAGTACATCAACATTTGCCAGTGGATTTATCACCCTGCTGCTCACAGACTTGATCAGGCTAACCAAGCTGTCAAGTAGCTTAAGAGGATCTACTTGCTCTCCCTCAAAAGCCTTGATGGCCAACTGTACCTCACCCAGCACTGACTTAAAAAAAGTCAGATACAAAATGTTTTGAGGATCACTATACATGGAATATAAAACCTCAGCCATGTAGCAGTGTTCACTGGACTTGGTGACTGAGAAATGCAGCCTAAGCTCCTCCCACTGGTCCAAAATGCGTGAAACTGCAGGTTCAATGGAGAGCCAACGTGTGGCACACACCTTGGTTATCTGTAAAGGTTTTTCACTCTGTCATAACAGAGGCATTGTCAGTCCCTATCCCCAGGAGTTTCTCTTTTTTAAGACCACACTGCTCGAGGAAAGCCACAACAGTACGGGCTATAGATCTGGCATCTCCTCCCTCCAATTCAACAAGCCCCAGAAATGTTGAGACGATTGTCTGCTTGGTGTCACTAAAATACCTTATCACAACCCCCAGGTATTTCAAAACACTTATATCTGTAGACTCATCGAGGAGGAGGCTGAAACGCTGGTCACCCACATCTGCGACCAACTTTTTCAGAAAGTATGGAGCTAGAACATCATTAATCATTTCTGTGCAGTTTGTCCTGTGCATTTTGAAATGGGTAGCAGCAGTAGAGTCTGAGAAAGCAGATCTACATGCTTCTCCAATATGATCACATGCCAGCATGGAACAGTGTTCAGCGATAGCTAATGCCATGGTGGCCTCAGCTTTTTTAGTAGAGTCAATTTTGTTAAGCATAAATGGTAAGCTTTTTTGGGAGGAACTATTAAGTCAAGTCAGCTTTATTTATATAGCGCTTTTTACAATTTTCATTGTAAATTTTCAATTTTGCCTTTTGAGTGTGTTTTTGAGTTGCCTTGTGTTTTTTTACATCGCTAAGTTTGGCGTAGAAATCAGCCTTACAATACAGACAGTATGCACGTGTATTATCTCCAATAAACGGCTTTAACCAGCCTTTAAATTCAGGGTTTGATTCCCACTCCTTTCTGTATTTTTGAGTGTACAGTTTAGACTGAGACATGATGAGCTAGCAAACTAGTTTAGCTTATGTCACAGAGAGGCACACACACAGTGGACGAGAGTAAAGTGACTGAGGTTGTGTGAGTCAATAAAATGCAGGGATTTATTTTTGTGCAAGACAAAGAACGTTTTATATCTCATGCTGAATTGTAAGCCCGGGCAGTATCAGCCAGCGGCGGCTTTCTGCACATGCGCGCGATCATTTGCAGTCTGGACGCGGAGGGGTGAACATCTGCTCTGACTGCAGCCGGGGGAGGGGCTGCTTCGCGAGGACTGAGCCGCATGTGAGTGCTTTGGTGCGGGCGAGCGGCTCACGGCAGCACCCGCTGCTCGTTGTGAATAGTAAGAACGATATGATCTTTCACGTCAGAAAGTCTCCAAAAGTCTCTAATAACATCAGAAAAAGTCGTTAGATTTGTCGCTAGTCGCTTTTTGGAAAATGTGTCGCTAGAGGGGTCTGAATACTCGCTAAATATAGCGACAAAGGCGCTAAGTTGGCAACACTGATTGAACCAGCTAGTCTAAAATTGTTTACATGTACAGCGTGTGGGATGCATGACATAATAACAACCAAGTAATTTTGGCCAAGTTTTAATTTGCATTATTTGTACTGTCACACATTACATTTCCCGATTAGAATTTTGTACTTTGTTAAATAAACATGCAATTACATATCCCAACCTGTAGGTAGCAAATTGCCCTAGTACTGAGACATGGCCACTGCCAACGCGAGACTTGGAAGTTGGTAGAGAATTCGGCCAGATCTCACGATAAACAATACTGCAGACGCCATTTTTTTAAAAACCAACACGTGAGCAGAAGCCACAGATATAGAAGCTAATCAATGCGATCAACAGACGGGCAAAAGGAATAAGTTCATTTTTCTTGTAAGTAACTGTGTTATCTCTTTGTCATGTTTCCATTCTACATTTCATATTTTGTAGGGACCGTAAAATTTTAGCAGATAGCAGGGCTAGAGTATGCCATTTAGTGGTTATCTCAAAGCAAGGGATTTGGTTCAAAAGCACTTTGTGTTATGTTGGTTGGAAATCGCTTCATATCCCGATGGCAATCACCAAGATACGTGGTCTAAATTATTTTATATCTACTGTGGAAGTCATAAAATGTTTGTACCAGTCAACTTTATGCACCCTGTAATAAGTGCAATGTGCAAATAGTCTTTCGGCGTCTGGCTGTTTGTTCTATATAAAAACTGAATTCTTATTCACCAAATTTAGTTTTGTCACTGCGGACAGAAAGCAGAGCTAAGAGGCCCTAAAACTTTCAGTGCTTTATAAGTCTAGCGTTGAATTTAGCAATTACGTTGAAGTACATGCTTTTTAAAGACAGGAATTCAGTATGAATACCTCAGAACTGGAGTGATGTGATCCACGTTCTTTGATTTAAATGCACTAACAGTTTTATTGATAACTATCCAGTGAACAAAGCACAGAAATAAATATGCAGAACAAAACACCATATTTAACACACAAAGGAGTAAAAGTAGCTATACCAGTTTTCTTGTTGTTATGCACAGTGTTGACGAATTATTTTTAAAGACTGTACCAGAAGGATGCTGGACAGGTAAAGCCTTCAAAACATGCAACATAAATCAAACATTGTGGTGAACATACTCCATAATTATTCCATGTTTTCACAACAAAGTATTGTAATATTGTAAAAGTATTTCCAAAAAAACAATTTGTCATGTTCGTATAACCTTTTTTTTATTTGTATTAGGGTTTTGCAAAATAGCCTCATGTCCAATTTTAATATGAAGGGGGGTGGTACGCTGCAGAAGGCAGCTTTTGAGAAGACCACTCTGTTCTCGGTCACGAGGGGGGTGGGTATAGAAAAAAATAACAAGGAATCAGTTTACTATTGTTAGATGTTCTTGTTATTTGTATTATAATTTGCCTGAATTGTCTCAAATCTCTAGCATGAGTAATAACGTTGAAGATCTTCACTTTACCATTGAAAATATTAATGCCACCTTCTCGGAAACGCTGGACATAGTTGCTCCCTTGCGCTTAAAGAAGATTAAAAATGACAGACCGACACCGTGGAAAAATGAACACACTCAGGCTCTAAAGAAAGCGGCACGAAAAATGGAGCGCAACTTTAAGAAGACTAAATTAGAGGTATTTCGTACTGCCTGGAAGGATAGTACAAAAAAATACAGGAAAGCCCTAAAAACGTCTCGATCCGCCTACATTTCATCATTAATAGAAGAAAACCAAAATAACCCTAGTTTTTATTTGATACAGTGGCTAAATTAACCAAAAATAAATCGTCAGCGACTTCTGATGCTGTATACCAGCATAGCAGTGATGATTTTATGAACTATTTCACAAATAAAATCCAAGATATTCGAGAGAAAATTATAACTATGCAACCAGATGCGAAACCCGCTGAACATATGACTAACTACAGCACCCCTAAGGAGAAATTATGTTTATTTTCTACTATAGATCACGATGAACTATCGAAAATCATTAGATCATCTAAATCGACTACATGCATGCTAGACCCTATACCTACAAATCTTCTGAAAGAGATGCTCCCAGAAATTATAGATCCTCTACTTAGCATTATTAACTCATCTCTGACATTAGGACATATGCCTAAAGCATATAAGGTGGCTGTTATAAGGCCCCTTGTCAAAAAACCCCATCTGGACCCTGGAGAACTAGTTAACTATAGACCTATTTCGAATCTACCTTTCTTATCTGTTCTGGAAAAAGTAGTCTCAACTCAAATATGTTCCTTCCTCCAAAGGAATGAGATTAATGAAGATTTCCAGTCTGGATTTAGAGCACATCACAGTACAGAGACTGCTCTGATTAGAGTTACAAATGATCTGCTTATGGCGTCTGACCGAGGTTGTATCTCCTTATTGGTGCTGCTAGATCTTAGTGCTGAATTCGACACCATTGACCACAGCATGCTCCTACATAGACTTGAAAATGATGTCGGTATTAAGGAAATAGCTTTGAAATGGCTTAGATCTTATTTATGCGACCGTTTCCAATATGTAAAAATAAACAATGAGGTATCACGCAAATCGCAAGTCCAGTACAGTGTACCACAGGGCTCAGTACTAGGGCCTATGCTCTTCGCATTATACATGTTACCCCTAGGAGATATAATAAAGCGACACGGAATAAGCTTTCACTGCTATGCTGATGATACGCAACTTTATATTTCCTCGAAGCCTCACGAAACACAGCAATTCCATCGAATAGTGGAATGCATAGTCGATATAAAAAAGTGAATGAGTAGCAATTTTTTATTGGTGCTACTTATCGGACCGAAAACCGCCCTACGTAACAACCAAGAATACTGCTTAACTATTGATGGATGTTCCATAAAACCCTCATCTTCAGCTAAGAATCTTGGCTTTATATTCGATAGTACTCTGTCATTTGAGAACCAGGTCGCCAACACCTGTAAGATTGCGTTTTTCCATCTTAAAAATATATCTAAACTACGTCATATGCTGTCACCATCAGATGCGGAGAAGCTTATACATGCCTTTATGACATCAAGACTAGATTGCTGTAATGCACTATTAGGTGGTAATGTGGGAATTAAGATCAATATATAGATCGATATAAAATGGATGTATTCTGTCCCTCTATGTTCTATAGTGTTTTATTAATTCGCTGGTGCATTTCTTTATTTTTCCCGCTAGGGGTCAGTATCTCCGCTAGTGTTTGTTTTTTTGGAGCGCTTCTTCTTCTATGATAGATTGCGTGCGTGAGACGGCGCTCGTTAGTGATGTGTGGAGGCAACAGGAAAAAGTAAAAAGTCACGCGGTGAGAAAATGCCCAAAGGAGTTGACATGCTACATTCCTCTCAGACCCCTTACGTATTTGGGAAGTTTTGATATGCCATAATCTGTAAGTAATTAGCGGTCAATTTTGTTTTCTAAAGTTCTAATTGCTTGAAAGGCTGTTTGTGTTCTAAGTTAGCTCATGTCGCTAGCTTCTGTTTAGTATGTAGTTTGTGATTCTTATATCTTCTATTTCTGGTCACTTACAGCATTTATATTCACAGCTATGAGACTCGGTTTGTTATATAATGTATTTTTAATGCAATTTGTTTGCATGTTTCACAGTTTTACAAAATCAGAAAAAGAGGTCTTCAGTAAAGGCATTAAGAAGAAAAAACTGTGTCTTGTCATCCTGAGTTCCGCCTCCTTTAACTGTATGTTTAGCTCGCTGCATAGGCTGAGTAGCCACACACTCAACCGAGGGCAGAAGAGTAAAAAGATTGTCTACCTATCAAGCACCCAAGATGTCTCAGCCTGAAGCTACACCGCCTATGTCCCAGCTGGTGGCCCGGTCGGAGTGCTACTCACGTTCGTCACGGCGTTCGTCCACCAGCCAAGCTGCAGCACGAGCCCGAGCAGACGCAGAAGCCGCCCGCACCAGAGCACAGTACGCCAAACGCCAGATCGACATGGAGGTTGAGAAGGCGCGCATCGAGGCAACGCTAAACGCTCTGAAGAAAGAGGGTGAGGCTGAAGCAACGCTCGCTGCAGCTCACGTCCTGGAAGCGGCAGCTGACGAGGAGCACCACGCCATCGATCTCACACAGCAAGGCATCTCCCCTAAGACACCTCCTTCCATCAGACGCGCTCAAGACTATGTGAATGCTCACTTCACCAACTCCAGTTTGCAAGGGAAAGGAGAAAAGCCTGATACAGGACAACTGGTCAGTCACGACAGCTCTCGCCATCTACAACCGAGCCAAACACCAGTCGCTTCCTCTCCAGGTGAACATCCAAAGTCCCCTCCTACACACAGAAAAATGGACGTCTCACCCCAGCCTAGACCTTCAGTGACTCCTCAGACTGAACTGTCGGATCTAGCCACCTACCTAGCACGCCGTGATATGCTGACAGCGGGATTCAAGGTTTTCGACAACCGTCCTGAGTCCTACTTGTCCTGGAAATCCATCTTCTTCAACGCCATAGGAGGCCTCAACCTCAAGTCCAGCGAAGAGCTTGACCTGCTTACCAAGTGGCTCAGCGGGGAGTCACTTCAACACGCTCTGAGGATCAGGGCGGTCCATGTGAACAACCCACAAGCAGGCCTCCAACGTTTGTGGCAGCGTCTAGACAAGAGTTATGGCTCTCCAGAGGTAGTCGAGGCGTCACTCTTCCAACGCTTACAGACTTTTCCTAAGATATCCAATAAAGACACTCACCTGCTGCAGGAGCTTGCAGATCTTCTGTTAGAGTTAGAGTATGCACAAAGTGAAAGTTATCTGCCAGGCCTTAGCTTTCTCGACACCCCGAGGGGGATAAACCCGATAGTCGAAAAGCTCCCTTACGGACTCCAGGAGTCATGGGTGAAACAAGGGACAAAATACAAAAGGCACAATAATGCAGTTTACCCACCCTTCTCATATTTTGTTCAGTTTGTAAATGACTATGCTGAAATGAAAACCGACCCTAGCTTTATGTTACAAAGCTTAAATATAGTTGCCCCAAGAGTCGATAAGACACTGGTAAAACCAGCCAGATACGGAGTTCCTGTTGCAGTAAACAAAACAGATATCAGTCAAACGAACGGCACAGCTCGAACATCCGTTCTCAATCCGGACAAGCAATGTCCTATTCACCACAAGCCCCACTCACTCGCTAAATGCAGGGGATTCAGGTCAAAAACACTGGACGAAAGAAAAGGTATTCTCAAAGAACACTCGATTTGTTATAAGTGTTGTTCTTCCACAAGTCACAGAGCTAAAGACTGTAGAGCCATTATCCAATGCTCAGAATGTAATAGTGATGTTCACGTGACCGCCATGCATGCTGGTCCACCTCCGTGGACCCCTAAAGACTCCAACCCTCTGCCTCAGAGCCACGGCGGGGAGTCCGATTTCGCAAGTCCCGTAACTACAACCAGTTGCACAGAAGTGTGCGGGCAAGTCCTCAAAGGTAAATCCTGTTCTAAGATTTGTTTAGTCAACGTGTATCGCCGCACATCCCCTGAAGAGAAGAGGAGGATGTACGCCATGTTAGATGAACAGAGCAATTCATCCTTGGCCAGGTCTGCCTTCTTTGACAAGTTTAATGTAAAAGGTACGATACTCCCATACACCATGAAAACATGCGCTGGTTTATCAGAGACTGGTGGGCGCAGAGCTAGCGACTTTGTTATTGAGGATGTAAATGGAAAGGTGTCCATGCTGCTGCCCATACTAACGGAATGTGATCAGATTCCAGATAACAGGGATGAGATTCCCACCTCTGAGGCTGCGTCGGCTCACCCTCATCTACAGGCAATCGCTTCGCAGATTCCTCCTCTGGACCCATCAGCAGAAATCCTTCTCCTCTTGGGCAGGGACATCATCCAAGCTCACAAGGTCCGCAGTCAGGTGAATGGTCCAAACAGTGCGCCTTATGCCCAACGCCTTGATCTGGGATGGGTGGTTATAGGTGACGTCTGTCTTTCAGGCGCCCACAAACCCACGGTGAACTCCTTTAAGACAAACATTCTTAGCAACGGCCGCCCTACCTTCCTAAGCCCCTGCGAAAACGAAATCTATATTAAAGACAAATACACAGAAAGCTGTCATGCACTTGATAAGACACAAGTTGGATTGGGCAGACACATTTTCCAGCAAACAGCAGATGATGACAAAGTGGCGCTCTCAGCAGAGGATGCTTTGTTCTTGGACATTATGCACAAAAACTTTGCAAAAGATGATGCTAATAATTGGGTAGCTCCACTCCCATTCCGCACCCCCAGACAACGTTTGCCCAACAACAGGAACCAGGCCCTCAGTCGTTTGATGTCGCTCCGCAAAACGCTGAAAAGGAAACCTGAAATGAGAGAGCATTATGTTGATTTTTTGGACAAAATCTTCAGTAAGGGCCACGCCGAACCAGCTCCTGCTCTTACTCCAGACCAAGAACGCTGGTATCTCCCTAGTTTTGGAGTTTACCACCATCAAAAGCCAGGGAAAATTAGGGTAGTCTTCGATTCGAGCGCTCAATGCAGCAACATTTCTCTCAATGACGTGCTACTAAAAGGGCCAGATCTCAATAACACTCTTGTGGGAGTTCTGATGCGTTTCAGGTCTGACCCATACGCAGTCATGGCAGATGTGGAGCAAATGTTCCACAACTTTCTAGTCAGAGAGGACCACCGCAACTACCTTCGCTTCTTGTGGTTCAAAGACCATGATCTGGACGGAAAAGTGCAGGAGTTCAGGATGAGAGTACACGTATTTGGGAACTGCCCCTCCCCATCTGTGGCTATCTACGGACTGAAACGGTCAGCGATGGAGGGAGAAAAGGAATACGGCAGTGATGCAAGAGAGTTCATTGAACGTCACTTTTATGTGGATGATGGACTAAAATCATTCTCTTCCACAGATGAGGCCATTGACATCCTCTGTAGAACCCAAAAGATGCTGGCTCAGTGTAACATACGACTGCACAAAATCTCATCCAACTGTCCTATTATCACAAGTGCTTTTCCAAGTGAGGATCTTGCAACGGACATGCAGGGCCTCGACCTCGGGCAGACTACCCCACCCGTGCAGCGCAGCTTAGGCTTGGGCTGGGACCTGTCCACAGACCTGTTCAGGTTTCAGGTAACCATCAATGAAAAGCCCTTCACTAAACGGGGAGTGCTGTCAGTCATTAATAGTGTGTACGACCCGCTTGGCTTTGCTGTTCCAGTTATTGTAGAAGGCAGAGCCATACTGAGGGACCTTTCCACTGACATTTGCGAATGGGACACCGAACTGCCTAAAGATAAATTACAACAGTGGCGACAATGGAAAGACTCCCTCAAATATCTACGACAATTTGAAATCCCCAGAATGTACACATCAATACCACTATCTGCAGCTCTTACTAAGGAGATCCATGTCTTTTGTGATGCCTCCACTAAGGCAGTGGGCGCTGTTGCTTACCTCAAACTCACGGATGGCGATGAGCACAGTGAAGTGGGTTTCCTTCTCGGCAAAGCACGGCTCGCTCCTAAACCAGACATCACCATACCCAGACTTGAACTTTGCGCAGCAGTCCTGGCTGTCGAGGTGGCTGAGTTGGTCCAGGAGGAGCTAGACGTCCCAGTCGAACAGATGAGCTTCTACACAGACTCCAAAGTAGTGCTCGGTTACATCTTCAACAAAAAGAGACGTTTTCATGTTTATGTGCACAACAGAGTGGAACGCATTCGGCGCTTCACACAAACTCATCAGTGGCGTTACGTGCCCACTCATTTAAATCCTGCTGACCATGCCACACGAGCACTGCCCGCTGAGCAGCTCTCTAACTCCACATGGATTGGTGGACCCGCTTTCCTTTCCGATTCAGGAAAAAGTCAAACACAGGCAGAGTTGTTCGATCTTGTAAACCCAGAGGCTGACAACGAACTGCGACCTGAGGTCACTGCTTGTGCCACCACTCTCTCAAAGGATAGACTCGGTAGTGTCAGATTTGAGAGGTTTTCGAGTTGGAATGTACTACTTAAAGCTATATCCAAACTCCAACACATTGGGCAGTCATTCAAGCTGAATGCAGATAGCCCCTGTCGTGGCTGGCACAGCTGTAATGAACATTTAACTGAAAAACAGCTCAACCTAGCCAAGAACACTATCATTCACACTGTTCAAAGAGAAGTTTATGCAGAGGACATAAGACAAGTTGAAAAAGGTCTGCCCCTTAAAAACTCAAGCCCGCTTAGCAATCTGGGCCCTATTGTGGACGCTAATGGGGTCCTCAGAGTGGGTGGGAGACTAAAACGTGCACAGTTGACATCGGACGAAACAAATCCCATACTCATCCCTGGAAAGCACCACCTTGCCCAGCTCATTATAAAGCACTTCCACGGGAAAGTATGCCATCAGGGCAGACATTTTACTGAAGGAGCAGTCAGGTCTGCTGGTTTTTGGATTGTGGGAGGCAAAAGAGCAGTAAGCAGAGTGATATTCAACTGCGTCACATGCCGCAAACTAAGGGGTAGACAACAGGAACAGATCATGGCTGAGCTACCAGAGGACAGGCTGTCCACTGACCCTCCTTTCACGCATGTAGGCCTTGATGTATTCGGCCCCTGGCCTGTCATGGTCAGAAAAACACGTGGGGGGCAATCGGATGCTAAGCGATGGGCAGTTATATTTACGTGTATGAGCACACGCGCCATTCACATTGAAACTATAGAATCAATGGACACGTCGTCGTTCATCAATTCCTTACGTCGTTTCTTCGCCATCAGGGGTTCAGTGAAGCTTCTCAGATCCGATTGCGGGACAAATTTTGTGAGCGCCTGCAAGGAACTGCAAATAGACAAACAGGGCTGTCACAACAGCAAACTTCACAGCTTTCTCAAAGACTCTGGCTGCAAATGGCACTTTAACCCCCCACATGCATCGCATATGGGTGGCTCCTGGGAGCGCATGATTGGGGTCACACGCAAAATCCTCGATGCTATGTTCCTGGAACACAGAAATGCAAAACTTACTCATGAGATATTAGTGACATTAATGGCTGAAGTCACCGCGATAGTGAACGCTCGTCCGCTCACAGTAGTTTCTACAGATCCAGAAAGCCCAACCATTCTTACGCCTGCCATGTTACTCACACAAAAGGTTGCTACCCCACCTGTCCCTCCCGGCCAGTTTGAAAGCAGGGATCTTTTCAGAGCACAATGGCGGCGCGTGCAGTACCTCGCCGACGTTTTCTGGAGCCGATGGAAAAGGGAATACATCTCAGGACTTCAGAACCGCCGTAAATGGAAAACGGTAAAACCAAATCTACAAACAGGAGATGTTGTTCTGCTAAAGGAGGCACTTGAACATAGGAACAACTGGCCACTTGGACTCATCACAAAAATCTTCCCAAGCCAGGACGGGCTTGTCAGGAAAATCGAGGTGAAGATTTTCCGCAAGGGTGAACTCAGATGCTACATAAGACCTATAAGTGAGGTTGTGTTATTGGTGTCTAAGGACAGTACTTAGAATTAGGTGCTTTCTTTTCATTGTATTTTGTCTGTTTTTACATGCTAGTTATGGATGACATTCTACTGATGTCAGGCGGGGAGTATTCTGTCCCTCTATGTTCTATAGTGTTTTATTAATTCGCTGGTGCATTTCTTTATTTTTCCCGCTAGGGGTCAGTATCTCCGCTAGTGTTTGTTTTTTGGAGCGCTTCTTCTTCTATGATAGATTGCGTGCGTGAGACGGCGCTCGTTAGTGATGCGTGGAGGCAACAGGAAAAAGTAAAAAGTCACGCGGTGAGAAAATGCCCAAAGGAGTTGACATGCTACATTCCTCTCAGACCCCTTACGTATTTGGGAAGTTTTGATATGCCATAATCTGTAAGTAATTAGCGGTCAATTTTGTTTTCTAAAGTTCTAATTGCTTGAAAGGCTGTTTGTGTTCTAAGTTAGCTCATGTCGCTAGCTTCTGTTTAGTATGTAGTTTGTGATTCTTATATCTTCTATTTCTGGTCACTTACAGCATTTATATTCACAGCTATGAGTCTCGGTTTGTTATATAATGTATTTTTATGCAATTTGTTTGTATGTTTCACAGTTTTACAAAATCAATAAAAGAGGTCTTCAGTAAAGGCATTAAGAAGGAAAAAGCTGTGTCTTGTCATCCTGAGTCCCACCTCCTTTTACTGTATGTTTAGCTCGCTGCATAGGCTGAGTAGCCACACACTCAACCGAGGGCAGAAGAGGATGATTGATTTGATTTAAATCAGATGTATTTTAGTAGTTGCCAGATGTTGGAATGTGGTCGGGGGGTTGCATGATTTGCTTATGTGTGTGTGTAACATGAACCACATCTTACTTTTGGGGAAGAAATGTGTACACTGAAGGATCTTATTGTGCTATTAAACGTGCCTTTACATTTAATATGCTTAGGATTTTATTATTGTTAACTAACTGTGCATAATATGTTGAAAATATAACCAGTGTGTTAGTTGAAAAACCAAGTATTTAGCGCTGAATATTGTGGGGTTTTTGCACAGGAAATTGCTATGTGTGTGTGTGTGATTAGATTACACGGGGAGCCCCATGGAATGTGGTGGATTGGGGGCCTCCTAATAATTTGTTACAGATGAGGATTTGAAAAACAAGGCAGTGAGCTGGTTGGCTGAGACAGGACAAAGGGGAGACGATCTGATTGGACCCAGGCTGAAGAAGAGATTCGGCGTGAAATATAAAACCATGTGTATTTGTTTTCTGGTGGTCGGTTCTTTGTTAAGACTGTGTGTGTCTGAGAATCCACCGAAACAGCTGTTTGTTTGAGACTTCTGATCAATAAATTTCAACGTTTTCTGAACTGGCCTCTCTTCAATTTTTGAACGCGCAGAACATTGTTTAAATGTTCATCAGAAACAAAAATTCCAACTGGTCCAAAATGCGGCAGCTCGAGTTCTTACACGTACAAAAAAGTATGAGCATATTAGCCCGGTTCTGTCAACCTTGCACTGGTTACCTATAAAGCATTGCATAAATTTTTAAATCTTGCTTATTACCTATAAAGCCTTGCATGGTTTAGCTCCTCACTACTTGAGAGAACTTCTTACGTATTATAGTCCATCACGTGCACTACGCTCTCAGGCGTCAGGTCAGTTGGTAATACCTAGAATTTCAAAATCAAGTGCAGGCGGCAGATCCTTTTCTTATCTAGCGCCTAAACTTTGGAACAGTCTTCCCTGCAATGTCCGGGAGGCGGACACACTCTGTCAGTTTAAATCTAGACTAAAGACGCATCTTTTTAATCTTGCATACACTACATTATCATAATATATGTATTTCAAAGATCTAGGCTGCACTAGTTAGATCAACCGGAACCAGGGACACTTCCAATAACAACTGATGCATTTGTTGCATCAAAGAGTGCAGAACAGTACTCTACTCTCAGCCAGTCTTGTCTCATTGTTCCAAGGTTACAAGAGCGGAGCGGGCAGGTCTATCCATTCCTAGGTCAGGTCTATCCATTCCTAGACCTGACAAATGCTGGACGAAGGAAGTGACGTCCCTACAAAACTTCAGCCACTATTAGATTATTAATGATAATTTTAAATCAAATTTTTTTATTTTCGCCTTGTTGTGCAAGCACTGTTGAGCTTGTGCAGAGGCTGCAGTTTTTGCCAGAGGGGAACTGGAATCCCCTGGTTAGGCCTGGTTTCCCTCCAAGTTTTTTTTTCTCCTTCAATGGAGTTTTGGGTTCCTCGCCACCGTTTGCATACTGTTTTGCACTGTTTTGCCTGGCCGGGGGGGCTGCTAGAATTTGGTAGTCTTATTTAATTAACACTGCATATAGGAATTTATTGTGTGTCTGATATTTGACCTGTGTTTTGAATTCCATAACCTTTTATGTTTTACTTATAGTCATTTTTTCTTGTACAGCTGCTTTGTAACAATGAAAATTGTAAAAAGCGCTATATAAATAAAGCTGACTTGACTATTATTATTGGTTGTCCTTTATTTAAAAAAATTCTAAAGTTCAAATCTAAATTTATTTGATTTTGTTTTAACAAATATATAATTTCTTATGTTTTCCATTTAGTCTTTTTTACAATTGTTGGTTTTATTAATAAAAGCTTTATATTTAATTTGTTTGTTTTAATTGCTATGTATGAGAAGAACATGTTAAATTTATTTAATAAAAAATATTTTGGGTATTGTGTGGTTATCTATTATGTAGGCATTCATAATCTGTCTATTTGATGATTATGGTTAGACGTATAAAATTTTCCCTGATAGCCAAAATTCAGCTTTGTTGTAACTTAGAGACACAAATTCACCGTCTATTAGACGTCTACGTGTATTCGTTTAATAGCGGTCTATTTGATGACTAGGCTATTCTTAGGTTATGATTAGACGTCTATTAACTTTTCACTGACAGCCCAAATTTAGCCTTGTTTTAGCTTAGACGTCTGGGCTGGGTTTAGACGGCTAATAGACGTCTTTTAAACCAAAAATTGCTTGCTGGGTTGTTTAGTTGTGGGCTGATGTTTTAGAATGAATTTAAATAAAGTAAAAATATGTTTACCTCAGAAAAACGGCAGTACGTGGTGTCAACAGAGAAGTCAGTCAGGGCTGTGTGCGCGCGATGGTCAGTCACCATGGTCACAGACCTAGCTTCGCCGTCTCGGCATGCGAGCAAGAACTTCTGACAGAAGTTTTTAATATTATATATTTTTTATGTTGGGATATTTTATTGTACATTTATACGATTATACATTGTGATATACTACCAAATGACCAAAAAAGTAAACGCATTAAAATTAAATGAATCTGCGCTGCAGCTCCATGAGTTCATGAAACTACGTCATTGCGCATTGCATTTTGGGAAGATTCCGCCATGAATTCTACACATACATTTTTCCTATATTTTATGCTAAATCAAAAAGTAAAATGCATCTTAAAGTAGCATGCATATAATGTCTTTTTCAGGCCATGTATGCCAGGGCTGTGTGGGTGGAGAATGGATTGGAAATGGAGGGAGCAGTTCTGAATAATTGGATAGACATATATAAGAAAACGGTTAGATGGCCAAATACACGAGCAAAAGAAGCTTTCAAGATGAAAAAGGACCCCAATGAAGGCTGGCTGAAGTTTCAATTAATCAAGCGAAAAATGATTTCAGGTAAGTTTTGATGTAACTGTGGTTTCACGAGTTCGCCCTCGCCAATAAACAGCTCCTTGTTGGGATAGATGGTAAAGCATGGGAATGCAGGTTATGCGTATTTGGCGTGTTGGGATCTATCCGAACCCGGAGCACTCTACCCTGCTCAGAGCAAGTGCTCCGGGCTCGGAACCGGCTCGAGCCCAGAACACACCCCCCCGAGGGTCCTGCGGGACTTCAGAGACATTGAGAGGAGCTGGGGTGGAGGAGGGATGCTTATCTGGCAAGATGCAACAGGTAAGATTGTTTGTCTATTTATGATAGAGCTTGCAGGAGCTGATAGGGTAGATACGGTGATTGCTGATGGTGAACCAGCCTAGATCATTAAGTAGAGATTGCGTGCTCGGCTGATAGGTGATTGCTGCTGATGGAACATCGGGCTGATTTATATGCTTAGGTTCCTCCCGAACTTTGTTAATAAAACATCATTTAAATATTGTTAATTACGTTATTAACTTAATCTAAAACATAAGAATCCAACACAAGTTTTGTTTTGGTTGATTACTTTTCTATTACAGTCAGTATGCTTCTTGTATGTGTGGGGATTTTAATGTGTTTTAGAAGTGCTATTACATTTAATATGCTTCATATGCATTATTACTTTTATTCATTCATATGCTTCCTATGCAGTATTATTTCATATGCATTATCACTTTTATTCATTCATATGCTTCATATGCAGTATTATTCTATATGCATTATTACTTTTAGAAGTGTTTTATTATTCTATTACTTGCGTACGATAACCCTTAACCTCATTTAATGTGTTGGAAGTTAACCATGAAAAGTTAAGGTTTGATATTGAGCGCACTTGAAAGAGGAAGTGTGGGTGTCGCATGCAAAAGATAAGAGGAAGTAGCAGGAGACAGCGGAAGTCTCAGAATACATGCATGCAACTGAAGAGATACATTTAATGCCAAAAAAGGAGAAAATGTACACACACAAATATTCCATTGTCTGACCTTTTAAACTATGTTGTTGCTGGGTAGAATTGGGCTGTGTAGGTTGTCATTTAATGTTTTGCAGACATTCTGAGAACGATGGGGTGAGAGCTGATTGGACTAATACCAGGCAACACGTCACCGGTCCACAGAGAAGATAGACGGCGTGAAATAACTATAAATATGATGCGGAACTGTTTTCCGGGGTTGTTTTCTGTAAAGACACTTTGTCTAAGGCAACCCAACGGCTGTTGTATTTTTTGAATCTTCTGATCAATAAAACTTCAAGATTTACTTTGACTGGCCTCCCTCCAATTTTGAACACGCAAGAACATATTTAGAATGTTCTATAGGTGGTGACATCCGACGTGATTGGAGAAAAGGGGCATTTAGAAGAATTGTAAAAGTCGGGGATTGACCGAGAACTGGGACGAGATAACTTTGAGTCCAACACACGGCCGACAATATAAAAGGTAAGCAGAAAACCTGTTTAAACTAATTTCTGCAAATTGAATATTCCAAATTCATGTGTTGAATTTAAAAGTATATCCGTGTCATTGATTACAAAATAGAAATTGTTGATATTTGTTGATCAGAATAAAAGGAGGGTTTTAAACATTTGAAGACGAGGTTAGATTCCTGCGTCACAATAGTTAAGAAGAGAACTATTGTTGGTTTTGAAGACGGGGTGAGAGGCCCGCGTCACAATAGTTAAAGATAAAACTATTGTTGGAAAATACTTTTGGGACGCCTACACGTAACCAGTCGTGAGTACGCCAAAAGATAAAATTATTGTTGGGAAATACTTTTGGGACGCCTACACGTAACCAGTCGTGAGTACGCCAAAAGATAAAATTATTGTTGGAAAATACTTTTGGGACGCCTACACGTAACCAGTCGTGAGTACGCCAAAAATAAGTAAACTGTATATATATATTGAGAGTTTATTCTGTAATGAATATTATTATACAAAAAGTATAGTAAAACATAAGTAAATTGTGTATATTTAGAGTGTATTGTGCATTGAATATTATTTTAAAAGAATAGTGAAAGACAATTACAGTGTATATATTGCTTGTGTATTGTGCAGTGAATATCAGTTTGTAGAATGTTTGAGTTTGAGAAAGAATGTGAGAGAGACGGGTGTGTCCCGATAACTACACAATGGGGGAGAGTAGTGGATATGTTGATGGCTCAAACGGAACCAAAAAATCATAAGAAAGAAAATAAGATTTGGGAATGTAAATGGAGTCAGATGTGTTTGGAAAATTTATGGCAGGAACCAGATAAATTATCAATCAGATTAGCGCCAAAGGTCAGAGAAATGGAAAAGAGAGCACATTTAAAATTGGCTAGACATGTTGAAGAGGCAAAACATGTGAAGTGGGTAGGAAAGAACAAACACAAAAATGAGGAAGTAAAACTAAGAGAAGATTTACGTTTGTGGACACGTGTTGCTCTCACAGCAACTGCTCTGAGTCCCAAGAATAACACAGACCGTGTGCACTCGGCAAAGTCACAGAAAGAACTGGTGAGGAAGTCAGGAAGTGAAAGTGCCAGTATCTCATGTCGTGTAGCCTCCGCCCCCTTATATCCTGATCTGAGCAAACTGCAGCCTCCGCCCTATGCACCAGCAACACAACAAGTTCAAGTTAATGTGAAAGAATCAGTGGTAGAGGCAGACATAGCTGAGTTTGAGGAGTTGCAAAGCCAAATTAAGAGATTGACTGCACAGGTAGAACAAGTAACGAGCAGACAGGAAGCATCTCAACACAATGATGAAGAAGATGAGGATAGAGAGGAAAAGGGATCGTGTAAAAATAGCAACATTGAGTCACCATCAAATGAATGTAATATAGTCATTAAAGGGACTATGACGGCCACACCTGTGGCGCATAGAACAAGAAGCCACCACCAGCCCACTAGTAGCCAACACACCCCACCCAGAGATAGAGAGTGGGATGCTGTGCATCCAGTAGGGGGCCAGCCAAAAAGGACGGGTGGATATGACCTCAGTGCCCTCTCACCACTCCCAATTAACAGAGCAGCAGCACAGTATGACGACGAGAATGAAGAAAGCGATATGGCACGCGCACAACTGATGGCAGGGAACGCACTAAACATGCCCCTAGTACATGGTACTGGTGGTGTACAAAAGTATCAACCTTGGAATCACAGTGACATGACGGCTGTGTTGGCAAAGTTGCCCCCCATTACGTCAGGGGGAGGTAGATGGCTTACAAAATTGATGGCATTATGTCATGGCACCACCTTGGCGGTAGGGGACTTACGATGCCTTTTGGGTCAAATTTTCACTGTCTCACAGATGGCAGATTTTGAAAACGACGCAGATATAGAAGCATGTAAAAACGACACATTGTATGTGACCGTCAGCACATCAATTTCCAAGGCCCTGAGGGCAAAGTTTCCAACTCCCCCAACAGTGTACCAAAATATTAAATTTCGCATTAAACCTGGTGAGACCGGAGCAAGTTATTATTTCAGATGTGCAGCAGAATGGGAACAGATGGTCGAAGAAAATAGTTTAAACAATCCAATCACTCGTGACATATTCAGAACTGCAGTAATGACCGGGGCTCCCAATGGTGTTAGGCAGGCAATGGAAAACAATCCTGACATTCCTGTAGCGAGTAATGAAGTGTGGGAAAGACATCTAGTTTTCCACATTGACAAGGCAGTAGAGAAACAGGATCAAGAGGAGGAGGAGTTAGAAAAAACAAAACACCAATTGCTAAAAATACAATTAGAATTGGCGAAGGCCAGTAACAAAAAACCAAAACAAATGCCACAACGTCCTGTGAACAGTGACTCTGCCGTGCAGACTGGTACACAGGCCCAGCAGGGGCTTCAACCCATTCCCCAGTTCCAAACTTATGGTCAGGGCAGTGTCCAGCCATTCAAACCAGGCCCCGAGCCTATGAGACCGTGGGGAGGGTATAGGCCACGGGGTAATAGTGGATGGGGTAGGGGAAGATCTAACAGGAGAGAAGTGCGCCAGAGGGGTGCATGTTTTCAGTGTGGTGGGACTGATCACTGGATGAGAGAATGCCCAATGCTCGGGGATAGCCAGTTTACGGGACCACCTGCGGGGGGATGGGATCCTCATAGAGGTGGTACCGGTGGTCGTACCAGGGGACCACAGACCCCACGAAACCCGGGGCAACAGCACCCGTCTCCCCACTCGATTCAGGCGCCCATGCACCCAGCCTGGGGCCAGGGGGAAGACGCGGGGGATTGTTGACGGGGCCCACAGAGAACAATCATGAGGGGTTTGGCTGAGCCTCTCATGAAAATAGTGGTTAACAACAGACCACTAACAGCTCTGGTGGATACCGGAGCAACATACTCCACAGTAACGAGGGGCACAATCACTGACAAAGACGTAAGTGATAAAACTGTCGGAGTTATGGGGTTCTCTGGTGGGTTCGAACACTGGCCTCTAACTTTTCCCCTTACCACAAAAGTGGCAAATCAGTGCCTCTCACACTCATTTCTGTACTCCACAAATGCACCTGTTCCCCTGTTAGGTAGAGATTTGTTGATAAAATTGGGGGCAAACATCTTATGTTCACCGGAGGGTGTTACTGTCACATTCCCAGACGGCGCCAGAGTCGACTGTTCGCAGGCACAGAGTAGGCACGGCCACCAGCAGGTCCTGTTGGGAGGGCCTCTAAAGGAAATGGCCGATATATATTGGGTTGAATTACATGACTCTCCAGCAGGGGCCAAAGCAATGTACGCCACTAATTTACCCTGGATCAAAGATTTGGCCGTCTATTTACCACCCATTGATCCCCTACATTGTACCCTATTTTATGATCGAAATGACAATGTCACATATCAGGAAATGTTCCAGGATATTGAGGGACAGATGTGGACACTTAATGGGGATGGGCTGTATGTGGGAAAAGAGGGGGTAGTAGTCAAGATTGCATTAACTGAAAAACAACAGAAATGGTATGAAATGACACAAACAGCAGCACCTCACATTTCCATGGCACTGCATCCAGGCCATGAGGCCAGAGAACTAGGAGCCATGACTAAAAGGTTAGCATCAGTTACCGATTGGGAGCCCTATGACATTCCTGGGGTTTGGGTGTCGAACACATCTAACTCGTATTGGGTACCTGGGAAAACCACAGATATGGGCGTGTTGACACATCTCCAAATTAAAAGAAGCCACGGTCGCGAACTAACGGACGGTCCCGGTGCTGAGCAGCTAATCAGCCGCCAGCCCGTTGGCCTCTGGTCACAAGGCCCAACGGATGTTGGCCTTTGTAAGATAGAGCCAGTCACATTTCAGTTAACGTCACCGGAGCCTATTTGGGTTCCACAGTATCCTAACAAAAGAGAAAGCGAAGAAGGCATTGCCCCAACTGTTAAAGGGTTGGTGGAAAAAGGTGTCTTGACTCCGTGGCATTCGCCATGGAACACCCCAATTTTCCCTGTTAAAAAAACCGGGCACCGACAAATACAGACTAGTACATGACTTGCGTAGAGTAAACAGCATAGTTGCCACGCCAACAATGCCTGTGCCGAACCCGTACACCGCAATCTCAAACTTGACCCCGGCTCACCAATGGTTTACATGCATTGACCTGGCCAACGCCTTTTTCTGTATTCCCATCGCCGAAGACTGTAAATCGTGTCTTGCTTTTACATACCGAGGGTGTCAATACTCTTATAATCGACTGCCGCAGGGTTTCATTTTGTCGCCAGGGATCTTTAACCAAGTTCTTAAAGACCAATTACAACAGTGTGCGTTACCTGACGATTGTGTTCTCATAATGTACGTTGACGACCTTTTGCTGGCGGCCACAACCAATGAAGATTGTTTGAACGCCACAGATGTTATTTTGAAACAGTTACATGTCTCCGGATTTAAAGTCAGCAAAGAAAAGTTACAGGTTAGCAGACCGTCTGTTACCTTTATGGGCCGTTCAATCACAGGCCAGGGCACGACTCTATCCGACCGCCAACGTGACGGCATTCTGTCACATCCAAAACCGCAGACTGTAAAGGACATGCTATCTGTTGTGGAATTTTCTTATTCCTTAATCAAGGTGAGTTTTTAAATAATTTAGACAAATGCAACACACAGAGAGCATGAGTTACCTTGCAAGGTATTTTATATTTTATTGTCATTCAGTCTGCATCACAAGCATGGTGCAGACAGAAGGCCCCTACCTGTTCATTTACAGGGGCTTTTATATCATCCATACATGACCCCCCCCCCTCTTCTTCTCCCCTCCCTTGAGCAAGAACGTATCTTTGGTAACAAAAATGTGTCGCCATTTCTTATCTTCACCAGAACCTCTTGGTCTTTGCTCAAGGGCAAAGGAGCTGAGTGGTTTGCCACGTAGCACAACATTTCTCAGAAATTTAAGAACAACAAGATAGACAGTCTTGAATCAATTTTTACAGAGATTAGCATGAAGAAACCCACGTCATGAAAATTTCCATCACATTCCCATCTTTTATCATATATGATAACCAAAATCTTTATGCCTCAACCTGTAAGATGAGCACTGCCCTTTCTCCTACAGATTTCATAGGCCGTTGTCATCGTACTCAATAAATTCTCCTTCCATGAGATTCATGGCCTGTAGCCATGCTCCCTATCATCATTCTATTTAAACAGTTCTAAGAACAGTAAATTAAACATGGTAACATAATTATAAGAAATAACAATCCCACTAGAAGTGGCAATGCCACCTGCCTCACCCACGCCCCTCAACCTTGGCTATTCCACCATTTCAACAGACTGTTAGTCATATCATCCGGCTCCCTGATAGCATTCGTCCTGTGCGTTATGATGTCTATTACATTATCAGCATAATCCAGAATGTAGAAACAACAACTGAGCATTTTGCACACACACAGCTTTTCTCTGCGGTGAGCACATCTAAAACTAACCCACTCTGCAATCCTACTTTCCTACTTCCAAACTGTTCAATTTTGTACTTTACTTACCACCTGGTTCTCTGCACTCTGTCTTTTCTTCGGCCTTGTTGGTGCTGTTTGCAACTGTCAACAGGGTTGTGACTTTGCAGGGTAATTGACCCTTTAGCCTCTTCCGGTCCTCTAATTTCAGAAGACTAACTTTCCATGCCTGCTCGAGTTGCATACACCACCAACAACTGTCATTCACTCCAACCTCTTTCTTTTCTATCAGTGCCAATGTACATGCCTTATTGCCTTTGCATTGATATATTGCCATTCTCGTATCTACCTTCCAGCTCTGCTTCTCGTGACTTTTCCTGCCTCTTTTTCTGCCTGCTCTGCGGCCTGAAAATTACTTGGCTGAAATTATATCTGAAGCTTCTGACCTGTGTCTTTCCCCGTCGTCCACCACATCCACCAATATTGACCTGCTTAAACCTTCATCACCTGCTCAACCTTCGTCACTTTCCATATTCTTACTCTCATTTGTGAAATTGCTCCCGTTCCCTCATAATTAAAATTTTCTGAGTTAGAGCCAGTCTAAAACTTTCTCCTTTGCCTTTTTATTTGGCCGTCCCAGGGGACATAATGGCCCACATTTTAAATTTTGTTGCCTTATCCACAACATCAGATACACGTACCTCTACACAAATACATATTTGTTCCCCAGTACCTAGCAGAATTAGGGTAACACTGTCCCTCCCCATACCATTTTATTAAACTTGGAATATAGTGTTGCACAAAAACAAAATTCTATAATCTCTAATTTATAATTCTCGAACTGTGGATTCCCTTTGTGAGCACCAGCAGTGTCGCTCCTCTTGTCGCTTGCACGACCATTGCGAAGAGCCATTGTGGATGCCATTTTGATGGCCTACGGTTGGAGTTGCCACTCCTTGGACACCTTTTTGTAGTGGGAGGCGTGTCTTTTCCATGACTTCCTCCTGAAATCTTTGACTACCACGAAGCCCACTGGCTGGAGCTGTGTAGTGGTTTGTCAGCTCTGTCTGCTACTGCTCTTTTGACCTGCACAAACATTTTGAGAGCAAAAACACAAAAACACATTGCCTTGTAACATCCCCCCTTTTGACGCGTGGTCTAGGCCATGCGTCAAAATCGCAAAAGCAGGGAAAGTATGTTTTGGCAAACAGGTGAGGCCATTTGGGCCTCCCCAAACATTGTCTGTGTATTTACATGAGCACTCCTCCCAGAGTGCACGCTCAGCTGGTTCTGCAAAATGTTTGCATCTCTGCAAGAGAAAAAGTTTTGTTAGTGATTTCTGGAGACAATCTATCTGTCTCTGATGTTGCTTGCTTTGCTGCAAGGTCAGCTCGTCGGCTTCCTGCAAAAAATAGTTTCAGATACAAAAGTGTGTGTGGCATAGTCACACACAACAATGACTGCTGGTAGAAGAATGGCAGATAGCATATCAGCAACCTGTGTTGATTAAGAATGTTTTTACCATCAGCTTTTAAAAGTTTCTGTGTTTCCACAGTGTGCCAAAATCATGAGTTACACCAAATGTATATCTACTATCTGTGTGAATGTCTACATTTTTATTCTTTGCTAATTCGCATGCGCGTGTGAGTGCAATGAGCTCTGCTGTCTGAGCAGAGAAATGGTCCCTAAAAATTATATCAATTGCTTCTTTGCTTTTGGACTTGCGATGTCTGTAATTGCAGACACGCTTTGCGGACAGCTGTCTGCCGCGGTCAGTAATTTCGTGACCCAAAAAACGAACAAATTGTTTTGCCAGCTGGACTTTGGAGATATTCACTTTGTGTCCTTCGTGTGCCAAATGAGTTAACAGTCGTACAGTGTGTTCTTCACATTGCGCTTTGGTGGGTGCACATAAAAGAATGTCATCCACATACTGAAGCAATGCCACCCCCTTCGGGAGATGGAATGGCTCCAGTGATTGTCGCAGTGCCTCGTTGTAAATGGTCGGTGATTCGCAGTACCCTTGGCATAGACGTGTGAATGTATATGGCCTGCCATCAAAATAAAAAGGCGAACCAGTATTGTGAGTCTGGGTTTACCGGCACACTGAAAAACGCGTTTGACAAATCAATCACCGTATACCATTTCGTCTCAGGCGGAATTTGGCTGAGAATGGTATACGGGTTGGGTACGTTTGGTGCTCGTGGCTGTACTGCGGCATTAACTGCTTGCAAATCTTGTACGAACCGCCATTCAACGGGTGCTCCCTTTTCTCTGATCTTTTTAACTGGAAACAAAGGTGTGCGCACAGGTGAATTTGGGCATGGCACAACTATGCCTTTATTTTTTTAATCTTTTTAAACTCATTAAATATTGGCCTTATGCCATTGAGGGCTTCTGGTTTGAGGCTTCTGTTTTGAGGGGGAATTGCTGTTTGCGTGGACGAAAATTACCCTTGGGCTTTATCACACAACAGGTTCACAGTTCCTAATCAACCAAACATAATATTTTCCTGTTATCAACAGTTGTACGGGCACCTTTCCCAAAATTTCTTCATAAATCTTTTTGTGTGTGAAAACACTTCAAGTCCCCTTGTTGCTGACAGACAGGCATGATTCTCACGATGGGCATGCAACACATTTGAATATTGCACGTCGTCCCTTTTAACACATTCTATGGCGTGCGCATATTTGTCAGCAAAACACCCACAGCTCCCCACACCATTGTAATCAACGTCATGAGGCTCTGTGAGGCAATACATTCTACATCGTACTTACGTAATTCAAAACTACATCGTACAGCTGTACGAGCGCTGCACTCGGGTCGTGTTGGTATCATGCTCAATCTGTCATCATACACATTATGACTCTGCCCAGCAAATGAATCGGGCAGCAGTCAGACATGAGAAACCTGTGTTGAAATTTGACACTCCCCAACTCACATTGCACCCTTTTGACATAAATTATTTTACCTTAGAGCCACTAGCATTTAGGGAAAACACAGCTAGTTTAGACTCTGGCAAATTTAAACACTTCTTGTGAATCACAGTAGGCTATTTGTTGCCCCTGAATCTATCAAAAATTCAAGCGGTTTGTTGCACACAAGCATTGTGCATTTTAGCAAAGTTCAGAAAGCGTTTTCATTCATCATGGAATGTGAGCTAAGCAGATCTTCGTTGCATACAGTAGGAAAAAGCATTTCTTCATTGCATATTCTAAGGGAAATCATACTCACCACCCTCGGAATGATGCCTCACCTCCTCACTTCCATCTACCTTTTGTTTTGACCTCAGTGGTCTCAGAGGCTCAGGACAATCATTGCGCCAGTGCCCCAATTTTTTGCAGTTAAAACATTTTTCTGGATCATAATCAACAGAGGGTTTAAAACCTCCTCTTCCTCTTCCACGTCCACGCAATTGTCCTCCTCTTCTCCAGTTTCCTCTTCCTCCATGCTCTACTCCGATATTCATTAGAGCCATGTGGAGTTCTTTATCTTGGGTGTTTTTCTTTTGAAACTGTTTCTTGTCCGTTTGTCTTTCGGCGTGCACAGCGTGACGGACGATCTCGCTCATTCTCGCGCGATCTGGCTCGATGCACGATTTTTCCACTTCTCGTCTCAGCTCTCCCCTTAGGTTTCGCAGAAAAGTGGATCTGAGATGTCCTTCGAACGGACCAATGTCCGGTCCGTCTGAATCAGGTTGAAGTCCAGAATGTTCTTTAAATACTTCCTCCAGTCTAGCCAAGAAATCCTCCACTCTTTCATCAGTCTTTTGCACACAAGCAGCGATCTTATCCAGATTCAGAGCTTTGGGAAAAGTAGATTTTAGTCCTTCTAAGAATTCTTCCAGAATCCTCCTGTACTCAGCATTGCTTGCGTGCGACCAATCGACATGTTCCCTTCTCTTATCCTCCACTGGCCATTTACCCTGTAGCTTTCTTAAGTCAGATGGTTTTAGTTTGACTTTCAACAGTCTCTCTAATTCTCTCGTTGAGGGGGAGAATTCCTTGCAAAATGTCAAAAGTTCTTCAGCCATCAATACTCCCCCTTTCTCTGCTGAACTGAGATGTTCAGCTGCCTCTTTCATTTCGGCTTTGGTCCAGGGTCTAAAAACCAGTTCGGGTCCCTCTGGACCTGCCACCTCGACCATAGGGAACTGCTGTCCATCTTCATCAAAAGATTCTTTGCGATAAAGGTCATTAGACGTATTCTGCCATGCGGGTGGAGTATCCGTCTGTGTCTGTCTTTTTACCGCTCCTCTCGTCACGGGAACTCTGGCGACCGGCGGGGCTGGATGGTCTTTATCCTGTTTTGGGGTTACCACGGGCTGTGGCATGTGCGGCATTGGTGCTGGTGGGGGCACTGGCGCTGCCTCGATCGGTTTCAGATGTCGGTGAGGAGGGACACAATCATCCTCCGGTTGGTGTTTGTAGCAAGTCATAGATGGGGGTAAAGGAGACAGAGGGGTTAAATCAATATACTCAGACAAAACAGGGTACAATGGAGCATGCGGCGGTGGGGGTGTATGACACGGCGGTGGAAGTTCTTCCAAAGCCTTTTCTTTAAAAACATGGTCACGTCTATTTGCTTCCTTCTCCCATAATTCTAAACATTTACACGCTTCGTCATATTTTTCTCTTTCTTTTTTGGACATTTTAAATATGTCTTTTTTCCCCATGTGTTCTCTTATTTTCTCTAATTTTGTGGTACTAAATGTACCGTTTTCTGGAAAGTTAGCCTTTTCTATTAAATAGGGTACACCTTGTAAACTTCCCGTTCCCCACCTTTTCCTCATTTCTCTGTATGTTGGTTTATCCATCTCCATATGGGATCTTCCTTGACCCATTTTCCACGATTCTGAGAGCCCCCCCTCTTTAATCAGGCTGTTTAGAATCTAACACGATTCAGAGTAGTCCCCCCTCTTTAATCAGGCTGTTTAGAATCTAACACGATTCAGAGTAGTCCCCCCTCTTTAATCAGGCTGTTTAGAATCTAACACGATTCAGAGTAGTCCCCCCTCTTTAATCAGGCTGTTTAGAATCTTTTTCAACTCACCGTTTTTCACTTTTGTGCCTTGCACTGAGTTCTTTTGGGATCACGTCAGCTTGGGGTCCGGAGTAGAGTTCTCTCGTCCCTGTATGGGGTTAGAGCTGGATTTGCTATGTCCAGGATGATCAGTCAACCCAAGTCCGTTTTCCGTCAGCCTTGTGATCCCATACCTCGTCGCCAAATTGTTGTGGAATTTTCTTATTCCTTAATCAAGGTGAGTTTTTAAATAATTTAGACAAATGCAACACACAGAGAGCATGAGTTACCTTGCAAGGTATTTTATATTTTATTGTCATTCAGTCTGCATCACAAGCATGGTGCAGACAGAAGGCCCCTACCTGTTCATTTACAGGGGCTTTTATATCATCCATACATGACCCCCCCCCCTCTTCTTCTCCCCTCCCTTGAGCAAGAACGTATCTTTGGTAACAAAAATGTGTCGCCATTTCTTATCTTCACCAGAACCTCTTGGTCTTTGCTCAAGGGCAAAGGAGCTGAGTGGTTTGCCACGTAGCACAACATTTCTCAGAAATTTAAGAACAACAAGATAGACAGTCTTGAATCAATTTTTACAGAGATTAGCATGAAGAAACCCACGTCATGAAAATTTCCATCACATATCCTTTCTGGGCTTGACTGGGTTTAGCAGAAATTACATACCAATGTATGTAGCAGTCACCCAACCATTACGTGACATGGTGAAAGAGCAAGGTATGCGCAATGTTCAAGCAAAGTTGACATGGACCCCAGACGCTGAAGCAGCATTCATTAAGTTGAAAGGGGAGCTTTCACATGCTGCATATCTACACAACCCTGAATACAGTCAGGGTTTCTTTCTTGATGTATCTGAAACAGGAAACAGCGCACATGGTGTACTTTTCCAGAAGATGCCAGGCACCAGACGCGTACTCATGTACATCAGCGTTCTCATGGACACGATTGAGCGACGCCAGCCGGCCTGTGCCAGGTTCGCAGCTGGTTTGGCAAAGATCATTGAAAAGACGTCACATCTTGTGATGGGTCATCAACTGACAGTCCTGACCACACATTCTGTCATGTCATTTGTCAATTCCGCATCATTCACATTTTCGCCCTTGAGACAGAGAAAACTGTCGAAATGTTTGACAGCGCCAAACATCACTTACACACATGACGGCATCAACATGGCTGATCTGTTCACCACGGGAGAGCCACATGACTGTGCACCCATCACTGACCTGGCGTGCCGTGTCCGTGAAAATCTGACCGCCACGCCGATTGTTGGACACTCGGACGTGATCACATTGTTTACGGATGGTTGTTGTTTCAGAGCTCATGATGGCTCTTTGGTCTCAGCTTATTCAGTAGTGCAGCAAACAGATGACGGGTATATAACCAGACAAGCCGAAAAGATAACAGGGAAACAATCAGCACAGAGAGCGGAGCTTATCGCTGTTACACAGGCAATGAAAAACGCAGGCCAAGGCAAAGTCAATATTTACAGTGACTCAGCGTATGTTGTTGGTGCAGTCCATGTCGAGCTTGCTGTTTGGCAAAGGTGTGGCTTCGTCACCAGCTCTGGCAGACCAATAGCACACGACCTCGAAGCACGTGCTCTGTTGGAGGCATTGCAAATCCCAGAAGCAGTCGCCGTCATAAAGTGTCAAGGCCATTGCAAAACTGACAGTGTAATAGCAAGGGGTAATGAGGCTGCTGACTTGGCTGCCAAAACAGCTGCAGGCTATCAGGTGACCATGATGGTACAGACTGACAGTTCATATGTGAAATTGTTACCATCTTTCAGCAGAGAAACACTTGTGGCCGAACATGGCAAATGCACACCAGAAGAACTGTCAACGTGGACAGAGTATGGGGCCCTGTGCGCACCAGATGGTCTGTGGCAGGCCCCAGATGGCAGACCGGCATTGCCCATGAGCCTGTCACGCTCAATCATGACCCAAGCACACACTATGTCGCACGTGAGTTCAAAACAGATGATGAAAACATTGCAGTATTGGTGGCATCCCTTTCTCACTCAAATGGTATCAGGTTTTGTACTCTCATGTGAAATTTGTCAAGAGCATAACGTCAAGCCGTCGCTAAAACAGCTGAGGGGTGTATTTTCACCGGTGCATGGCCCAGGGGAGGAGATTGTTATTGATTTCACAGACATGGTAGAGAGGGTGCAAGGGAAAAGATATCTGTTGGTGATGGTTGACCAATTCACGGGTTGGCCTGAGGCTTTTCCCACGGGAAGGGAAGACAGCACTGCAGTCATTAAGTGTCTCATCAATCAGTACATCCCGCACCACGGTTTTCCTCGGCATATCCGTTCGGATAATGGATCACACTTTAAAAATGAGCACCTACAAGTTGTGGAAAAGGCACTGGGCCTAACGCATGCATTTGGGGCCGTTTATCATCCAGAATCGCAAGGGAAGGTGGAACGCATGAACTTAACACTGAAACTTAAATTGGCTAAAATCTGTGCACAGACCAAATTGACATGGCTCGCAGCTCTTCCATTGGCTTTAATGTCTGTACGTTCGTCTGTCAACAGAATCACTGGCTTTACACCTTTTGAATTGCTTACAGGTCGCTCATTTCCAGGACCATCGACGCCGCTGAAGCCAGAAGCCTGTGCACCAATTTCACACTGTGTTTATTATGACAAACTGACTGCTATGATTAAACATTTCTCCCAGCAGGCTCCAGTTGACATTGCCGAAGGGCCCATTCCGGCCCCGTCAGAGTGGGTTCGCCTAAAGAAGTTTCGCAGGAAGTGGAATGAGCCACGCTGGACTGAACCCCTGAAAGTCACAGCAAGGACGTCACATTGTGTTCGCCTATTGGGGAAAGGCGACACCTGGTATCATTTGTCATCTTGTGTTAATTGTGATCCACCAAACAGGTCGTTGGCTGAAACTGCGGTGGACCTGAGGATTCAGGTCCAAGAGAGGGAGGGTAACAGCGAAGCAGAACCAACCACAGGGCCATTACAAATTCTGTGTAAAAAAGGTGACATTTTTTCAAGCCCACAGGGTGAACCTCTAGCACATTGTGTGAGTGAGGATTGTGCATATGGAGCAGGTATTGCAGTGACATTTAAAAACAGGTACGGAGTGGAGAAAGTGAAGCAGCAAAACAAAAGAACAGGTGATTGTGCAGTAACTCACGAGCAAGACGGTAGAACTATTTTCCACTTAGTCACTAAAGCAAAATGCACGGACAAACCAACCTATGACGATCTCACAAAAAGCTTAACACAGATGAGAAATTGGTGTGTCGAACATAAGGTGAAGAGTGTGTCCGTACCCCGGCTGGGGTGTGGATTGGACAAACTAGATTTTCAAAAAGTCCAGAACATACTGAAACAGGTGTTCGAAGGAGTACAGATAGTGATTACTATATACTCATTATAATCAAGAGGTACGAATATTTTAATCATTTATACAATCATTTTTCATATTCAATCATTTTATGCAATTATTTTTCATACTCATTATTGCTGTGGTGATTTTCATATTCTCATTTTTATATCTTTAATCATTTTTACAATCATTTTTATATTCATTATTGCTGTTGTGATTTTTATATTCTCATATTCATTAACGTATAACCACTTATTCCTTACAGTCAAGTACATTTTGTGTGATTTTAACCATATATATATATTTTCTTAATCGCATATTGTCATTAAGTATACTGTGTGTTTAACCATTTCAATATTCAAGAGTGTTTTATTGTTCCTTTAAAGTCCAAAAGAGGGTAACGAGATGAGGCTGTGGGAAAATGGGAAGTGTGCGGGAGTACTCCTTGTCATCACCATCATCATAGTAGGAATAATTTTTAGCCTAACTGAGGGTCAGGAAAGCAACAACACCACATCGAAACCGAGACATAAAAGAGCCAGAGCCGATATGAGGTTACCATGTGAACAACTCGTACTTAACTATGTTTGGGGCAAGACCACATCATTTACTTTCGACCTATGCGCTGTCATAAATTGTGGGGGAAAAAATAGTTCATGGAGAGGGTACGAGGTATATGTGTGTATGGACGGGAATATGGACAGTGTTTGTAAGGCGTACAAGTCTAGGCAAACCCATAGGGGTGAATGGTGTCCGTCATGGAATAGTGTAATAGCATATACCGGTGGTTGGGCCCCGAAAGAACCCAGTCTTTGGACCCGTACCTCGGCAAAATTTGATTTTAAAATGCAAAGAGATTACAGTGCAAGCCAAAATCCACTCACCCTTTCAATATCCACCAGAACGGGATCAGTAAATTATACAGGGGAATTTTTCCTTATAATGGGGGTGCACAGCCCAGGAACAGATAAAAAAGCAGTAATAAAATTTGTTGTGAAGAACTCACATGAGGAAGAAAGAAATGAGACTGTAGCTGAGCCATTATCGGTAGAACAAAAGAATGGAGTAGTAGAAATAGATTACACCATGTTAAAACCAGAAGATATGATAGAAAGAGCCACAGGATATGGAGAAAATAATTTGTGGCTGGAATGGATAATTACCACAGCCAGAGAACAGAGAATAGATGATTGTGTAGGATGTGCTAATGCAAGACCCCATTTATATACTGAACCAGCACCGTTGTACCAAAACGATAAATGGGGGTATGAGTGTATGCTGGCACTGACAAGAATGGCCAGTCCAAAAAATTGTAGTACACTAGCAGCAATATTCCCACCAATAACCAACCGTTCAAAGACAGGTCCATTTACACCACAGAAAGCAAATTATACATGTTATGATATTACACGTCAAATACCAACCATCAACCTGGGGGAGATAAACAAGGAGTGGTGTGATCAGATAATAGAAGATAATGGGACAAAAATAGGAACCTGGGCTAGAGCTGGATTGTATTATTATTGTGGCGATCGAAGATTGTTTACTAGGATACCCGAGGGAGGAAAGGGAGTGTGTGCTATGGTAAGATTGGGAGCCCCGATAACCCTGATAGGTGACAGAGCAGTCAGAACGGAAACCATGAATTCAGCAACTTTGGCTAGAAGACGTAGGAGACACATCCTCAAAAAGAGAGCAACAGATTCAATTATTGATTTATCATTGAATAGTCCAACGTATATCGACGCGATTGGAATTCCACGAGGAGTGCCAAATGAATATAAATTAGCGAACCAAGTGGCAGCAGGTTTTGAGAATATACCAATAATAGCTGCTATTTTTCCAGTCACCCCAAACAAGAATGTAGATAGGATTAATTATGTGCATTATAATGTGATGAGATTAGCAAATATGACAAGGGATGCCGTTGATGGTTTAGCAGAGCAACTAGCGCCAACTTCCCTGATGGCCATCCAGAACCGTATGGCTCTGGACATGCTGCTGGCAGAGAAGGGAGGCGTGTGTTTTATGTTTGGTGATCTTTGTTGTACTTACATCCCTAATAATACCGCTCCAGACGGATCAGTGACCAGGGCATTGGAAGGATTGAAAACTTTGTCTATAGAAATGAAAGAACACTCTGGAGTTGACAGTCCGATTGGGGACTGGCTAGATAAGGCGCTGGGTAAATGGAAATCACTAATGATGTCAATTGTTGTATCAAAAGCTGTGCTCGTGGGAATTTTGGTAACCTGTGGATGTTGTTGTATTCCCTGTATCAGATCATTATGTAATCGATTAATCGTAGCGGCTATAGAAAAAAAAGATCTCGCTCCTCCCCCTTACAGTATGCCATTGCTGTCTGGCGACCAATTAATAGACGACGATGAGGGTGATGACAACGATGAATGCAATTATGTGTGACCTTTTTTTTTAAAAGGTCAAGAGAGGGACTGTGGGGATTTTAATGTGTTTTAGAAGTGCTATTACATTTAATATGCTTCATATGCATTGTTACTTTTATTCATTCATATGCTTCCTATGCAGTATTATTTCATATGCATTATCACTTTTATTCATTCATATGCTTCATATGCAGTATTATTCTATATGCATTATTACTTTTAGAAGTGTTTTATTATTCTATTACTTGCGTACGATAACCCTTAACCTCATTTAATGTGTTGGAAGTTAACCATGAAAAGTTAAGGTTTGATATTGAGCGCACTTGAAAGAGGAAGTGTGGGTGTCGCATGCAAAAGATAAGAGGAAGTAGCAGGAGACAGCGGAAGTCTCAGAATACATGCATGCAACTGAAGAGATACATTTAATGCCAAAAAAGGAGAAAATGTACACACACAAATATTCCATTGTCTGACCTTTTAAACTATGTTGTTGCTGGGTAGAATTGGGCTGTGTAGGTTGTCATTTAATGTTTTGCAGACATTCTGAGAACGATGGGGTGAGAGCTGATTGGACTAATACCAGGCAACACGTCACCGGTCCACAGAGAAGATAGACGGCGTGAAATAACTATAAATATGATGCGGAACTGTTTTCCGGGGTTGTTTTCTGTAAAGACACTTTGTCTAAGGCAACCCAACGGCTGTTGTATTTTTTGAATCTTCTGATCAATAAAACTTCAAGATTTACTTTGACTGGCCTCCCTCCAATTTTGAACACGCAAGAACATATTTAGAATGTTCTATATATGCTGCACAGTTCACCATACACTAGTGATGTGTTTTGTTTCTACTCAAGTCCATACTTTAGTCATAATATTATCATTTTCTTTTCATTCAAATGTAAATTATTCTTACATTTTTTATTTACCCTTATGTTGTTGAAAACTATATATGACTCTTCTGTGAGAGAAATGTCTCAATGGTTACCAAATCTTTTTCTAAGTTCTGCTCAAGTAAGAGTTACACAGGTTTAAAATGACTTGAGAGTGAGTAAATGATTACAGAATTTGATTAGAAAATATTTCTCGTTCTCTATTGACAATGTAACATGTAAGAGGATGCTAAAACAACATAAGACTATAGCCATTTTGAAGGATGCAAAATATTGGCTCCTTATTGTTATATAGAGATCATTTTTTGGACAATAGCACACCCCGACATTAGAGAAAGGCGTCACAGCAGCAGGTTAAAATATGCAGTCCCTTTAAGACATGCCGCTCTTCGCAGATGACATGTTTCCCATTTTCACAACTCTTTGCATTCATTTGAGATTTTATTTAACTCATTGAAGATCGTGCTCACGAAAATAACAATTTAAGTAACAATTTCTTATGATTGCATTATATCCATTATACATTAATAATTTTGGAGATGGATACATTTGCTTTTTAAATGTATCTTTGTAGGTAACAATCTACCCCCTTTCCTGTTGCACCAAAAAAGTTAAATCCAATTCTGAATAAGGTAGCTGAAAATGTAACTTGTGAGTATTGACCACATCTATTATTACAAATTTATCACAATTTATTAAATTAAAAAAATGCCTTCTTATATATATATACAGCATGAAAAGCACAGGTTTATTTTCATGTTTCAAACTGTGAAATTACAGCCTTGTCCGTTCCAGAGTTTGCTAGTGGATCTCAGGAGAGAGAAAATTCCACATCCGGTGAGTAAAAAGTGTCTGATTTAATCAGATTAATAAATAAAGAACACCTTTCAATGACAGTGTCAGGTCCAGGCACAGAAGTCGCTCCAGGGATGACAGTGTCAGGTCCAGGCACAGCAGTCGCTCCAGGGATGACTGTGTCAGGTCCAGGCACAGCAGTTGCTCCAGGGATGACTGTGTCAGGTCCAGGCACAGCATTCGCTCCAGGGATGACTATGTCAGGTCCAGGCACAGCAGTTGCTCCAGGGATGACAGTGTCAGGTCCAAGCAAAGTATTTGCTCCAGGGATGACAGTGTAAAGTCCAGGGAGGAAAGTGTTAGGTCCAGGCACAGTATTGGCTCCACAGACAATTTATACAGGAATGTCATCGGTACCAGACACAACATCAACCCAAGGCATAATGAGTAGTACAAAGGCCCCAAGGATCGACAAAATGCTTTGCAATTCAAAGTCATATCAGTAAGATGTGTGTGTATGTCTAAACAAAAAGTTTGTTAAGTTAGCAATAATTATTTGAAATCATTTACCTTTTTCTGCTGTATAAAAATTTCCGCAGGCTAACAAATCTTGACCTATGAAATCTTGTTCTCTTGGTTACATAATCGACGAGTTAAGGGCCCGGTTGCAATATACCTTAAGATGAGAAAACCCTAAGTGACAATACGGTTACAATTATAATACAATTATGAGGCTCAGATTATTTTTCTAATCAGATGTGTTTTCTAATACAGGTACCAGAAATGCAGTGCCTCTAAAGTCAACAGATGTGTTCCCAATGTCCACAGCAAGTAAGTGTTGCAGTATCCCAGTCAGTGTCGACAGCACCAAAACTGAATTGAACAGAACACATTGGGCCTCATTTATGACAATACCGTATGACCGAAACTAAGGGGTACGGTCATTTCTGTGCAAAAACTTAGCTAAATACAAACAATAACAGATCAGGAACTGAATGCGGCCTAATGGTTAAAGCGTTGGGCTTGTGATCAGAAGGTTGCCGGTTCTAATCTCAGTGCCAGCAGGTCATGACTGAAGGGCCCTTGAGCAAGGCACCTTACCCCTGATTGCTCTGCAGTAATGTGCCACTGTATAAAACTAATTGTAAGTCGCTTTGGATAAAAGCGTCTGCCAAATGAATAAATGTAAATGTAAATGTACTAAGAAAACAGATTAGGTAAACAGAATTAAATTGGTAAATTGGCAGGTCATGAATTAATTAATGAGGAAACATTAATTAATGAGAGAGGGCGGGACAAAGACGAGCCCCGAGAAAGCACATGACAATACAAAACGTCTCGGTTACGTCTGTAAACTCGGTTCCCTGATGGAGGGAACGAGACGTTGTGAGAGACTGACTGGGGTTTGATCTTGAGAACCTACCTTCTCCGAGATAATTAATTATAAAACGCCAATGGGCGTGGCGAATGGCACGCGCACGCCAGTCTCCGCCCCGTGCATACGGGTATAAAGGAAGATGGCGGCGGTCATTCACTCACCCTTTGTACTGAGGAACCTGAGAGGGCACACCCGTTCACTGCAGTGATTCGGTGCAGCGTTGTGGCATGAAGTCACAACGTCTCGTTCCCTCCATCAGGGAACCGAGGTTACAGACGTAACCGAGACGTTCCCCTTCAGTCGGTCTCTCGACGTTGTGAGAGACTGACTGGGGATCAATCTTAAATGCCACAGCGCTTGCACCGATATCACGACCTCTAGCGGAGCGACCCTGACTGGGCTAGCGAGTCACAAGAGTGCTACCGCGAGACGTAATCTTCCAGTCATATAGTATTGGTCATACTGAGAAGCCTCTACTGTCGGCCTCACGGACAGTGGCGTACGCCTCTAGTAGCGAGGAGCTGTCCGGAGCCGAACACTGGGGAAACACTGCTCTCCTCTTAGAAGAGTGTGTTACGGAGGCCACATCCTACCCGGAGGGGAGGTACATGTGGAGACATGACATGGTCTCCCCGGCGGGGAGAACAACATGCGGAATGGTGTTAGCCCGAATAGGGGGACAATCCAGGTGGGATTACCACCGGCGGGGAGGTCACAGATTCACCAATCGGGAAATCCTGAGTGAGGAATCGACACACGGGACGACCCAGTGGGGAGTCACTACGTATGGGGCACTAGTCCTAATACAGGGATCTCCTTGAGCAGGGATGACTCTACCTATAACGGACCTGGTTCTAACAGACGGCTCCGCTCAGTCTGTTACCAAGTGCAATGCTTAGTGATGGATGGAATGCCTATACTTCGCCCGAGAGGGGAAAGTAGGTAGGCTACAATGGCACTAGTCTCACCTGGTGAGGGGAGAAGGCGCTTTCGCAGGCGTATGCCCAAACCAGGAGCCCACCCTAAACGTTGGCGGTGTTTAAGGGCATGTGCTGCAACTGGTTCCACGTGGAGATTGTAAAATCTCGTGAAGGTACTGGGCGTAGCCCAACCCGCAGTTCTACAATGTCTGCCAGGGAGGCGCCCTGTGCCAGTGCCCACGAGTGGAGTGGGCTCTCACTGCCAGCGGGTACGGCGATCCTGGGATTGGTACCCAGTGCGCCACCTCTGTTTGGAGACAGCCCCCCCCGGGTGCCGTCTCCCAGAACAGACAAAGAGCTGCTCATCCCGAGTTCCAGGCACCTTTGGGACACAGAGAATGCCTGTAGGTCCCCCACCCTCTTGATGGAGGTGAGCGCCACAAGAGTGCAACGGAAGCTGCAACGGAAGGTCCTTTGTCAGGGGAATGGGCCAGGGGGGGCCGTCGTCAGATCTACCAGATCCGAGAGCCAGGTCTGGTTGGGCCAGCATGGCACCACTCACCAGAACCTGATGCCCCTTTCCCTGACCTTGCACAGGACCTGTGCAAGGAGGCTCACTGGGGGGAAGGCGTACTTCCGCTTGTCCCGCGGCCAGCTGTGTGCTAGGGCATCCGTGCCGAGGGGACCCTCGGACTGGGAATACCATAGCGGGTAATGGTTTGGAGTCCGGGTAGGCAACAGGTCCACCTGTGCCTGCCGAACCGCTTCCCACATGAGCCGGGCTGCACGGGGATGGAGTCGCCACTCTCCGTGGGGAGTACACTGTGGAGAGAGCGCATCGGCTGTCTGGTTCAGGTTGCCCGGAAGAAACGTGGTCCGCAGGGATTTCACCTGCTGACTCCAAAGGAGGAGGCGTCGGGCGAGTTGTGATAACTGCGGTGAGCGTATGCCGCCTTGCGATTGATGTACGCCACGGCAGTTGTGCTGTCCAACCGGACTAGCACGTGTTTGTCCTGCACGAGGGGCTGGAGCCTCCTCAGTGCCAGAAGGACTGCCAACAACTCTAGGCAGTTGATATGCCAACGCAGTCGGGGACCTGTCCACCGACCCGATACTGCGTGCCCACTTGCACACCGCACCCCACCCTTGCAGGGAGGCGTCTGTCGTTACCACGACACGCCTCGAAACCTGTCCGAGCGGAAGCCCCGCTCGGAGAAAAGGTCAAGTCTGACCAGGGTAAGAGAGCGCGAAGGCACTGAGGCCTTACCGTAATCCGCCTGGTGCCGGCGTGCCACGCCGTCCAGGGAACCCGACACTGTAGCCAGTGCTGAAGCGGCCGCATGTGCATCAACCCGAGAGGGATTACCCCCGTCGAGGACGGCATGTGCCCCAGGAGCCTCTGAAAATTCTTCAGCGGCGTCGAGGGATTCTGACTGATCAACCTCAGACAGCGCAGCACCGACTGTGCACGCTCGTTGGTGAGACGTGCTGACATACGGACAGAGTCTAGTTCCATACCGAGGTAAGAGGTGCTCTGCGCGGGGGAGAGCTTGCTCTTCTCCTGGTTGACCCGGAGGCCTAGACGGTCTAGGTGCCTAAGCACAACATCCCTGTGCGTGCACAACACATCTCGCGAGTGTGCCAAGATAAGCCAGTCGTCGAGATAGTTTAGCACTCGCACGCCTTGCTCCCTGACAGGAGCTAAGGCAGCCTCCACTCGTTTGGAAAAAACCCGTGGAGACAGGCCCAGACCGAATGGCAGGACCCTGTACTGATACGCCCTTCCCTCGAACACGAAACGTAGGAACGGCCGGTGTCGGGGGAGAATAGAGACGTGAAAGTACCCGTCCTTCAGGTCGATCGCCACGAACCAATCCTGGTGACGTACCGAGCCCAGGATGCGCATCTGCGTCAGCATTCTGAACGGCAGCTTGTGCAGGTGCTTGTTCAGGTGCCGCAGATCCAAAATGGGCTGCAGCCCCCCGCCCTTTTTGGGCACGATGAAGTACTGGCTGTAAAACCTGGACGACATCTCGGTTATAGGGACGGGTTCGACCGAACCCTTCGCCAGAAGGGCGGCGACCTCCGCCGAAGTACGGAAGCATTCTCTCCTCGCCCCTTGGGGGGGCGCCTGGCGAATTGGATCGAGTAACCGAGACGGACTGTCCTCTCTATCCAGTGTGACGGGCTGGTGCGCTACCAAGCGCCCAAGAACCGCGACAACGGGACCAGAGGGACAATCTGCCTCACCGTGCCGGGGGAGGCTGGTTCGGTGGCTGACAGTACGGTCACCTCACATAGGGGGGACCCCCGGGAGGTTGACTGCTCTGTATGTTTACCTGCTTCAGGCGGCCTGACGCAATGTCCGGGGGAGATTGCGGTCGGCGGCCCGATCCATCCAATACACCGTCTGGACGAGAGTGTTGTGGAGGAAAACCCAGGGGAGATTTGTCTCTTTGTGAGTATGTGGGCGCCGGACCCTGAAAAGGGCCCAGACTCGATGGAAAGCGGCAGGCAGCGTCCTTCTCCGATCCGGCGTTGGAAAGGCCGGGATTCGGGCCCAGTAAAATCTCCCCCTGGTTCGTCCCGTCAGGGCCGCTTAAAGGACCTCTTGGCGGGCTGCTGACGGGGAACAGATGCCTTCTACCGCGGGGGTCTCTCTGGTGGGTCGTCCTCTGGGAGGTTCCTCAACCTGAGGGCCGCCGCGGGAGGGCAGGGCTGCTGGGAACCAGGCTGTGCCCGAGACCATGCCGACCTGTTGGCGGGCACGTTGCGGCGTGGCAGGATCTGTTCGATCGCCTCAGTCTGCTTCCAGACCGCGGAGAACTGCCGTCCTCCACGGTATCACCAAGCAGCCCTGCTTGCGAGATGGGCGCATCCAGAACGGGCGTTCTGGGCGCCGCTCACCTGCGCAAGACTAAGCCACAGATGCCTCTCTTGGACCACCATTGTGGACATCGACCGACCCAGTGCACGTGCCGTGGCCTTCGTCGCTCTTAGCGCGAGGTCTGTGGCAGTACGCAGCTCACTCATACGAGTTGGGTCAGACTTCCCGCCGTCCAAATCCTTCAGGACTTTCGTCTGAAAAACCCGGAGGACCGCCATGGCGTGGAGAGCGGAGGCGGTTCGTCCAGCAGCACTGCAAGCCTTCGACACGAGTGTCGAAGAGAGCTTACATGCTCTGGACGGGAGTCTAGGTCGAGCCCCCCAAGTGGCAGCTGTCTGCGGGCACAAGTGGCCCGCGACTGCACGCTCCACGCGGGGGACGTCAACATAGCCTCTAGCCGCCCCACCAACCAGGGAAGTCACAGCCACCGAGCCCTCCGGCCTGAAACGCGCCGAAAAGGGGCGCATTCCAGGACTTGGCCAGCTCGTCATGCACCTCCGGGAAGAATGGTAACGGAGCGGGGCGTGGCTTTTGACCACGCCCCCGAAACTGCGCATCTAGCCGCGAGCGTTCCGGGGAGGATGTTGTTACACCCTGCAACCCGATGCACGCGGCTGCCCGGGAAAGCATGGCCGACATCTCAGCGTCAGTCTCCTCCGGAGCTCGACTGCCTGACGACAGGAGATCAGAGGAGTCTTCCACATCCGATGCCAGCAGGCAGCTGTCCGACGCAGCGACAGAGAGAGCGTCTTCATCCGTGTGCGAAGTCTTACCACTATGAGACGGCCGTCTGCCGCTTGTAGGGGACGAACCAGGTGAGCGTGAAGGGGTATAGATGGTCCGCGAGCGTGAAGCTGACGGAGCAACATCTATCGGCGTCCCTAAATCACCCCCGCCGCTCGCCAAAGCGGTCAACCTCGCCGAACCGGCAGCTGAACATGCCTGGGAAACAGACGGGGTGGTGGCAGCGCTCGAAAGAACGTAGCCAACCGTGACCGCAACACCCTGATTGCTATGTCCGCACACACGGGACATTGCATCAGTGAAACCTGCCTCAGCATGCTTGAGCCCCAAGCAAGTGACACAGGAATCATGGCCGTCAGACTCCGGGATGAGTCTGTCGCACCCAAGGATACAGCTACGAGACATGCTCGTAGCCAGAGGGACTTACCTCTTAAGGTCTGTAGCCTTCTGCCGAAACGCCCAGGGGAAGTCCACCGAAAGGAGAAGTCCGCTGCTCCGCGTCATAAATCCAGCAGGTTAAAAGTTTTCTCGAAGTCGAGTATCGCGTGTAGCATCAGCAAACACACAGGTTCCGAAGAACAAAGGATGAGTGAATGACCGCCGCCGTCTTCCTTTATACCCGTATGCACGGGGCGGAGACTGGCGTGCGCGTGCCATTCGCCAAGCCCATTGGCGTTTTATAATTAATTATCTCGGAGAAGGTAGGTTCTCAAGATCAAACCCCAGTCAGTCTCTCACAACGTCGAGAGACCGACTGAAGGGGAACTTGTCTTTCTCACACTTAACACGTGGGTCTGTCATGATTCTTCCAGAAAAGCATAACAGGAGAGCCAGAATCATGACACAAATCATGCCGTCCTAATAAATAATTGTTTATTTCAGAATTTCAGAAAAAAGTTCTGACCAAATTAATTGAGATTCACATGGAGGTTGTTGAACATTAAAACAATGTTCTGCGTGTTCAAAATTGGAGAGAGGCCAGTTAAGAAAATGTTGAAATTTATTGATCAGAAGTCTCAAACAATACAACAGCTGGGTACAGTAGCTGCTGGGTGAGTTCTCAGACGTAAAGTCTTATACAAAAAACCGACCACGAAAAACAGTTTCACAGCCTTTTATATTTCTCGCCGAGTCTCTTCTTCAGCTGGGGTCCAATCAGCTCTATCTTCTTTGTCTGGTCTCCAGCCAACCAGCTCACTGCCCTGTTTTTCAAATCACCATCTGTAACAAATTATATAGAGGCCCCACAATCCACCACATTCCATGGGGCTCCCTGTGTAATCTAATCTTTACACACACACATACCGTTTCCTGTGGAAAAATATACTCAATATCATCCCCAACTCTTGGCTAACACAACTCACACACTTGGTTATATTTTCAACATATTATGCACAATTAGTAATCTATAATGAAATCCTAAAGCATATTAAATGTAAAGGCACGTTTAATACCACAATAAGATCTTTCAGTGTACACATTTCTTCCCCCAAAAAGAAGATGCTTCTTGTTACACACACACACACATAAGCAGAACATGCAACCCCCCCACTTACTGACCACATTCCGATCTTTGGCAACATCTAGCAACTGTAGAACTCTCAGCTTCAAGCTTTTGTTCACAATCATGTCATGTAGGAAAATACATCTGATTTAAACAAAATCAATCATCCATTTTTATATCGATCCATATATTGATCTTAATTCCCACAAGGTCAGACAGCTTGGCAAAAGTGAGCCAGCCCTTTCGGCCACTCATATTAGGAGATTTGAGTCCACAGAGGATTTCCAGAAAAAGGAGCAACGCCTCAATAACAGTAACGCTTTTGAGGCCCTGGTAGGATACACAAGAGATAGTCAGAAAGTAATTTGGTTACTAGTTATACCATGTTCTGTTACAATAATGCATACCTTTCAGCTAATCAGAATCCAATAAAGTTGAAGTGAAACATCCAGTCAAGCTAACATTATTTTGTTTTGTGAAACATAATTTAATAAATTACTTAAATGCATTGTTTGATAACTGTGCTCATGCAGAACAAATGCCCTGTATAATATTATTAGTACTATAGCAATAAAGTACTCTATTTACTTTTCCTCCGGGGTATTTCTGCAAAAAAATGTTTTCTCATGGACTTTTAAAAGGTGCTGGAGGAATTGGAGGACAGGATGTAAAAGACTGCGTCCACAAAACATACTTGACCGGTATGTTTCAATGTATTAGTAGTACACTGATCATGATAGTTTTGTTTTTCAGCTTGGCCCTTTTAAAAATTAAAGGGATTACAAAACAATTACCCTTGTGCTACCTAATTATGTAACTTTCTTCTGTTGGAACTAGGGCTGGGCAATGTGTTACCATTTTTTATCCATAATCGACTTTAAAATCATCACAATGTCCGATAATATCAGGTGTGTTTGACTTCATGCAACATTGCGCAGACAATCGGCGTACTGATGTTATAAACCGATCAATCTGCAGATACGGACTGGGAGGCAATTCGTTCCGGACCCACCAATTGCCAAACAAACATTCACGCACACACACACACACACACACAGGCGGACCATCCGCACAAACCAGTGTTGCGGTGACTTCTTTCATCAGTAAAAGCATGTAGAGAAACCATAGATTTTATACAGTAGGAGCATTTTGCTGCAACATTTTACAGCCCCGCAAAGTGAGGTTTTACTTTTCTGACACAGCTCGTCTTTCTCTTGGTCGTTCTGTGCAGCGACCAGCAGAAAACAGCAGCACATTCAACTGCTTGAACAAAACAGCGTTTCCAAAATTCTGTCACTGTTACTAACCGCCTGGTCAGATGAACATGAACGTTCACGGTAAAACCTACATCGCATGGTAATGTTATTACGCGTATTTTCCATTATTATCAATTAAAGTCTGCTATCTTTCTGTTGTAATCGACATCGGGATATTTGCGAGACATCTGCAATATACGATAACATTGTCACATCGCCCAGCCCTAGTTGGAACACAATATAATAAAGAATAATAAAACAATTTGAGGTAGGCTAATGCATGTGGATGGCTCCCTAAAAGTTTATTCTTAAAAACACTAAACACAATGGTGATCCATATGACTCCATACATCTTATGAACACTTTTTCAAGAAGTGAAACAATAGGAATATATTTACATTTTTCAAGCATTTTAATGTTTTAAATTAATAGATTATAAACCGTCTTTTCCAGCCACCTGTATGTAAACGTCAGTATTTTTGAAACTCGTGTGAGAAATAATGGTCTTCTGTATCACTTCTCATATGAGTTTCCCAGCACAAATCATGCTTCTGAACTATATGCTGACAGCTGGCTGGAAGCACTGATTTATAGTGTAACATATTTCTATTTTAAGTATCACTTCTGAATTGTTTCATTTGGAGTGTATGGATTACCATTGTGTTTGTCAACTTTAAGGGACTCACATATGTGAGTCATTTTCACAATTTAAAGGGCTTGCTTTGTTGGTGTGATATGCTTGGAATGCTGACAAAGTATTAACCTAAAAGAGTAGTGCTATACAGCATGTATGATTTAATGCATGCTGCAGTTAAGTCAGGATCAGTTCTGAATTTATGAAAGATTTATCAATTGCTGATCACGGAGAGACGGGATGCCTGCTGTCCCAGCATGACGCCCTGCTGCTGGAGAGCGGCTCTCAAAGGATCGGACACCGCTGAGTCGTGATGTTGGTCTGACCGTTCTGTCATGGCAGACTATGGAAGACTCAATTGCGGCGTGAAAAAAGAGCTTTATTGAGGATCACACACAGTCAAAAACACAGACACCACCGTAATCCGTCTCTTGGCGGGAACAATGCGTCCGCCGAGTAGAGAACAACCAGGCTCCGCCTCCTCCGCGGATGGGATGAAGAACCGAAGACGGAGAGTCTTCTCGAACAGTTACTCACGCAGGAGGAGAGGGTGCTGATGGACTGTGCCGTCCAAGGTCCGTGGGTGAAGTGTCGGAAGTGGATGGTGAGAGCGGTCCGGAGCGCCAGTGGGAACTATAAGAAGAGGTAAGCACAGGGTGACGAAGGCAAGGAAACCGTGACAACTGGAGAAGTGTCTCCAGGAGACTAAGACAAGGCTGTGACAGGAACAATGATTTAGCTATATACTAGACGCACTAGAACTAGGTCAGTCTGAACTGGCGAAAAACATGCAACGGTCAGACAAAGGACGAGAGAAACGGAAGGGTAATAAAGGGAATTAAACTGAGCGGTAATTGAGAGCAGGGGTGAATAAATTACGATAATTAATATGCTAAGGGAAAAATGGGCAACAGGTGCGAGAGTGAAAACTAGGCGAATCACCGGTGAGGGGAAAGCCCTAACGGGGGAAACACGAGGGCGGGGCGAGTGACGTAGACACAGAGAACACGTTCCCGACAAAACAATAACACACCTCCCGTGCCAGACAGCGATCAGACAAGACAGAAGCCACAACACACACACACACACATACACACACACAACCACATAGAGACTAAAGAGTTCCAAAGCATATGATTGTTTGTTATTTTTAAATGTTCACAACCAAATAGAGAGATACAGCATGTATCATTAAGAGAGGGAGGGGGGACACACAATGAAATTAGTTCTTATATGGATTACTGTTTATTTATGTTGTTTTTTCATTTATAATGAAACAAACTTGAACTTTCACGAGCACGAACGCCAACTGAGTGTTTGTGATCGCTGCTCTTGACCTTAACGTCACAGTCACGAAGACGCTAACGCGTCATTTGAATTCACATCAAAACACATGCGGCAAAGTGGAGGGTCCTCACAGAAAGCAAAAATACTCACAAATGATCGTTGCTAAAACTTTTAAATAAACTTTTTTCATTATTACCAAGTTGTTAATATCTTCATGGTGATTATAATGCACCGATAGATTTTTATTATTTTAATATTTATGTTATGCGTGGGCTAATAGGCTATATCACTATATCGCAGACAGTAGTATCAGAGTAGGGGGAAACTTTTAAAGGGACATACACACACAAAATTATGCCAAAATGGCCACGTAGGCCTATCCTTGTTAAAGTAGCTCATTATGTCTCAAGTGGAACTAAACAGCTGGGAAACAAAACGTAATAGTAGAATTCAGGTTGATTGGGACACTTTTTGACACAAGGAATTCACCATATATTAAATATGTGCATTTCTTAAAGGGCAGCGGCATAATAAACGTCTCTGTTTAATGCTCAACAAACGATGAAGACAAAAAATAACACTAACTGCTCCTGACTGACTAACTTCTAACTTAACTAAGGTTTGATAAATATTTAATGAAATATTTTTGTACATAACTACTATTAGACCAACCTGAAACACCTTAAAGCCACTGATCATTATTATGTTTGCTTTATTATTAACTTTAATTAATGGCTCTTATTTCTCATGTTGATTTCTTTACAAATTGTTTGTCTTCTGTGTCTTATGAGCTTTATATTCCAATTGTAGCCTAAAAATATTTATAGGGTTGGTACCCACATATCCTATTTCTTTGCTGCTTTAAAAACCTTTGATCATCACAGTCCTTATACAGTAAATCTTTCATCCTCTTCTATGTCAGCAGACTACACACACCTGTTGTGCTTTATATTCTAAGGCAATGTAAAGCAGGTGATTCAAACAGGCTGCATATAGGAAGTTGATTTTCTTTTTGATCCCTCAACTAACTAAGAACTAAGAAACAGATTTATCTGGTTGGCTAAACTTTATCTCCATAAACTCTTATTAAACAGGCTGTAAAGGTTGCATAATCCACACAACTGCTATTCTGAAATCCAATAGAGCGACTAAATTGAATCTAAATGTGAGAACAGCTTTATGCAGACAAAACCCCTAGTACACTGTCAGAACAAATGGACAGATGTTCTTACTGACATCTTCAACGTCTCCCTAAGAAGCACTGTCAGTCCAATATGCTTCAAAACCACTATATGATCACCTCATGCTGAATACATCATCAGTGTACACCACAATTTTGGAAATCTGAGCCATCTGGGCCTGAACACATTCTGCTACAAGTGGAACCAGGACATGCTATAAGACTATAAACTATAAGAAATATAAGCTATAAGAAAGACCTTGGTCAGTCCAGATAACAAACTACAAATCAAACACCACCAACTTTAATACTATGGATCACAAGGCTGTGTGCTGAGTCCACTGCTGTTCATGCTCCCGACAACAACATGTTTCATAAGCTAATAAGGAACAGAGATGAACACTTTTTATCACATAGTTCACACACAGACACACACAATTTAAAAACATTAATTCATCCATTTTCTTCCGCTTATCTGGGGCCGGGTCGCGCGGGCAGCAGTCTAAGCAGAGATGCCCAGACATCCCTCACCCTAGACACTTCCTCTAGCTCTTCCGGGGGGACACCGAGGCGTTCCCAGGCCAGCCGGGAGACAAAGTCCCTCCAGCGTGTCCTAGGTCTTCGGTCCTAGGAAGGCATCCAGTAGGCATCCGGAACAGATGCCCAAGCAACCTCAGCTGACCCCTCTCGATGTGGAGCAGCAGCGGCTCTACTCCGAGCTCCTCCCGGGTGACCGAGCTTCTCACCCTATCTCTAAGGGATCGCCCAGCCACCTTGCAGAGGAAGCTAATTTCGTCCGCCTGTATCCAGGATCTTGTCGTTACGGTTATGACCCAAAGCTCATGACCATACGTGAGAGTAGGAACGTAGATTGACCGGTAAATTGAGAGCTGAGCCGCAAGGCTTTCTTCACCACGATAGACTGGTACATCGACCGCATTACTGCAGAAGCTGCACCGATCCGTCTGTCAATCTCCCGTTCCATCCTTCCCTCACTCGTGAACAAGACCCCAAGATATTTGAGGCAGGAACTCTCCACCAACCTGAAGTGGGCAAACCACCCTTTTCCGACTGAGGACCATGGCCTCGGATTTGGAGGTACTGATTTTCATTCCAGCCGCTTCACACTCGGCTGTAAACCGTCCCAGTGCATGCTGAAGGTCCTGGTTTGAAGAGGCCAACACGACAACATCATCCGCAAATAGCAGAGACGAGATCGTGTGGTCCCCAAACCTGACACCCTCCGGCCCCTGGCTGCGCCTAGAAATTCTGTCCATAAAAATTACAAACAGAACCGGTCGGCAAAGGGCAGCCCTGCCGGAGTCCGACATGCACTGGGAACAAGTCCGACTTACTGCCGGCAATGCGAACCAAGCTCCTGCTTCGGTCGTACAGGAACCTGACAGCCCTTAGCAAAGGGCCCCGGACCCCATACTCCAGAAGCACCCTCCACAGGACGCCGCAAGGGACATAGTCGACTGCCTTCTCCAAATCCACAAAACACATGTGGATTGGTTGGGCAAACTCCCATGAACCCTCCAGCACCCTGTAGAGGGTGTAGAGCTGGTCCAGCGTTCCACGGCCCGGACGAAAACCACATTGTTCCTCCTGAATCCGAGGTTCTGCTATCGGCCGTATTCTCCTTTCCAGTACTCTAGCATATACTTTCCCGGGGAGGCTGTGAAAAATCCCAGAGGCACTGTCCTCTACCGCCACGCGATTCTGCACTGGCGTGTCAGCCAAGACAGCCCCACAACATCCAGAGACTTGAGGTACTCTGGGCGAATTGCATCCACCCCCGGTGTCATGCCACCGAGGAGTTTGTTGACTACCTCAGTGACTTCGGCTTGGGTGATGGACGAGTCCACCTCTGAGTCCTCAGCCTCTGCTTCCTCAATGAAGACATGACAGCGGGATTAAGGAGATCCTCGAAGTACTTCTTCCACCGTCCAACGATATCCCCAGTTGAGGTCAACAGCTGCCCACCTCCAGTGTACAGCGTTGGTAGGGCACTGTTTCCATCTCCTGAGGTGCCGGACGGTTTGCCAGAATCTCTTCAAGGCCAGTCGATAGTCCTTCTCCATGCCCTCACCAAACTCCTCCCAGGCCCAAGTTTTTGCCTCCACAACCACCCGGGCAGCAGTCCGCTTGGCCTGCTGGTACAAGTCAGCTGCCTCAGGAGTCCCACAAGCCAACCAGGCCCGATAGGACTCCTTCTTCAGCTTGACGGTTTCCGTTACTTCAGGTGTCCACAACCGGGTTCAGGGATTGCCGCCTCGACAGGCACCGGAGACCTTACGGCCGCAGCTCCGAACAGCCGCTTCGACAATGGAGGTGGAGAACATGGTCCACTCGGACTCCCTCGGGATCCGGTTGAAGCTCTGTCGGAGGTGGGAGTTAAAGATCTCTCTGACAGAAACTCGGCCAGACGTTCCCAGCATACCCTTACAGTACATTTGGGTCTGCCGAATCTGTCCAGCTTCCTCTCCCGCCATGGGATCCAACTCAGCACCAGGTGGTGATCAGTTGACAGCTCCGCCCCTCTCTTAACCCGAGTGTCCAAAACATATGGCCGCAGGTCAGATGAAACGACCACAAAGTCGATCATCGACCTGCGGCCTAGGGTGTCCTGGTGCCACGTCCACTGATGAACACCCTTATGCTTGAACATGGTGTTCGTTATGGACTAATTGTGCCTAGCACAAAAGTCCAATAACTGAACACCACTCGGGTTCAGATCAGGGGGGGCGTTCCTCCAAGAAGGTCAGGTACTCTGCACTGCCGTTCGGCCCGTAAGCACAAACAACAGTGAGAGACCTATCCCCTACTCGTAGACGCAGGGAGACGACCCTCTCGTTCACCGGGGTAAACTCCAACACATGGCGGGAGAGCTGGGGGGCAAACCCACACCAGCCCGCCGCCTTCTCACCATGGGCAACTCCAGAGTGGTGAAGTGTCCATCCTCTCTCGAGGAGTGTGGTTCCAGAGCCCAAGCCACGCGTAGAGGTGATCCTGACTATCTCTAGTCGGAACCTCTCAACCTCAAGCACCATCTCAGGCTCCTTCCCCGCCAGCGAAGTGACATTCCACGTCCCTAGAGCTAGTTTCCGTGTCCAAGGATCGGGTTGTCGAGGCCCTCCCCTCTGACTGCCGCCCGATACACTATGCACCGACCCCCTATGGTCCCTCGCACACGTGGTGAGCCCACAGGATGCGGCTCCTTCGGGCTGAGCCCGGTCGGACCCCGTGGGGAAAGGCGCTCGCATACGAGCACCGACCCCGGGCCTGGCTCCAGGGTTATGCCCCAGTTGCGCCAAACCAGGCAAAGTCACGTTCCTTGAGTTCTTTTTCATCATATGGGGTTTTTGAACTTGACAATTTCTAATGGCAAATCATTAACATAAATAGAATAAATGAGTTGACCCAATATTGAACCTTGTGGTACACCTCTTTGTTGGATAAAATACAGACGTATTACCATTTATAACAACACATTGCTGTTATCCAAAAAGGAATTAAACCACAAAACTAAATTTTTAGATAAACCAATCGCATTCAGTTTGTCTTAATAGCAAATAATGATCTACCAGGTCAAAAGCTAAATATAATGATTAAACTCCTGGAAAACCTCCTGTGGCAACGAAACAAAATGGACAGAGACAACAATAAGATGACCTATATGAAGTCCCATTGAAAGTCAACGAGGTTCTTCAGAAGGGTGGAGACATTTCCATTTACTGTGCAGTGTTTTTTCTGGACAATTGACCCGGTCTTCTTTGAGAGACCCTTTCCCCTTGTGGCTTTTGAACCCCTCTCTAAGAAAGCGCCTACAATTGGACCTCAGAGAAAGTATGGAAAACAATAAGGACAACCTTTTAATCTTAAAAAGCTGTTTGGGTGTTTAACATTAAGTAGAAGTGACATTGAGATATTTTGTGGAATTTTTAGACCGTTCACATATTTTGCCTGTTACTCTTACAAGTATTTACACAGAAGGCAGAGAATGCATCTGATAAATGCAAACAACCAAATACATCTCTTTACACAAACAAATAAATGTTTTTGGTGATTCAGATTTCAAGAACTGTAGCATAAGCTGTAAAGGAAATAAAATGTGTAGCATCCCTTCAACTTGGAATAAACAGGCTTGGGAGTGTTTCCATACGGGTGTACTTTAATTCAGACGAGTGTGCAATAGCACAAACACCGTGAAAACGTAGGAAATAACAAGGCAATTAGATACAAAATAATCCCTTAACAAAGCACTTTAGCAAGCTAGCATCACATTGATAATAGCATAGCAGGCAACAACCATAATGAGAAATGAATCTCGTTACCATTTACATGACAGTAAAAATGAATTTAAATGAAATATTACATTACAATGGACCACATACCTCGCTCCGCATATCAAAGGATGCTAAAGAGTGGTGATCCAGGGAAAGCTGCCGTCATTTACTTAACTTGGACTTTGGAGAACTAGCTAGCAACTTCATAAATTATTTTCAAATTATTACTGCCAAACAAATCAAGCACAGAGTTGTATAACACTTCAAAGAACACTTTAGTTACAGGTTACAGTAATATTTTCCGATCTCTGACTCTAAACATGAATCGTCCTGTAACATGCCTTCTCGAGTTTTGTATTGAACGAGTGTGGGCGCGGAGTAATTAGCCCCCCCCTACAGGTAACATGATGACAAAATAAAAGTCACATGAAATAAAAGGTATGAAACAGGATAATTATAATAAAAACACTGCTAGAGGTCATCTACAAAATGCGTCTTACCTCTGAATGAATTCCAGAGTACAGGCTGCTACATCTTGATACTGGAGGTTGAACTCATTGTAAACTGCAAATAAAGCAGCAATTCCCGTCAAAAACGTTGGTGTGCTGCTTTCTGACATGACATTTCCCTCAAGAGTGATCATCCGTCGCCCAGTAGAGGCTGGCCCTGTTCCACCTGAAATGTCAAGTAATATCCTCTCACCTTGCAAAAAGATCTGTAGACTCAAATAAAAATATCAATGTTATATGTCTTCATATGTCTAATGAAATGTAAACCAAGTAGTATCAGGCGAGGACTTGCAGGTAGAGGTCTTCACGGGTCCACTTAGATCCGAAAACCCGAGGTCCGGCCCGAGACCCGAGCGGGTTCGGGTCTAAAAGATTCACGGGAGCTTCGGACACGGGTCGGGTATATTATTAGTGTTTATTGGTCTCGGGTAATATAAAGTAAAAATGTTTTTGCTTAATTGACCCGAGGAATACCCGAACTATCCTGTACAATAACAGTGCGTCGCTTGTGTGTGTGTGTAGTTACCAACTCTCCTCCAACCCTCAGCCGATCGGTTGAAAGCCACGCAAATCTTTCTAGAGTCGCAGTGATCTGAAATCACCTTCGAATTGAAACCCCGAAGTTTCCAACGCTGCAGGGGTTTGCACTCGATGTAGTTACCATGTCGTATTCAGGAAAAACATACTTCCACCAGGCGACCAGAAGTAGATATTAAAAGATGCGCACATTTCAGTACTACGCGGTTTGGAACACATTGTTGAGACAGAATGTTCGCGCGAGTGGTTGCCATGTCGTCACTTATTTAGATTTGATTCAGCTAAAACTGGCACAACCCATTTAGCCTCAGTTCGCGCAATTTGCCAGAGCAAAACAAGAGGATCAACGTGTTCATTGCCATATCAATTTCATTAATAATACACGTCGGTTTACATTCAGGTCTAGTCAGGTTTAAAAAATATATACGATGGGTCGGACTCGGGTCTAACGTTATCGGGTCTGTCTCGGGTCGGGGCTTTAAAATAAAAACGTTATCGGGTCTGTCTCGGGTTCGGGTAAAAAGTGATTCGGGTCATTTCAGGTCGGGTAAAGATCTTTGGACCTGAGAAGACCTCTGTGGTGAGGAAGGCGGGACGAGAGCCGTGACGCGGGGCCGGTGGCGTGAGTGATAAGTGCAAGCAGCTGTGCGCGCACCGGTCCCGCATCTTATCACAGAGGAGATTGGGAGCTTAAAAGGATGTTCGGCAGGACTGTTGACGAGAGAGGACCGGGCCCGGACATATGTTTAGTGTGTGTATGTTTTATGGCCGGCAGTCGACCGTGAGGTGGCTGTCGGTCAGTTACGTTATTGTTTATTTAATTAAAGTTTTATTATTGAATGTTCGCCGGTTCCCGCCTCCTTCCTTCCCTTCTTACGAACTTTATTACAACCTCTAATTGCAGGTACATCAAGGGTTGACTCAACATCAGCTGCAGTGGCACACATCTGTTGAGAATAGACATACATTTAGTGCCATCTCTTCATCTTCACCTTTAGAGAAGACATTCTTTACATCATTATTGGTATGCTTTCTTGTGAAGTATTGTGTGATGGTTCTTCCACATTCCTCCATACTGAGCTCCAAGGTACGAAGCACACTGATGTCTGTAAGCAGCTCAAAATGAGCATATATGAACTTTGGAATGAAAAGAAAGGGCCATTTGCTTCTCATGTATTCGACGTCAGGTGTTGGAAGGGCATTAATTTGATGCCACTGAAGACAGAATGTGAGTACCATTAGATTTTTTCTCGCGGGTTGCGCTACGCAGCTGTTGCTCATTATGTTATTGAGAGGTTTCCTATTTCATTCCCTCGTGTGCTCTTGTTCTTTGTCAGTCCGTTGTGTGTGTACCCTAGTACTGCCTTAAGCTGACTTCTTGTCCAGTCCAGTCGTGTCCTGCGCTGCTAGCATATTGCTATCTTTCATTAGTGTTATTTTACCAAGTCTAGTCTAGTTTTGTTTTTTCTAGTATAGTTTATTTCCCTAGTTAGTTTTGTGTTCTTCCTATTATTTTTTGTCTTCATCTGCCCTCTAGTTCCCCGCTGGCGCTCCAGTTACCCTCTGCATCTGTTGGTCACGAAATTCTCCCACCAGTTCCCCGGGACCTTGCCCAGCCACGCCGTCTGGGACCCCTGGGGGCATACTCTGCCTATCACCAGACCCTGCCTCAACCATTGCGCTCCGCAGCCGCCGTCTAGAACCCGGGTGTGACACCCTCCTGTGCTGCAGACGTTTCGCTAGAGGATCTCCTGAGAGTTCTCCCTTCGGGGTCATTAGTCTCTCCCTTTCGGGGTTATTTATCTCTCCCTTCGGGGTTTTGTATGCTTTCTTGTATCCCCTGTGGGCAGAGTTAATAAAACCATCTGTTTCACCGCATTTGGGCCTCACTCCGTTCTTCCAGCATGACAAACCTCCACCCAAAAGTGTCCCTTTTGGTGCCATATCTGCAAAACTTTTAGAGTACTGCCTGATGATATTTTGAACCACAGTGAGACACTGACTCACATTGAAAAAGAGATTTGATTGTTTCTTCGACGGGAATATACTGAGCAAAACACTTTTTGCCTGCCTCATTATGACCAAGACAGATCTTGTTAGGACTCTGTCCTTCCTGTCTCGAGCTTTCAAGCTCCCTGGGCAGAGTCATGACATTGCCACGTCTTTCGGGTTTCTGTTGTGTTATGTGTGGAGACATGTGGCTTTATGTTGTTACGTGATGCCACGTGTCTTCCTGTTATGTCTCTCAGCCCCACCCTCCTATGTCCTGTAATTTCATTAGGGTTTCATTCCCATCGTCTGTTTTGTAATTCACCTCGTTAGGGTTTCATTCCCATCCGCTGTCACCACTCTCCCCATGTAATCACTCCTCGTTAGTGTCTCCCTTTATATGGTCTCAGTTTTCTCTCTGTTCAGTGTTGGTGCATTGTCTTTATCTTTTGTCTGATGTTGGTGTTTGTATCAACGCTCACGGTAGTATCCCCTGTTTCTCGTCTTGTTGGACTACCCTGTTTCCTGTTTCGGTTTTGTGAAGTGTTTTGTTTCTAGTGTTTGTTTTCTAGTGTGTTTTTGTTCTTGTTTTTCCCCATTGCGGGTGTTTTATTTAATAAAGTTTTTTGTTAAACCTTCGTCTGCCTGCATCTGGGTTCTGTCCACACCATTTCGTGACAGAATGCACCAACCCATAAGAACCCAGCAGGCGGCGATTTTCCCTGCAAGGCCTTGCCAGCCTGGTCCCCTCTCCAGCATTCGCCAGGGGAACTTGGACCGGGACGAGTACCTGGACAGGTTCCTGGAAGCCGCAGTGGAGGAGCTCTTCGGGGAGGAAGAGGTGACGGCGGCATTCAACAGCGGACTGAGGGACCCCCTATCGCCTGCGGAGATGAGGAGGCTGAGACCGCTTGGCTTCGAGGGTGTGCTCCAGTTCGCCATGAGCCGACCGGAGCCCAGTGTCTCCGTCTGTCCGAGGTTGTCTTCTCCGTTGGGCCCCATCCCCGAGGATCATACCCTGGAGCTTGGGGTGGTGACCACCACCGCACCATCAGCCTCGGACCCTGCAACCTCTTCACCACCTACCAGTCTTCAGGGCAAGCGTGGAAGGAGAGAGTCCTGGGGGTCCTCTTCGGAGGCCTCCAATGCGGAGCCAGCCCCGTCCTTCACCTCCTTCCTCCAGCCGACTACCAGGAGATTGGCTCGGCAGAAGAGGAAGAGGCAACGGAGGGGGGCACGTAACCCAGCCCAGCCGGCGCTCCTGCCGGTTCTCCAGCCGGGTTCACAGCCAGCGATCCAGCAGGCGTCCAGACCTGCCTCTCTGCAGGTTTCCAGACCTGCCTCTCCGCAGGCGTCAGGACCTGCCTCTCCGCAGGCGTCAGGACCTGCCTCTCCGCAGGCGTCAGGACCTGCCTCTCCGCAGGCGTCAGGACCTGCCTCTCCGCAGGCGTCAGGACCTGCCTCTCCGCAGGCGTCAGGACCTGCCTCTCCGCAGGCGTCAGGACCTGCCTCTCCGCAGGCATCAGGACCTGCCTCTCCGCATGCGTCAGGACCTGCCTCTCCGCATGCGTCAGGACCTGCCTCTCCGCAGGCGTCAGGACCGGCCTTTCCGCAGGCGTCAGGACCTGCCTTTCCGCAGGCGTCAGGACCTGCCTTTCCGCAGGCGTCAGGACCTGCCTTTCCGCAGGCGTCAGGACCTGCCTTTCCGCAGGCGTCAGGACCTGCCTTTCCGCAGGCGTCAGGACCTGCCTTTCCGCAGGCGTCAGGACCTGCCTTTCCGCAGGCGTCAGGACCTGCCTTTCCGCAGGCGTCAGGACCTGCCTTTCCGCAGGCGTCAGGACCTGCCTTTCCGCAGGCGTCAGGACCTGCCTTTCCGCAGGCGTCAGGACCTGCCTCTCCGCAGGCGTCAGGACCTGCCTCTCCGCAGGCGTCAGGACCTGCCTCTCCGCAGGCGTCAGGACCTGCCTCTCCGCAGGCGTCAGGACCTGCCTTTCCACAGGCTTCAGGACCTGCCCTTCCGCAGGCGTCCAGACCTGCCCATCAGCAGGCGTCCAGGCCTGCCCATCAGCAGGCGTCCAGACCTGCCCATCCGCAGGCGTCCAGGCCTGCCCTTCCGCAGGCGGACTTCCAGACGGTGCCTCAGCCAGACTTCCAGCCGGTGCCTCAGCCAGTTCCCCGGCCGGCATCACCTCAAACTTTTTTCCCCCTTGGACACACACCTCTCCCTAGCCTTTTCAAGTCCCCGCCGGTCTCGTCCGGTTGTTTCAAGTCCCCGCCGGTCTCGTCCGGTTGTTTCAAGTCCCCGCCGGTCTCGTCCGGTTGTTTCAAGCCCCCGCCGGTCTCGTCCGGTTGTTTCAAGCCCCCGCCGGTCTCGTCCGGTTGTTTCAAGCCCCCGCCGGTCTCGTCCGGTTGTTTCAAGCCCCCGCCGGTCTCGTCCGGTTGTTTCAAGCCCCCGCCGGTCTCGTCCGGTTGTTTCAAGTCCCCGCCGGTCTCGTCCGGTTGTTTCAAGTCTCCTCAACCTGTCCCACCCTTTTCTGGTGTCCCCAAGGTTTGGTCTCCCATTCCCCCACCCCCCCTCCCATGTTTGTTGTTTTTGTTGACCCACCCGAACCCCTTCATAGCCTCCCTTATGTTCCCCTTAGTTTGTTCTGTGTTGTGCTTGTGGTGTTTGTCTTTGTGCTTTGGTGTTTTGGCCCGCTGAAGTTTCTCCCTTGAGACGCCATGGGGCGTTTCTGGGGGCGGGGGTAATGTTAGGACTCTGTCCTTCCTGTCTCGAGCTTTCAAGCTCCCTGGGCAGAGTCATGACATTGCCACGTCTTTCGGGTTTCTGTTGTGTTATGTGTGGAGACATGTGGCTTTATGTTGTTACGTGATGCCACGTGTCTTCCTGTTATGTCTCTCAGCCCCACCCTCCTATGTCCTGTAATTTCATTAGGGTTTCATTCCCATCGTCTGTTTTGTAATTCACCTCGTTAGGGTTTCATTCCCATCCGCTGTCACCACTCTCCCCATGTAATCACTCCTCGTTAGTGTCTCCCTTTATATGGTCTCAGTTTTCTCTCTGTTCAGTGTTGGTGCATTGTCTTTATCTTTTGTCTGATGTTGGTGTTTGTATCAACGCTCACGGTAGTATCCCCTGTTTCTCGTCTTGTTGGACTACCCTGTTTCCTGTTTCGGTTTTGTGAAGTGTTTTGTTTCTAGTGTTTGTTTTCTAGTGTGTTTTTGTTCTTGTTTTTCCCCATTGCGGGTGTTTTATTTAATAAAGTTTTTTGTTAAACCTTCGTCTGCCTGCATCTGGGTTCTGTCCACACCATTTCGTGACAGATCTGCACTGGCTCAACGTAATCAAAGTTGTTCATGAAAACGGTTTTCCTTTTCTGATCTGTTTTTAAAAACTGAGTGTGGCAGGCCCTAAAAAGATCATCAGATTCAGGACATCAATCACATTGCTTGTATAAGCTTCTGAAACCCCAAGTGTAATCAAGCTTTTCTTTCAGTTTGTAAAGTAAATGTGACTGGCTTATGTCATGTATTTCCTGAATATCTCCGATAATTGTTTGAATGACAGAGGATGGTAGCAACAACTTTGCTTGCGATTTCAAATAAAAAAAGACCAAAAATTGTCAGGAATAGGGATTTGTCTGCAGTTTCTGCAAATACATCTAATGGCTCATCAACATCTGCATCACTGTAAGGATCAATCTGCATGTCAGATTTTTCTCGTTCACTCTCATGGAACATGCCAGGATTCACTACTGATTCAACCAAATGTTCCTCAGCATCATTTTTGTGTTTCCGACTACTATGTGATGTGATAAAACACTTAAGCTCTTATCATAGTTTCTATATGGACAAGTAACTGTTTTACTCTCTCTGAAATGCATTTTCAAATGAGAATACAATTATTTCAAGTTCTGACACATGCAGAAATCAACATGACATGTAAATTAAACATCATGACACAACTTAGGCCTAACTACAGCTTTGTCATGTCTGTAAATGTGACAGTTAAAGGCCGACTGCAATCTGGCACAATACACCTAAAAGTTAAATTAGGATTTTCATGTGCCTTACATATTTTTGATTTGATTTGATTTATTTATGGATTGACAGACATACATAATCCAAAGGATAACATGTTAAAGTGTAAAACACTTTTTTCCAACATGGTCCTTGGTGGTAAAACATTTCACACAAAAAACAAAGAACTAATATAAGTCAGAGACAAAAACATTTACACAAATCATCCGAATTTCAACAACATCCTAAAATCAGAGAATCATAAATCACATAAATTAATCAGTCTACACTAATTAAAAAGATCAGCTACTCTACTCCCTAAAAGGGCCTTAACCTGATATCTAAAAGTCCCTCTGGTATTCACCATTTTGAGGGAAATTGGTAAATTATTCCACAACATGATACCTGTATAAAAAAAAGAACTTCCAGCTGCATTGTTGACTCTAGGCACTTTACAAGAACGGACACTGGCCCTAGTATTATGGTAATGCTGTGTATGAACCATTTTTATATTGGAGTGTAAATATTTGGGAGCAGAACCATTTATGACATTATACATATGATTCAGCTTTAACTGCTCCACCCTAACCTGTACTGGCAACAGTCCTACTCTTTTAAAAGCATCTCTGCCAACATGAGTCCTAGGGGGTGCATTTAACAGGTAGCGGATAACATTATTTTGCATCACTTGCAGTCTGTTTTTAAGTTTAACTGATAATCCACAGTACCAAGCTGAGCATGCGTAATCAAAATGACATTGAATTAATGATACATAAGCCAATATTGTGGCACAGTTATGCCCACATGCCTGACGGGGGAACATTTGTTCTGCCAATTTAAAGACAAAATGAAGCAACCTACACAATTGAAATAAAATTTCTCAAATTCAATTTAAACAACATTTAGATAAGCGTTGACACAAAAGACTAAATATGCAGCGATAGAAGGCTCAAATATGTCGGAAATGAGTTGAGAATAAATTGCAAATTTTCCAGGTGACCAATATCAGTAAAAACACCCATTAGCACCCTAATCATTACGCAACTGATGCTTAATCAATATGTATTTGCTAAACACTCAAACTACCAGTTTGCTTTCCTTTCAAAACATAAGCCACATTTAAACGTAAAATCATCGCTATTTCAAACGTAACATTTAGAGGTGATTTTGCTACTGTTATGGGCACTACCAATAGACTGTTTAAGATTAAAAGCGTTGGTAAGTTTGCAACAACCACAGTTTTGAAAGTTCGGAGATGACAAAACAAGCAGATACAACTTGTAAAATGCAAGTAAATATGAAAATTTGGGTTATAGCTTGGAGATGACGACCCCTTTCTAAATCTGTTTTAGAGAAGCGTAGAGATGTGCTGGTCAGATGAGAGAAAACCGTAATCCACGAAGGCTTGACAGGAACAGCGCGAACACACAACAGGAATCATAGACAGGAACAACGGGAATCAAAGCACGGGAATCAAAGCACGGGAATCAAAGCACGGGAATCAAAGCACGGGAATCAAAGCACGGGAATCAAAGCACGGGAATCAAAGCACGGGAATCAAAGCACGGGAATCAAAGCACGGGAATCAAAGCACGGGAATCAAAGCACGGGAATCAAAGCACGGGAATCAAAGCACGGGAATCAAAGCACGGGAATCAAAGCACGGGAATCAAAGCACGGGAACAACACCAACAACGATCTGACAAAGGAAATGAGAAAGTGGTGAGTATTTAAAGGTAATGGGATTGGCCACAGCCAGTGTCAGGAATTGGATGCAGCTGGATCTCTGATGAGCGCTGATGAGTGTTATGATTAAAACAACAAGCACGAGACGAGAAGGAGGCATAGGATTTACGAACCGTGACAAATAAAGACAAATGTTCTTTACTCATGTTTATTTATTGTAGGCGAGTCTTTTAAGTCACTTGGCTTTCAGTTTCGCATGGGAAGCACAACCATTGGCAAAATTATGAAAGAAACTTGTGAAGTAAAGGAGGATTATTTGAAGGTTTGCAATCATATGCAAAAAAAGAATATTCATAAGTATTGTCAGATTAGTTTGACTTTATGACAAATGAAAGAGCACTATTATACTTTCTATTACACTTCCTTTAAGGGTAACGCTGTTAAAAAAAAATTAACAAACACTTTAAAAATGTTTGGTTTACTGTTAGTTCATGTTAGCCAATGCATTAACAAAACATTATATATAGCATCTCAATTTAGCTGTGCATTCTTAATGTGGTATTGTCATGTTTTCAGGCATCAACTTCTGAAGTACAGTGGCGAAAAATTGCTAAACAGTTTGACATGAATTTCCTCATTGCCTTGGGGCAATAGATGGAAAACATATGTTCATTCAACCCCCAGCCAATAGCGGCAGCACATTCTACAACTACAAGTCCAGGTTTTCTATCCTGTTGATGGCTGTAGTGGATGCCAATTACAGATTTAGCTACACTAATGTGGGAGTTCAAGGCAGAGTTTCAGCTGATTTGCGAGCTGCTATGGATGACAGAAAATTAAACCTTCCTCATGCTGAGGCTCTTCCAAACACCAACATTATCATGCCAAATTGTTTTGTGGGAGATGAAGCTTACCCACTGAGAAATTACCTGCTGAAGCCTTACCCTCACAGACGACTTCAGCCTGAACAACGCATTTTCAACGATAGGCTATCCCGTGCAAGACGTGTTGTGGAAAATACTTTCGGAATTCTAGCAAACCGCCTCAGGGTGTTACGCACAACCATCTGCCTTAATCCAGACAAAGCAGTTACAGTCACTTTGGCTGCACTGTGCCCTCACAATGTATTATGTCACAAGCAATCAGATGCCTACATTCCATCTGGATAGACTGACTGGGAGGATGTGAACCATCAGCTCCACGATGGGGCATGTAGACAAGAGAAAACCCTGCAGTCAGTTAACATGGGAGGAGGTAAAAACCCAACAATAGCTGCCAAAGAGCAACGTGACCATCTTAAAGAATACTCCCCAGCTGGCTGTGTACCATGGCAAGATCAGTATGTGTAATGGATAAACAAAAAAATAAACAACACTTCATTGTTTATGTTTTCATTATTATTTTTGTTATATGCAGCATTTCTATTTTATTAGCAGCGTGTTGTGTAAAACGAACATGTTACAAAACATTAACATGTCGAACATTTTGAACTATCCATCCATCCATTTTCTTCCGCTTATCCGGGGCCAGGTCGCGGGGGCAGTCTAAGCAGAGATGCCCAGACAGCCCTCAACCTAGACACTTCCTCTAGCTCCTCCGGGGGGACACCGAGGCGTCCCCAGGCCAGCCGGGAGACAAAGTCCCTCCAGTGTGTCCTAGGTCTCCTAGGGGTCTCCTCCCGGTCGAACGGGCACGGAACACCTTCCAGGGAAGGCATCCAGTAGGCATCAGATGCCCAAGCCACCTCAGCTGAGTCCTCTCGATGTGGAGGAGCAGCGGCTCTACACCGAGCTGCTCGTGGGTGACCGAGCTTCTCACCCTATCTCTAAGGGATCGCCCAGCCACCCTGCGGAGGAAGCTCATTTTGGCCGCCTGTATCCGGGATCTTGACCTTTCGGTCATGACACAAAGATCATGACCATAGGTGAGACTAGGAACGTAGATTGACCGGTAAATCGAGAGCTTCGCGTTGCGGCTCAGCTCTCTCTTCACCACGACAGCTCGCATATGAGCACCGACCCCGGGCCTGGCTCCAGGGTGGTGCCCCGGTTGCGCCATACCGGGTGACATCACGGTCCTTGAAATCATTTCCATCATAAGGTTTTTTTTTTAACCACTCTTAGTCTGACCCGTCGCCTAGGACCTGTTTGCCTTGGGAGACCCTACCAGGGGCCTATATAGCCCCAGACAACATAGCTCCTAGAGTCACTCAGGTACTCAAACCCCTCCACCACATTAAGGTGGCAGTTCAAGGAAGGGCTTTTAAACTAGTGAAACATAAAATATCAAAGATCACAAATTGCAATAATTCAAACACAAAAATCCCAATCAAAAATTTATTAAAATGACATCAATCAGAAGTATAGACATTCTCTATTTCTTTCTTTGTTGCCCACAGCATTTTTGAACAGCACTCTAGGCAAAATAATGGCAACAAAATTATACAATTACAGCTCTTGTAGCTGATAGCACCCTGTTTCATCAACGATGCATTAATGTGTAATTTGGCAGGGATATTAAGGGGCATGGGGGTGATTTAGATGCTGCGGATGGTGGATTATGTTGTCATTTTTCTGAAGCCTGTACTTGGCCCGACGTGACGGATTTTCAAAGGCAGGTGGTCCAGAGGCAGGTAGTTCCTTTCCCCAAGGTGTGTCACAAGAACTCTGCTCTAAACCAGGTGACAGATCAGTGTCATTTTCCATATGACTGTCTGCTCCTCCTTGAGCATTAGTATCGTCTTCAAGATGTGAAAGATGCAACAATTAAAACGACAACTGCCCTCCCTGTTCCCACTATCTTCTTAAATTATCCTACTCTGTCCTCCTGTTACCCTCATCTATATATCTTTATCCCTTGCTATTCCTTTAACTAAAAAAGAGCTCATGAGGTTTATTGGGATGGCTGGTTACTATCTTAATTTTGGCTCCAATTTTTCATCAGTCGTTTGTCTGATGACGAATCCCTTAAAGAACTCAGCCAAATTTGAGTAGACTCCTCAATGTGAAATTGGTGTTCACTGCTGCTCCTGTACTGGCAGCGCCCCACAGTGGTCTTCCATTTGAGATTGAAGTGGACGCAAGTCAAGTGGGTGCAGGAGCGGTACTCCTCCAAAATCAAATTAGTTGTATTCGTCATCCCGCTCTGTCCACAATTCGTCATCCCGCTCTGTCCACAATTGGTATGAGTGTATCGACTGTTAAAGGTATTCTTATTTATTATTTTTGTGGGAAAAATGTCAATAATAATTTTTAGGGGGGGTGAGTATTTGTCTTTGTGACAGGTTCTCTGATTGGAGCGCACCTGAGGCTCATTATGGCGGCTACTTAATCCTGGTACGAGACTTCGTCGGGGGGCTGCTCATCTGTTACCGGAGCAGTTTCGCCAGAGCCACGTTCAAACCTTGTTATGTTTTGTTAATATTGGTTTAGTTTCATTTTTGATTGTGGTTATTGTTAGGTTATTGATTCGTTTAATGATTGTTTTGGTTGTTTTCAGAGATGGTAAGTAACGAAGTACAAATACTTCGTTACTGTACTTAAGTAGATTTTTTTGGTATCTGTACTTTACTTCACTACTTATTTTTCTGACAACTTTTTACTTTCATTTCTCACGCTTTTAACCAAATATCTGTACTTTCTACTTCTTACATTTTCAAACCAGACTTGTTACTTAAATCTGTATTATTGTTTGTCATGCGCGCCGTTTTTAAAAAAGAAGCCTGTTGGTATATCGGTTTTTAGGTGAGTCATTCCTAATCACCCATGGCCATATATTCGGGAGATGTTTGAAATTGTCGGTGTTAAAATTCTTGTCATAAGCAAAGTCAATGTTTTCCTTAATTATAGTCTATTTTCTATGTTTGCTAAGTCTGTAATGTTATCATGAATTCATATTTTGCTAGCGTGTTAGTTAGATGTTTTTCATTGTTCACACTTCGCATCTTTTTTGACCAGAAAAAGAACACACACATACACTCACCGGCAAACACACACAATAACTTAATGTAGTGTTGCTTGCCTGTTATCTGTTGTTAAGTTTTTCCCTCCAATTTTTTCAGTTTTGTTAAAGGGATGTTGCTAGTGCTGTTCGTGCTGTTGGCACACACTTTAATATTCAGTCTTTAGCACAAATTGTTTAAACCAGCGAATAGGATTATCTAGAAAGTTGCCAATTTGAGCAGTAATGATTTATAATATTTTCACTAGGCCTATTAATCTGTCATCTGGTAAACTAGGTGAGGTGTGAATTATAATGATAGTTTCACTCTTGTTTGCATTTCAGTATAATTAACAATGTAACTCACTTTTGTCTGCCTGTGTTCTCTATAGCAGTTGTTCATGGATATAGGCTAAAGCAGGTAGTAGTAATGGCTACTTTTTACTTAAGTATATTTTAGAGCACATACTTTTTTACTTTTACTTGAGTAAAAAATTTAGTCAGTACTTCAACTTTTTCCAGAGTATTTTTAAACATGAGTATCTGTACTTCTACTTAAGTAAGGGATGTGTGTACTTTTGCCATCTCTGGTTGTTTTTTGTTTCAATAAATTTGGTATCTTTATGAATTCCGCCATGTCGTCTCCCTTAATGTTACATCTTTGAGCTAGGTGTAACAGACTTATTTGATTTATTTGACTGACGCGCTGCCTAACTGCACTACGAGGCATGAAAGAGCATGGGGCATTAGAAGGCAACCATCTAAAGTGAAAAGATTGGGCTTTTTATCTACGTGACAGGGACGCTGCCCACCTGGTTTCTGCCAAACGTTTTTGTTGGATGGGAACTGCACATATAAACAGGCAGCAGGGAGTTCTAAGAAAGGATATGCCTGCTTGTGACCATGGTGTGATACAATAGGGGAAAAGAAAGGAAAAAGCTGTACACTAAGACTCTTTGACCAACTATGACCTGACCATTTTCATTTTAGTTAGAAAATAGCCTAATATTTCAAAATGCAATGTTTCATGAAAATAGACATAACAACAACAAAAAACACAACATTTCATTACATCGGCTTTGTGAATTTCCTATGAGGTGTGAAAGCACACAATGTGAATCTGACATGCCGCAGCTAAACGATTGCCTGTCTTGCATCAGGAACAGCACTATATAAAATTTGGCACTATGACTATTTTTGGTGTTGCACAGAACAGGAGAGGTCCCCCTCCTGTTACTAAGTAACCGAGTAGCTTTAATTTTGAGTAAATTTTAAAAAAGCTACTTTTTTATTTGAGCAGATTTTTTGACTGGTAATTTTACTTGCACAATTTCGTCAAAGTGGTAGTACTTGTATCTGGTGATCTTTTATTGATCTGGTTCACTTTATTGATCGGGTTTCACTTCATTATCTCATTAACTTGGTCATGTGTTCAATAGGGAGACATCTCAAATATTCTGTCAGGGGGCCCCGAGGACTAGAGTTAAGAACCACTTATCTAAATAGTTTATTAGAATTATTGAGGTTTGTTTGAAGAGTACTGACGTCTAGATGTATCTTAGTGATGATGAACATTACAGCAATGTTCAGCGCATTCAAAATTGGAGAGAGGCCAGTTAAGAAAATGTTGAAGTTTATTGATCAGAAGTCTCAAACAATACAGCTGCTGGTGATGAACATTTCTTCAATGTTCTGCGTGTTCAGAATTGGAGAGAGGCCAGTCAAAGTAAAATCTTGAAGTTTATTGATCAGAAGATTCAAAAATACAACAGCTGCTGGGTGGGTTGCCTTAGACGCACACGTCTCACACAAAGAACCGACGTCTTACAAAGGACCTACAAAGATAAACTATTTTACAGCCAATTTATAATATTTATGGTATATTTTCTTATCTGGGGGTTGGGGAAGCCTGGGAACACGTCCAATCCGCTTTCTCTCCTTTGTTCTGCCTCAGCCAACCACCTCACACTGCTTTTCCCGACCATTTGTGGAGCATCACACGAAACCCCATACTTCACCAAATTCCGACGAGCTCTGCGTTATCTGATCTTTACACACACACACACACACACATATTATTCTGGTACAGAAAGTTCACTCAAAATCAGCCCTTAACTCAACTCACACACTGGTTATATTTTCAACATATTATGTACAGTTAGTGATCAATAATGAAATCATAAAGCATATTAAATATAAAAGCACGTTTAAACCACAATAAAAATCACAATTAAAAAATCCTTCACTGGAAAACGAAACACAAGAAAAACAAATTCACAGCCTTTTTATAATATTTCATGACGTGTCTCTGGTTTCAGATGGGGGTTGGGGAAGCCTGGGACTCGTCCAATCCACTTTCTCTCCTTTGTTCTGCCTCAGCCAACCAGCTCACACTCCTTTGCTTTCGGACCATCTGCAACACATCACACGGAAACACCCCACACCCCACCAAATTCCATGGGGCTCCGTGTGTAATCTGATCTTTACACACACACATACCATTTCCTGTGGAAAATACACTCAATATCACCCCCCTAACTCTTGGTTAACCCAACTCACACACTGGTTATATTTTCAACATATTATGCACGGTTAGTAATCAATAATGAAATCATAAAGCATATTAAATGTAAAGGCATGTTTAAACCACAATAAAAATCCTTCAGACCCTCTCTTGACCACTAAAAGTGGTCACACATCATCACAGTCATCCTCATCCATGAATCGGTCGCCAGACAAAAGAGGCATGGTATATTTGGGAGAAGTGAGATCTTTCTGTTCTATTGCCGCTACTATCAATCGGTTACATAGTGATCTGATACAGGGAATACAACAGCATCCACATGAGACCAAAATACCTACAAATACAGCTATTGATACCACAATTGACATTATTAATGATTTCCATTTGCCTAGTGCCTTGTCTAGCCAATCTCCAATAGGATTATTTACTCCTGAATGTTCCTTCATTTCGATAGACAAAGTTTTCAATCCTTCCAATGCCCTAGTTACTGATCCGTCTGGGGCAGTATTATTGGGAATCTACGTACAACAAAGATCACCAAACATAACACATACTCCTCCCTTTTCTGCCAACAGCATGTCCAGAGCCATACGGTTCTGGACGGCCATCAGTGAAGTTGGTGTGAGTTGCTCCGCTAAACCATCTACGGCATCCCTTGTCATATTTGCTAATCTCATCACATCATAATGCACATAATTAATCCTATCTACATTCTTGTTTGGGGTGACTGGAAAAAGAGCAGCTATTATCGGTATATTCTCAAAACCTGCTGCCACTTGGTTTGCTAGTTTATATTCATCCGGTACACCTCGTGGAATTCCTATCGCATCGATATACGTGGGACTATTCAATGACAAATCTACACTTGAACCTATTGCTCTCTTTGTAATGATGTGTCTCCTACGTCTTCTAGTCAATGTTGCTGAATTCATGGTTTCCGTTCTGACTGCTCTGTCACCTATCAGGGTTATTGTGGCTCCCAGTCTTACCAAAGCACACACTCCCTTTGCCTTCTCAGGTATCCTAGTAAACAATCTTCGATCTCCACAATAATAATACAAACCTGCCCTAGCCCACGTACCTATTTTAGTCCCATTATCTACTATTATCTGATCACACCACTCCTTGTTTATCTCCCCCAGGTTGCTGGTTGGTGATTGACGTTGAATATCATAACAGGTATAATTTGCTTTCTTCGGTGTAAATGGACCTGCCCGTGAAAGATTGGTTATCGGTGGGAATATTGCTGCTAGTGTTGTACAATTTTTTGGACTGGCCATCCGTGTCAATGCCAACATACACTCATAACCCCACATATTGTTTTGGTACAACGGGGCTGGTTCAATATATAAATAGGGTCTTGCATTAGCACATCCTACACAATCATCTAACCTCTGTTCTCTGGCTGTGGTAATTATCCATTCCAGCCACAAATTATTTTCCCCATATCCTGTGGCTCTTTCTATCATATCTTCTGGTTTTAACATGGTGTAATCTATTTCTACTACCCCATTCTTTTGTTCTACCGATAATGGCTCAGCTTCTGTCCCATTTCTTTCCACCTCAGGTGAACTGTCCTCAACAAATTTTATTTGTTATAATGGCACCCCCATTATAAGGAAAAACTCCCCTGTATAATTTGCTGATCCCATTCTGGTGGATATTGAAAGGTGAGTGGATTTTGGCTTGCACTGTAATCTATTTGCATTTTAAAATCAAATTTTGCCGAGGTACGGGTCCAAAGGCTGGGTTCTTTCGGGGTCCAACCACCGGTATATGCTATTACCTTATTCCATGACGGACACCATTCGCCCCATGGGTTTGCCTAAACTTGTACGCCTTACAAACACTGTCCATATTCCCGGCCATACATACATATACCTCGTACCCCCTCCATGAGCTATTTTTTCCCCCACAATTTATGACAGCGCATAGGTCGAAAGTAAATGATGTGGTCTTACCCCAAACATAGTTAATTACGAGTTGTTCACATGGTAACCTCGTATCGGCTATGGTTCTTTTGTGTCTCGGTTTCGATATGGTGTTGTTGCTTTCCTGACCCTCAGTTAGGCTAAAAAGTATTCCCACCACAACTCCTGAAATTATTAATAGGATCCCCAACAGCTTACAGTTTTCCCACCGCTTCATCTCGTTACCCTCTCTTGGACTTTAAAGGAACAATAAACACACTCTTAAAAATTTAAATGGTTAAACACACAGTATACTTAATGGGAATATGTGGTTAAGGAAAAATATATGGTTAAAATCACACAAAATGTACCTATTTATAAGGAACAAATGGTTATACGTTAATGAATATGACAATATGAAAATCACAATAACAACAATATATATTGATTATAAAGAATTAAAAAGAAAATTAAGATATAGAGATTATGATAAACATTAATAAGAAAATGTTGATAACCCTTGATTATAATGAGTATATGGTTATCACTATCTGTACTCCTGTGAACACCTGTCTCAATATACTCTTGACTTTTTGAAAATCTAAATTGTCCAAACCACACCCCAACCGGGGTACTGAAACACTCTTGACCTTATTGTCTACACGCCAGTTTCTCATTTGTTTTAAGCTCTTGGTGAAATCGTCATAAGTTGGATGGTCCGTGCACCTTGCTTTTGTGACTAAATGGCAGATAGTTCTACCGTCTTCCTCGTGAGTTACTGCACAATCACCTGTTCTTTTATTTTGTCGTCTCACTTTCTCCACTCCGTACCTGTTTTAAAAATGTCAACTTTTTTGCACTGGATTTTCAATGCCACTGTTGTTGATGCTTTTTAATGCCACTGTTGTTGATGCTTGTGTCTCACTTTCTGCTCCAGGGATACCCTCCCTCTCTTGGACCAGAGCCCTCAGGTCCACAGCAGTCTCTAACAGTGACCTGTTTGGTGGATCACAGTTACACAAGAAGACAAGTGATACCAGGTGTCGCCCTTGCCAGATAGGCGGACACAATGTGACGTCCTTGCCGTCACTTTCAGAGGCTCCGTCCAGCGTGGCTCATTCCACTTCCTTCGAAACTTCTTCATGTGAACCCACTGTGAACGGGGCTAGACAGGTTCTGCAGCAATGTCAGAGGGAGTCTGCTGAGAGAAATGTTGAATCATAGCAGTCAGTTTGTCAAAATATACACAATGTGACACAGGTGTCCGGCTGCAGCGGCGTCGACGGTCCTGGAAAAGATCTACCTGTAAGCAATTCAAAAGGTGTAAAGCCAGTGATTCTGTTAGCAGAGGAACGTACAAACATTAGAGCCAACGGAAGAGCTGATAGCCATGATAATTTGGTCTGTGCACAGATTTTAGCCAATTTAAGTTTCAGTGTTAGGTTCATCCGTTCGACCTTACCTTGCGATTCAGGATGATAGACGGCTCCAAACGCATGCGTTAGACCCAGCGATTTCTCTACGATTTTTAAATGCTCATTTTTGAAGTGCGATCCGTTATCTGACCGGATACGCCTGGGAAAACCGTAATGTGGGATGTAATGATTTATGAGACACTTAATGACTGCAGTGCTGTCTTCTTTTCCACAAGGAAAAGCCTCAGGCCAACCTGTGAATTGGTCAACTATCACCAACAAATACCGTTTCCCTTGCACCCTCTCTACCATGTCTGTAAAGTCAATCACGATTTCCTCTCCTGGGCCTCGCAATGGCAAAAATGTGCCCTTTAACTGTTTTAAGGTTGGTTTTATGTTATGTTTTTGACTGATGTCGTATTAAAAGAACAAAGTTAGACACCATAGCTGTCAAAAAAGGATGCCACCAATATTGCAATGTTTTCATCATCTGTTTTGAACTCACGTGCGACATAGTGTGTGCTTGGTCATGGTAACAATTTCACATATGAACAGTCAGTCTGTACCATCATGGTCACCTGATAGCCTGCAGCTGTTTTGGCAGCCAAGTCAGCAGTCTGTTTTACAGTTTTTAATGCGTCCAACAATGCACGTGCTTCTGCGTCATGTGCTATGGGCCTACCAGACGTAGTGACGAACCCACTCCTTTGCCAAACTGCGAGTTCGACATGGACAGCACCCACGACATAAGCTGAGTCACTGTAAATGTTGACTTTACCAGAGCCTGCAAGTTTTAGTGCTTGTATGACCGCAATTAGATCTGCTCTCTGTGCTGACTGTTTGCCTTCTATTTTTGCTGCTTCCCTAGTGGTGTAACCTAAGTCTGTTTGCTGCACAACAGAGTAAGCCGAGACAAAAGAGCCGTCATGAGCTCTGAAACAGCACCCGTCCGTGAAAAGTGTAATCACGTCCGAGGCTTCAGGGATAGGGGTTGCAGTTAAGTCCTGTCGAACACGAGATGCCAGGTCAGTGATTGGTGCACAGTCATGTGGTTCCCCTTTGGTGAACAAATCTGCCATGTTAATGCCGTCGTGTTTATATGTTATGTTTGGCGCCGTTAGACATTTGGACAGTTTTCTCTGCCTCAACGGTGAAAACGTAAATGATTCAGAGTTGACAAACGACATGACAGAGTGCCTGGTCAGGACCGTTAACTGATGACCCATCACAATGTGTGATGTCTTTTGAATGATCTTTGCCAATCCTGCAGCAAACCTGGCACAAGCCGGCTGGCGTTGTTCAATGGCGTCCATTAGGACACTGACATACATGAGCACACGTCTAGTACTAGACTGCTTCTGGAAAAGTGCTCCATGTGCGCTATTCCCTGTTTCAGAAACGTCCAGGAAAAATGCCTTGCTGTAATCAGGGCTATGCAGATATGCTGCATGTGACAGCTCCCCTTTCAATTTAATGAACGCGGTTTCTGCTTCAGGGGTCCATGTTAACTTTGCCTGCACATTTCTCATGCCTTGTTCCTTGTCCATGTCTCGTAATGGCTTGGTGACCGCTACATACATAGGGATATAGTTTCTGCTGAAACCTGTCAATCCCAGAAAGGAAAGCATGTCCTTCACATTGTGTGGCTTTGGGTGTGACCAAATGCCATCACGTTGGCGATCAGACAACGTTGTGCCTTGGCCTGTGATTAAACGGCCCATGAAAGTAACAGATGGCCTGCTGACCTGCAGTTTTTCTTTACTAACCTTGAACCCAGACGCATACAGATGTCTCAGAATGGCGCCCGTTGCTTTTAAGCAATCTTCGTTGGTTATGGCTGCCAGCAAAATATCATCAACATACATTATTAGAACGCAATGTACAGGCAACACACAATTTATCAGCTGATCTTTCAGGACCTGATTGAATATCCCTGGCAATAAAATAAAGCCCTGTGGAAGTCTGTTATAAGAATATTGACATTTTCGGTAAGTGAAAGTCAGGCACGGTTTACATTCTTCTGAGATTGGTATACAGAAAAAAGCGTTGGCCAAATCAATGCATGTGAACCATTGGTGAGCTGGGGTCAAATTTGAGATGGCAATATATGGGTTTGGTACGGCCATTGTTGGTGTTGCCACCAGGCTGTTTACTCGACGCAGATCATGGACTAATCTATATTTGTTTGTGCCTGGTTTCTTGACCGGAAAGATCGGGGTGTTCCATGGCGATTGCCATGGAATAATGACACCTTTCTCCACTAAACCTTGAACAGTGGGCGCAATGCCTTCCTCTGCCTCCCTTTTGTTAGGATATTGTGGGACCCAAACTGGTTCTGTCGATTTTAACTGAAATGTGACTGGCTCAATGTTACAGAGGCCAACATCCGTTGGACCTTGTGACCAGAGGTCGTCCGGCTGGCTGTTAATTAACTGCTCAGCTCCGGGACCGTCTGTCGGTTCGCGACCATGGCTTCTTGTAATTTCGAGATGAGTCAATTGGCCCCTGTCGACCGTTTTTTGTGGTACCCAATATGAATCTGTCATACGCGAATGCAAAACCCCAACAATGCCAGAGGGCTCCCAATCGGTCACCAAGCGCAACCTCTTTGTCATAGCTCATAACTCTCGAGCTTCATGGCCTGGATGCAGTGCCATAGAAATGTGAGGTTCAGCTGTGTCTGCCATTTCACACCATATCTCTTGTTCTGGTGTCAGTGTAACGGGGACTACTACACCCTCTTGTCCTACATATAGACCATCCCCTGTGAGTGTCCACATTTGGCCCTATTGTCATGGAACCTTTCCTGATATGTGACAGTGTCATTTCGGTCATAAAATAGTGTACAATGCAGGGGGTCGATGGGAGGCAAATAAACAGCTAAGTCTTTGATCCAGGTGGCCCTGTCTACTGTGTGCCTGTGAACAGTCAACTTTAGCGCCGTCCGGGAACGTGACTGTGACACCCTCTGGTGAGCATAAAATATTTGCACCCAATTTAATCAACAGATCTCTGCCCAACAAGGGAACAGGTGCTTTTGTGGAGTACAGAAATGAGTGTAACAGGGACTGATTTGCCACTTTCGTGGTAAGAGGAACAGTAAGATGCCAATGTTCTTACCCTCCAGAGAATCCCATAACTCCAACAGTCTTATCACTTAGGTCTTTGTCAGTGATTGTGCCCCTCGTTACTGTTGAGTATGTTGCTCCGGTATCTACCAAAGCTGTTAGTGGCCTGTTGTTAACCATTATAATCATGTAATGCTCAGCCAAACCTTGCATGATTATTCTCTGTTGGCCCCTTCAACAATCCCTGCGCCTACCCCTGGCCCCATGTTGGGTGCATGGGCGCCTGAATCGAGTGGGGAGGTGGGTGTTGTTGCTCCGGGTGTTTTGGAGTTTGTGGTCCTCTGCCACGACCACTGGACCCACCTCTATGAGGATCCCATCCCCCCGCAGGTGGTCCCATATACTGGCTGTCTCCTGCCATAGGACAGTTTCTCCTCCAATGATCAGTCCCCCCACACTGATAACACACACCCCTTTGGCGCACCCCCTCCCCATTCGGCTTCCCCCTAGCCCATCCGCTATTGCCCCGTGGCCTATACCCTCCCCATGGTTCTATTAATTGGAAATTAGGGACATGTCCTCCCTGAGCATAGCCAAAAGTTTCAGGTGTGACTATGGGAAAAGGTGGGGTCTTTACCCCGGGCTGACCGTCAAAGCCGCTGCCCAAAGGACGTTGTGGCATTTGTTTTGGTTTTTTACTGTCTGCCTTAGCCATTTCTAGTTGTAGTTTTAACAATTGTTGCTTTGTCTTTTCTAATTCCTCCTGTTCTTTATCCTGTTTATCGACTGATCTATCAATATGGAACACCAGATGTCTTTCCCACATTTCGTTGCTGGCTACTGGAGTGTCAGGATTACTTTCCATTGCAAGCTTGACACCGTTGGGGGCCCCGTCATTACGGCAGTTCTAAATATATCACGCGTAATTGGATTATTTAGACTGTTTTCTTCTACCATCTGGTCCCATTCAGCTGCACATCTAAAATAATAACTCGCTCCAGTCTCACCAGGCTTAATGTGGAACTTAATGTTTTGGTATACGGTTGGGGGTGTTGGAAATTTTTCTCTGAGGGCCCTGGCGATCGCTGTACTGACAGTGGTATACCATACGTCATTGGGTTCGTCTTCAAGGTTTGCATCCTTCTCAAACTTTGCCATCTGAGAAACAGTAAAAATTTGGCCCAAAACGCATCTTATCTGCTATTTGCGGATGATGTTGTCGTGTTGGCCCCTTCAAACCAGGACCTTCAGCATGCACTGGGACGGTTTACAGCAGAGTGTGAAGCGGCTGGAATGAAAATCAGTACCTCCAAATCCGAGGCCATGGTCCTCAGTCGGAAAAGGGTGGCTTGCCCACTTCAGGTTGGTGGAGAGTTCCTTCCTCAAGTGGAGTAGTTTAAGTATCTCGGGGTCTTGTTTACGAGTGAGGGAAGGATGGAACGGGAGATTGACAGACGGATCGGTGCAGTAATGCGGTCGATGTACCGGTCCGTCGTGGTGAAGAAAGAGCTGAGCCGCAAGGCGAAGCTCTCAATTTACCGGTCAATCTACATTCCTACTCTCACCTATGGTCATGAGCTTTGGGTCATGACCGAAAGGACCCCGGATACAGGCGGCCGAAATGAGCTTCCTCCCCAGGGTGGCTGGGCGATCCCTTAGAGATAGGGTGAGAAGCTCGGTCACCCGGGAGGAGCTCGGAGTAGAGCCGCTGCTCCTCCACATCGAGAGGGGTCAGCTGAGGTGGCTTGGGCATCTGTTACGGATGCCTACTGGACGCCTTCCCCGGAAGGTGTTCCGGGCCCGTTCGACCGGGAGGAGACCCCTAGGAGACCTAGGGTTAGTGTTATAGATAAAAAGTGTTATAGATTAGTGTTATAGAAAAAAAGATAAGTAGGTAAGGTTTATGACTTATACTGCAGCCAGCTGGCTCACTTTTCAGGACATGTGCGACACGCGCAGAAGACAGACGACTGACACCTGTGAGTCTCTAACTCTTTTTCTTTCTGATAAGATGCATGCACATTCATTTCTTAATATGTATTTCTGCACTTGAACCGATGTTTAAAGCTGTTGTTCATTCCACATTATCTTCATCTACTCAAGTTTAACTCAAAGAAGAAGCGCCACAGTTTAGTTTTACACGTGGCTATGACAAGAGCCGCTGCAGTAAATTCTGTTTGAGTCTCTGTTATGAACAGCTGTCCACTTGATGTTCAAGTACACGTATGTATATTTATTTATCTTCGGTGTTAAGTCTTTCAAATATTGCCTTTAAAATAGCTTTGCAAAGTCTTTCTGCAAGTCCACATGGTAAATAATCCCGATAAGACTAATTTACAGAGCCCTTGTGCACTACATAAATGTATTTTGTGTCCACTCATTTAGCCTGTTGAAAATAAAACTACTTTGTATTAATAATAATTAATATTGATAATAATGATACAGAATTGGAGGACGATGTGTAAAGATACAGATGCTCTTAGTTTATGATCATTATTACTACTTTAACCTCTATGCTATCAAATCTCAGAATCTTATGCTTTCTTTTTATTATATAAATTATTGGGATTATGATGTTTCATGTATTATAAATTCATGTTTACTGTCAAATATATGTCCATGCTGTGCTGGGTTTTTTGTCTTGAAAACTAGTTGGCAGAAGTGTGTAACACGAGCTCTGAGGTATGCAGAAGCAGGGTCTCAGATAACAAGTGTGTGAGTGTATGTGTGTGTGTGTGTCAATCGCATCTTTCGGCAGGACCGGCTATTTTCAAAATGTTTTGCAGGGACCAATGGTTGGGGGAGAATGGAGTCAGATTAACATGTCCCGAGGTGATTGGTTCCGGAGGATTGAACGCCCGTCCAATGAAGGGAAGGAGCCTGAAGAGAGAATCAACGTCACATATATTATAAATATCTGTAACCCGGAAGTGTTTTTCAGTTGTTCGCTCATATATATTTTTTTGAGGAGTAATCCCCAGCTGGGAAGAAACTTTTAAATCTGACCAATAAACTCTATTACTTTTAAAACAGTTTGTTCCCCTCATCCTTCCAAATTTTGAACACGCAGGACTAGTAAATACCTATAGTCCTACAAAATCAATAATTCTACAGTTTAAGATCATGTGCTTGTAAAAAAGAATTGACAATTAGACACAGGTGTAGCAATACACATATTCATTTAATTATTACAAGTAAAAAATATAATTATAGAGAAAAATATATATTACAGATAACACAGTAACACTTGCAAAACAAGCAAAACAAATAAGTGTGTGTGTGTGTGTGTGTGTGTGTGTGTGAACAGAATTAAACTACTTAACTATTAATTATCTACAGAGGTTACGCTCAGTACACGTTTATTTACATGTGATATTTTAATTTTTATAGGCAACTCCTGGATGAGATCATTTATACTGCCAGTGTAAAACGCAGATGGCACTTCAAATATGTCGTCATCGACAGTCAGAAGGTGGCAGGTGTCATCGAGCTCTGTCACTCCAATGACTTCCACGACGGCCTCCGCAACATCAGGCTCTTCTACCTGGTTTAAAAAGAATAGTGAGAGAAATAGGGTGAGTGAGTGAGTGAGTGAGGTAAAAGTTTGTGAATATTAATATATTAATAAATATATTCACGTATTTAAATTACTTTGATATAAAGGTATTCTATCGTTTTTCAAGCAAATAGATGTGAATATGAAGTTTTATTAAGTTATAGTATGTTAGTATGCACATGCATTTCACATGTATTTGCTTAAACATCTGACAGTATACCTATATTTGAGTTCTTGTTCAGTGTACAATACCTTTATGGTAGTGTAGGTGGAAGAATTAAATTTCCCTTTTTCATTTGGGAGAATGGCACTGTGCAGATGGCTTATCTCCACAATGTCTCCTTCATGGATCTCGCAAAGTGCCTCATCCCTCCAAAGAGAAACATCCAAGAGATTGGGACCACATCGAAGTTGCAAGTCCTTGATGGGTACCTCGGACCGTGTCATCCTTGGTTTCCATAACTGCAACAGAAAAGGCCAGTGGTTACAAATTTGTCCTAGGTGAGTACCAAAGTGCATTGAATTTCTTTAATAACTTCTCATATCTGCAGCTTTTAATATATAATTGACAGAATACACCCTACTCACTTTTTCCACTTTCCCCAGGAGACTTACGTAACCGCTTCTCGAATACATGTCCTCTTCATCACCATTTAGAGATGGTGATAGTGGACAGAGGGCATGAATTGCAGCGGTCTCTGCCTCCTCTGATACCTGGAGTGCTGCCGTCCTGAACTTACATTTTTGGTCTCCCACAAACAAGTACATTTGGCCATACCTGCTGGAGACTGTGCTTTTAGTTAAAATATAAGACGCGCCTTGTTCGAATTCTGGATCAGGTCCGTTCTTCCTGTGCAGAATGGCCCTGGTCCCATCAGTCAGAGCGGAAACTGCTGAGGTTTTGTAAGCTGCAATTTGTATTTTTGGCCCAATATACTTAAATGATGCAGCTTTTACATTTACCTGGGTCTTAATACATTTAACTGTCAATTTTGGGGGCCTGGTGTATGGATGTGTCATTCTGCAGGTCAGGAAAAATAAAAACAATAAGGTTTTATGAGTCATTTTATTGAATTACCAAACTGATATTGTAACTCAATCAAATAAAATACTTACATGGTAAAAGAATGGTGTATTTTGCTTCAGGTTTAGTGAACTGCTGTTAACAAACAAATCAAAGATATGAGTCAGATAATGCACAATAAGTTAGAAATACGATAAACAATTGTATGTAAAGTTAATATTTTGTCCGTGTTAGTCATTAAATTGTGTTATTTAGTAAAAAAAATGTTTTAACCTATTTTATCAAAGTAATTATATTATTTTGATTAAGTAAAAGTAGTAAACTTACCTCAAATATGATCCGTTGGAGTCGGTTTGTTGTCCAGTTCAATGTCCCGTTGCCGTGGGATACCACTTTAAATATTCCCTGGTTCCCTCGTGCACGCGACAATTAATATAATATTGCTGCAGTTTTCTATAAGCTAATATGATGAATGATAATGTATGATTTAAGTCCTGTTTTTGTATGTCTTTTTTATATGATATATGTAAAACTAACCTAGGCTATATGATAATATTTAATTTTTATAATTAAATAATTGAGACATAGATTGCGAACCACACACACACACATTGAAAGTGAAATAAGCCTAACATCTGCTGATTTATATTTCCCTCGCAAATGACACTGTAACATTTCTGTCATCATGTTTTTATTTCTTTTTTTAGGCTTTATCGAAAACCTTATTAAATAAAAAAATAAAAGACAAATATATATTTTAATATTTTATTTAGGTCTGTATTATATAACATAGAGGTTTGTTTCCATAATAAAATGATTGAAGGTCATTTAAAAAATAGAAAAAAGTAAAAAATAATATATTGCTTGTTGTATATTACTGAGTTGCCAATGGCAACAGTGGGATCTCTGCGTGATTAACGTCGCTCTGTATTCATCCGGTCCGGATCTTGCTTCAGGTAAGTACTGCAAGTGTGTCAGTCCATTATGCAACTGAATATCATATTGTTTTATAAGAATGTAGATTAAAGCAATAAACCATGTGAAGCTGTGAGTTTGTGTGAAAAGATTTTAAACGAAAAAAAGTTATGAAAAGCCTAAAACCCTACTAAATTACTTAACAGCTTAATATGGCTTATTTCTTGGCAAAAATAAATGTAGTCTACCTGTCAAGCGTTCATTAAATAAACAAACAGAAATGTAAAACTATTTATTGATAACAAACATAAATATTTTTTCCACAAATAAATACATTTCTTTCTTTTGAACGGTTGCTAAGCAACTGTAACGGTCACCAGCTGGAGTGCCCTTGAAAACCACTCCACATCAAACTTATCATTCACTCACAAAACTACATCTCCCATAACGCACTTCCCGGACTCATCATCACTGATTGCATTCACCTGTGTCTCATCACCCCATTAATCTCAGTCTATTTATACCTTGTTCACTCATTCACACACTGCGAAGTTTTGTTTGTGTCTCACTGCATTTCCGAGCATTTCCCCGGTTTATTGTCATTTGGTTTTTGGATTTCTTGCCCTGTTCCCTGGATTACCCTTCTGCCTCTGGTCCCTACCTGTTTTGTTTGTTTCTTTGTTTGGACTGCCTGTCAGTGTATGACCCTTGCCTGATCTTTGGATTACGCCTTTTGGATTGCCCACAAATAAAAGCTGCATTTGGATCTAACCTCCAAGTCTCGGAGCAGTTCGTGACAGCAACATAAAGACTGTAATAGGTCTAATATTAATGACATGTGAATTCAGGTGTTTTCTGACCTCAGCAATCAAATGTTTAACTAAAATACTAAGTATACACTATAGAAGCAATTTTGAGTGACTATTCTTGCTCTCCCTTTCTGTTTGTCTGTAAATGTAAATGTTAGATTTTGTGACGTCTTCCACTGCATTCTTCACACTGTCAGCAGCAGCAAGTGTGGCAACAAGCAGCTTAATATCAAGGTAATTGTTGTGTAATCTTTGAAAATGTCAGATCCAAAATGCAGTATATGTCTTTCATGGTTTCGTCTCTTATAAATGTTTGTTTTTTGCAGAATTGGTGTTTGCTGCTGTAGCCCCTTATGTAAGTAAGCCAGTAAAAATCACTTTAGCATTTTAGTCTTTAGGAATTTCTTTCTAAGAAAATGGTAAAATGGGGGTTAAAATAGTTATGGGTCCCGACATTGACTGCATAATTGTTTCAATAATGTTGATTGCTCAGTCAGTGTTCAACTCTTTCCTCATGTAAGTAACACTCAATGTTGATTTTGTATTATTGTTCCTGTAAATGTATCTTTTTCAATAGAAAATACATAAATAAGTAATTAATTATTAAGAGCAGTTAGTTATGATATTTACAGCAATTTAAATGTTACACTGTGACTGACTTGATTTTTTTACGTGTTTGTCTGTCCTGACTGTCCTGTCTTTTCTGTCCATACCTTTTTTTCCTAATTCACACAACTTTCTTTTGCTTATTAACTTAAACATATGCCTTTTCCATCTTTTATCTTCTAATTGATGGCCTTGCACATGAAATGCTGCTGCACTGCTTGCTGCTTTGCTTGCTCGCTCTAAACTGCAAGATGCGAAATCAAACGTGCTCCTAACCCTTTGCACTAAAGCCTTGCTTGCTATAGCATCTTTAAGAAAAGGCCTAACCCCTGATATCTGATCAATTGATCTGAAAAACTTACATACCAAGATTTACACCAACAACCCAACATCCATACACACTGAACATACATCCTGATTCAAAACTCCGACCTCAGGTAAAACCACTGCATCTTCAAAAATATCTTGTTTGCATATTTCCAAGGACCATTTTTTTCATGACTACTTCAACTCTTCAGGATAATTGATAAGATACATTATTATTATTATTATTTATTACTATATTTGAGTTTCACTTTTGTCATTAATTAATACATTTTTCTTATTACTAAACTTACTTGATAAGATTTATTATTATTATTATTATTATTTATTACTGTATTTGAGTTTCATTTTTGTCATTAATTAATACATTTTTCTTATTACTAAACTTACTTGATAAGATACATTATTATTATTATTATTATTTATTACTTTATTTGAGTTTCATTTTTGTCATTAATTAATACATTTTTCTTATTACTAAACTTACTTGATAAGATACATTATTATTATTATTTATTACTATATTTGAGTTTCATTTTTGTCATTAATTAATACATTTTTCTTATTACTAAACTTACTGTTGAAACAGCACTATGCCAAGAAAAGGAAAGAGGAGTGAATCTCAGAAACAGCGCAGAAAGCTTGAAGCTTCATTTTGCACCAGTAGCCATACCAACACGGTTTCAGGTAGGATTGATACAAACCCGTATGTTCTGTCTGTTGTAGCATCTCATTGTCAAAGTGATCCAAGGTACAAAATTTACTCCAGAGGCCGCCAGTGTACTTGCAATTCCTTAATGTTCCTAGCAGTCCATAATGAATGTAATGAGCTACAAAGTTTCGAGTTAGATTGTATTCTACAGAAAGGTGATGCAGTTTACACTAGAGTCAAACAATCACTCCAGAGTAAAGGAGAGTTTGCGGATAGTTTTTTAAATTTTGACGAGCTACCGAGTCAAATTGAGACAAACTTGTGCAGCTATAACGTCCTTAAACTTCCGCAGAGGTTTGGATTTCTGAGAGAAATATCTGCAGTTGCCGAGTTCGAAAATCTTGAGAATACCCTGCAATGTCTCAGTAGTGATGTAAGTGATGCACTGTTGATGTGTGGAGGGATATGTATTGCTGTGTTCAGAGATCACTCAGGGAGGTTTGGTTACTTTGATTCTCACTGCAGAACACCAGATGGTATGTTTGCTGATGAAGGCACAGGTACAGCCGTGCTGTTGACTTTTTTTTGTTTAGAAGACATGATTGAGAGGCTGTTACTATTGTTTCAAGGGTGTTTTGAATTAACAAACCAGACACAATTTGATCTGCTGCCTGTAGCATTCGTAACCACAACAGGTGAAAGTTGGACACAATCTCAAGAACAACCATCTATCTCTTTTAAAAGCACATCTGATGTGTTACAACAATATGTGGAAGATCCATATAAACAGCCAACTGAGGCTCATGTTAATGTGGCCACATCAAGCAAGGCACAAGAAGACTTTACAGAGCAAGTAAACATGGACGTCGTAATGACCGTCATTCAGAATGAAGACAGATATGAAAAAGTATCACTCAGTGAATTTTCTAATGCCATACAAAATCAAATGTCTTCTCCAAACCAGCAATATCTTAAACCAACAAAGTTGAATCAGCAATCAAACAAAATTAACAAGATTCAAAAGCGAAAGGTATACTGTAAAAAACAGTATGTTTATGACAAGAAAGAGTCACAAGTCTATGATTCTAAAAAAAACATTGAATCTAGGCAAAGACATAAGCAAGCCATGTCCAATAACAAATATTGGAATGATGTGATTTACAAAGAGAGAAAAAAGAGCAATGCAGTCAGCAATTACAGATGCAATGAGGAATATCGAAAGGAAAAAAAGAGTCTTGTAAAGAGAAATTACAGGAGTAATAAAGAATTCAGGCAGAGACAAAAGCACTATATCATTGAAAAATACAAGGAGAATAAAGAATTCAGGCAGAGACAAAAGGACTATATCATTAGAAAATACAAGGAGAATAAAGAATTCAGGCAGAGACAAAAGGACTATATCATTGGAAAATACAGAACGAATGCTGTTTTTAGGCAAAGGCAAAAAGACTACTATGCAGAAAGGTGCAAAACTGATTTGTCCTTTTATGAAAGTAGAAAGGACATTTTTAAACAACGCTATTTTCACAATCATCATTTCAGGGCTCGACTGAAAGAATATAATTTGTTCAAATCTCAAAACAGAATATATTCACTTAAGGTTCTTCTCAAGATACAGTGCGGACAAGACATTCAAAACAAATATAAAAAATACAATCTTATGCGACGGCAGATAGAAATGTGGCAAAATACACAGCCTGGTGAAATACAGAATCCAGAGGTTTTAAAGGCATTGAACATTTTTAGAGCTATTATAAAACAAGGACCAACATATGTGTGCACGTGCTGTGCCAGAGCCCTCTTCTCAAATCAAGTGCGTAAATGTGTTCGTGAAAGCTATAAGAAAAATCAGGCAGTTGCTTCACATTGCTTGACTGGAAACTATATTCATATTTGCTCCGACTGTCCTAACCAGTGTTTATTTGAGGAGAGGAACGCAGAGTGGATCTGTCACTGCTGCCACACAACGCTTTTGAGAGGTGTGATACCAGACATTGCGGTAGCCAATAAGCTTCAGTTTAGTTCTATTCCTCCAGAACTCTGTGATTTAAATATTCTAGAAAGACACGTTATTGCAAAATACATTCCGTTTGCTAAGATTTTAACACTTCCTAAAGGCCAACAGAAAGCTATAAAGGGAGCTGTAATATCTGTGGCGTCTGAAGTAGAAACAACTGTAAATTGTTTACCCAGACCAAGAAGTGAATCCCAGCTGCTTACAGTGAAACTGAAAAGACGTTTGTGTTACCAAGGCCACTATCAGTTCCAAACAATTAATATGCACAAAGTATTGTCTGCTTTAAGAAGACTAAAAGAAATCCATTCAGAATATAAAGAGATTGTGATTGAAGAAGCCCTCTCAGAAGAAGAAATGTTTGATGAACATGAACAAGTAAGGAATGATATAACTGCTCCTGATGAGGAAATGGAAGCTGCTAACACCGAAGAACAGACTGATGAGAATGAACACAATGATTCAAATGAAGACACTGCAGAAATGCACTCAATGGGACTTGCTTTAGACACATGTCTTCAGCCTCCAGATCTTGGCCAACAGTTTTTGTCTTATAATGATGGAATATTTTGCATTGCTCCAGCAGAGAAAAACAGTCCTGTAAGCATTTTTAAAATCCCTAAACTTGAGTCTATGGCATTTCCAGTGCAGTTTCCTGATGGTAAGAATACCATTGATGATCCTGACAGAGCTAAACATGTCTCTCCCAGCAGATACTTCAACACAAGACTATTTTCTGTTGATAATCGTTGTGCCAGGGATACAAACTACATTTTCTTTGCCCAGTTTGTGACAGAAATGCACATGGCCACATCTAGCATGTCTATTCAACTAAGGAAAGCCAAACCCATGACACGTGACGGTCGTAGAATAAACTGTTCAATGCTGCAGGACGATCATGAATTGCAAAAGCTTGTGCAAAATAAAGATGCTACAAGGTTTATGCAACCCCTGCGTGGAACTCCAGCGTACTGGGAGAAAACTTTACGAGATTTGTTCTCTATTTTAAGACAACTGGGCAAACCGGCATTCTTCTGTACATTTAGTGCTGCTGAGATGAGATGGCCTGAAGTGATAACTGCTATTAAAACACAACAAGGCGAAACAGTGAATTTCTCTGAATTAGACTGGTCAGAAAAATGTGAAATTCTAAGAAGCAACCCAGTCACAGCCATGCGTATGTTTGAGAAACGAGTTGAGGCCTTAATAAGAGATCTAGTCATGTCACCAGCTCAACCCATTGGTGAGGTAGTTGACTTTTTTTACAGAGTTGAATTCCAACAACGTGGCTCTCCACACATTCACTGCTTATTCTGGGTAAAAGATGCTCCAGAGTTTGAAACTCATCAAGATCAAGATGTTTGCGATTTCATTGATAAATACATCTCATGCAAAGTACCAGACCCGAACAATGACCCAGAACTGCATAAAATTGTAACCGAAGTGCAAATGCACAGTCGTAAGCACTCTAAATCTTGTAGAAAAACCAACAAGCACTGCAGATTTGGATTTCCTAAACCCCCCATTAATAGGACCACAATAACCCGCCCCAGACCTCCTGATGTAGATGAGTTTGATGAACAACATGAAGCAACAGAAGGCAAAGATGATTCAAATGTAAAAAAGGCTAAAGCAGAGCTTCAAAAAGTGTGGGATCTATTGAATGACTCAACTCAGAGCTTTAAAACCACCGCAGAGATTCTTCGAAAAGTTAACATGACTTATGAAGACTACAGTAATCAAATCGAAGCACTTTCAACATCAAATGTAATTATAATGGAGAGACGGCCACAGGACTGCTGGGTTAATGGCTATAATCCACAGCTGTTAAGAGCTTGGAATGCAAATATGGACATACAATATATTCTGAACCCCTACAGCTGTATCATGTACATTCTTTCCTACATTTCAAAAGCTGAACATGAGATGAGTGATTATCTAAAGAGAGTGATAAAAGACTCAAGTCATGATAACATGTCGGACCGTGAAAGCATGAAGCAGGTCATGAATGCATATGCAAAGAACAGAGAGGTCAGTGCTCAGGAGGCAGTCGCTCGTACATGCAGTTTGAAATTAAAATCAGCATCACGAGCAGTCATATTCATACCGACCGATGATAATGCTGTCAAAATGAGTTTACCAATGAGGTACTTACAGACAATGGATCCTGACTTTGAGAATGTGTGGATGACTGGATTGCCAGACAAATACAAGGCCAGACCAAACAGACCTGAATTTGTCAACATGTGCATGGCTGAATTTGTAAGTGAATATCGCATTGTTTATGGAAGACAGACTAAGGGTAAACATGTTTTGCCACTACAAAAATGTATGGGACACATTCAGAAAAGGACAAAGGGAAAACCTGCAGTCATCAGATTTGCCCGTTTCTCTCAACAGAAAAATCCAGAAAAGTTTTACGGTACTCTACTTAAACTTTACTTGCCATATCGCATAGATGAACAGCTCAAGTCAGAAAAATATCCAACTTATACATCCTTTTATTCATCTGCTTCTGTAAAACTACATGGCCACGATGAACTGCAGCGTGTATGTATGATTGTAAATACAAACCGGGAGAAATATGAGAAGCATAATGAGGCTATAGAACAGGCAATTGAGGATCTTGAACAGAATGGCCCACTCGAAGATGCATGGACAACATTAGCTCCAGCCACTGAACAGATCCGATTGGAGAGCATATTGGAACGTGAACCAGCTGATGCGAATCACGTACATGAACAAGATGATGTTCCTGAATACATAGCGTCTACATCTGTCAATAACACAGCTATGCCTGTAATGGAAGCTCCTCAGTTAAATCCTGCGCAGATTCGCAAAATGTATCAAAGTTTAAATCAAACACAAGCTTCTGTGTTTTATGCTGTGCGAGACTGGTGCAAAAGATGTGTTTCAAGTGAAAATCCACGACAGTTTTTATATTTCTTAAATGGAGGAGCTGGAGTTGGTAAATCGCATGTTATTAAATGCATTCATGCAGAGGCATCCAAAATATTGCGTAAGCTTCCGTGTATAAGAGAGCAAACAGACATTTCCAAACCAACTGTTCTTTTAACAGCCTTTACAGGCACTGCTGCCTTTAACATATCTGGAAAAACGCTACACTGTCTTTTAAAACTCCCAAGAAGTTTGAAGCCTCCATACCAAGGCCTGGGAAACAGCTTAGATGAAATCAGGGCAGACCTTTGTAATGCACACATTTTAATAATTGATGAAATATCAATGGTGTCAAAACAGTTGTTTGCCTATGTGAATTGGAGACTGCAGCAGATTAAAGGTAACCAGAAACCTTTTGGTGGACTGTCCGTTCTTGTTGTGGGAGATTTTCAACAGTTACCCCCCCTTGGTAGGGCAAGACCACTCTGTGTATACGAGGAGCATGTGCTGGACTTCTGGAAAGATCAATTTCAGATGATAACACTGACGCAGATCATGAGACAGAGAGATGATATTGCCTACGCTGAGCTTCTTAACAGAATGAGAGTTAAAAAGAAGCATGAAAAACTATCTGATGCAGATAAGTGCATGTTAGAATCCGCCGTAAGATCTTCTCCTGAAGCGTGTCCCACTGAAGCATTACACATCTATGCAACTAATAAAGAGGTAGACAAACACAACAGTGCTGCCATATCTTCTCGCTTTTCTGATATCATTACCATTGATGCACATGACTACAAAAAAGATCCTCGAACAGGTGAAATGAAACGAAATGCTACACCATTTAAAGGTGACAAATGTGATCTTATTGACACACTACAGATTGCTATTGGTGCACGAGTGATGCTCACCAGAAATATCGATGTGGAAGATGGACTGGTTAACGGCACGTTTGGCAATGTTGCAATAACTTCAGCTCAGATCCGAGATGGCATTTCATTTGTGAATCTAATCGGTCTTTATTTAGATAATCTGAATGCCGGACAGAAACATCGCAACAAAGCAGCTGATGGTGATGACAACATTGTGTACATTGAGAGGTCTGAGGAACCATTGAAAAGAAAAGGTTCAGTTCGAAGACAGTTTCCCATGAAACTTGCTTTTGCGTGCACCATTCATAAAGTTCAAGGAATGACAACCGATCGTGCTGTTGTATCTCTAAAGCATATTTTTGAATCAGGCATGGCATATGTTGCACTCAGCAGAACCACATCACTTGGTGGCTTGCACATCATTGACTTTGATGAAAAGAAAATCTTTTGTGATCCACAAATAAGTGCCGCCTTGGAGAACATGGAAAAAGCGGATTTTTACAATGTCCAACCACTTCTACACATTGTGCGAGATTTAAATTTGGGTTCAGCGCTCAAAATTATTCATCACAACACGGAGGGACTGCAGTGTCACATGGAGGATATAAAGTGCCACCATGAGCTTTTATTGGCCGATATTGTATGTCTGACTGAAACACACCTGTCAGGCTCAGTTGTTCCTGAGTATTTTCAGCTGGATGGATATAGACTGTACAAGCGCAACAGGCATACATCTTACACAAACCATGTACAGTTGGCTAAAAAAAATGGTGGTGGAGTGGCATTATATGTGAAGAATAATGTTCAAGCCCATCCAATAATGTACATACAGAATGTTACAGACCTGGAATATTTGGTTTTGAAGATAGAGGCCCCCAAACAAGCACTACTCGCAGTAATATACAGACCACCCAGTTTTAATTTAGCAGAGTTTTTGACTAACCTAAATGCTGTTTTGACATCCTTAGAGATCATAGATTTCAAGCCCGTCATAGCATGTGGGGACTTCAATGAAGATCAACTGTCCCATGGCAACAAACCTATTCTAAACTTGTTTCAAGCAAAAGGATACACACAACTTATCAGCACCGGGACAACAGAACGGAACACACTTCTTGATCCTGTATTCATAAGTAGCTCACACTCAAATGTCAGAGCAGGAGTTCTACAGACATATTACAGCTATCATGATCCCGTGTATTGTGTTATTGAATAAATGCATTAAACGTGGAGTAAAATTATCTCTTGTTCAACACTTCTGTAAAAGAATTACATAATTTTAAATACAGCAATACAATATATAATTTAATGTACATAATGCCATACGTTAAAAATAAATGTGACTGTCTCTAGTGATTTTTTGTGTGCATGTGTGTGTGTATGTGTAGATATAGGCTGTGTTTGTGTGTGTATGGGTGCGTGCGTGTGAGTGAGCTTAATAAAGTTTAATAAAAACAAAACAACTTGAATTGTAGCCAATTCAATAATATGTATTTACTGTACTTTTTATTTATTTACTTATCTTTACAAATGACATATATTTGTTTGCTTATTCTAAGTTAGTTTAGTTATATTTGACCTGTGTTTTGAATTCCATAACCTTTTATGTTTTACTTATAGTCATTTTTTCTTGTACAGCTGCTTTGTAACAATGAAAATTGTAAAAAGCGCTATATAAATAAAGCTGACTTGACTTGACTTATGTAATTATATAGTTCTACTGTTATATATCAATATTGCAATATACAATATTCTAAATGTCATTCCAATAAAGCAACTTGAATTAGAGAGAGAGAGAGAGTATGAGTGAGTTAGATAAGGAATGAATGAAGAGTGAATGTTCCTTTCCAAGGATCGCCACCTTGACGTGGTGGAAAGGCTTGTGTGTTCCAGTGATCCCAAAAGTAAAATCATTCTGGAGTATTTCACTTCAGATTGGCGTACTTAAGGGTAGGTTCCAGACTAAGCGCGATCCAACTGGTTATCAGCTAAATAAATGTTATAAGACAATGATTTTGTTGTGTTTACCCTTATGTTATTTTTATGAATAAGAAACAGAAAGAGAGTGAAGTAATGTGTTTGTGCGTGCAAGTGAGTGTGTATGTGCATATGTATTTGTAATAAAATCATAGAGAAACAGAAAGAGAGTGCAGATATGTGAAGAGTGTGAGTGTATGTAAGCAGACACATTTATCCAAAGCAACATTTAAAATTATTCCAAAGCGACAAAATTATTATTTTATTTTTTTAAGAAAAGAGATTGAAAAGAAAAAGAGGTTTGTGTTAAAGATAAAGAGCTAAAAAGATAAAAAGAAAGATAAAAAGATAAATAGTAGTAAGATAGTTAGGTAGAGATGAATGCAGAGATTTATAGAGAGTGAGTGAATGTTCATGTTTAAAAGATAAGAATTGTAAAGAAAGAAAGAATAAATGTAAAGAAAGAAAGATGGATGGATGGATAAATATATAGAGATTAGTGCATTCAGCAGAGACGTTTATCCAAAGCGACTATTCATTTTTTTTCAAAGAGACAAAATTATTATTGTATTTTTAAAGAAAAGAGCTAGAAAAGAAAAGAGGTTAATAAAAAGATAAAGAGATAAAAAGAAAGATAAATGGATAAAGAGTTAAAAAAAGAGATAAAAACAAAGATAAATAGATAAAGAGTTAAAAAGAAAGATAAACAGATAAAAAAGATAAAAAAGAAAGATAAAAAGATAAATAGTAGTAAGATAGGTAGGTAGAGAATAATGCAGAGATTTATAGAGAGTGAGTGAATGTTCATGTTTAAAAGATAAGAATTGTAAAGAAAGAAAGAATAAATGTAAAGAAAGAAAGATGGAGGGATGGATAAATAGATAGAGTTAAAAAAAGAGTTAAAAAGAAAGATAAAAAGATAGAGTTAAAAAAGAGTTAAAAAGAAAGATAAAAAGATAAACAGATAAAGAAAATAAAGAGATAAAAAGAAAGATAAAAAAAGAGATAAAAAGATAAAAAAAGAGATAAAAAGAAAGATAAAAAGAAAGATAGTAGTAAGATAGGTAGGTAGAGATGAATACAGAGATTTATAGAGAGTGAGTGTATGTTCATGTTTAAAAGATAAGAATTGTAAAGAAAGAAAGAATAAATAAATGTAAAGAAAGAAAGATGGATGGATGGATAAATAGATAGAGATTAGTGCATTCAGCAGACACGTTTATCCAAAGCGACAAAATTATTATTATATTTTTAAAGAAAAGAGCTAGAGAGGAAAAGAGGTTGATAAAAAGAAAGATAAAGAGCTAAAGAGATAAAAAGAAAGATAAAAAGAAAGATAAAGAGCTAAAGAGATAAAAAGAAAGATAAAAAGAAAGATAATAAGATAAATAGTAGTAAGATAGGTAGGATGAGATGAATGCAGAGATTTATAGAGAGTGAGTGAATGTTTATGTTTAAAAGATAAGAATTGTAAAGAAAGAAAGAATAAGTGTAAAGAAAGAAAGAAAGATGGAGGGATGGATAGATAGATAGAGATTAGTGCATTCAGCAGAGACGTTTATCCAAAGTGACAAAATGATTATTATATTTTTAAAGAAAAGAGCTAGAAAGGAAAAGAGTTTAATAAAAAGATAAAAAGATAAAAAAGAGGTAAAAAGAAAGATAAAAAGATAAACAGATAAAAAAATAAAGAGATAAAAAGAAAGATAAAAGATAAATAGTAGTAAGATAGGTAGGTAGAGATGAATGCAGAGATTTATAGAGAGTGAGTGTATGTTCATGTTTAAAAGATAAGAATTATAAAGAAAGAAAGAATAAATGTAAAGAAAGAAAGAAAGATGGATGGATGGATAAATAGATAGAGATTAGTGCATTCAACAGACACGTTTATCCAAAGTGACAAAATGATTATTATATTTTTAAAGAAAAGAGCTAGAGAGGAAAAGAGGTTAATAAAAAGATAAAGAGATAAAAAGAAAGATAAAAAGAAAGATAAAAAGAAAGATAAAAAGATAAACAGATAAAAAAATAAAGAGATAAAAAGAAAGATAAAAAGATAAATAGTAGTAAGATAGGTAGGTAGAGATGAATGCAGAGATTTATAGAGAGTGAGTGTATGTTCATGTTTAAAAGATAAGAATTGTAAAGAAAGAAAGAATAAATGTAAAGAAAGAAAGATGGATGGATGGATAAATAGATAGAGATTAGTGCATTCAGCAGACACGTTTATCCAAAGCGACAAAATTATTATTATATTTTTTTAAAAAAGAGCTAGAGAGGAAAAGAGGTTGATAAAAAGAAAGATAAAGAGCTAAAGAGATAAAAAGAAAGATAAAAAGAAAGATAAAGAGCTAAAGAGATAAAAAGAAAGATAAAAAGAAAGATAAAAAGAAAGATAATAAGATAAATAGTAGTAAGATAGGTAGGATGAGATGAATGCAGAGATTTATAGAGAGTGAGTGAATGTTTATGTTTAAAAGATAAGAATTGTAAAGAAAGAAAGAATAAGTGTAAAGAAAGAAAGATGGATGGATAAATAGATAGAGATTAGTGCATTCAGCAGAGACGTTTATCCAAAGTGACAAAATGATTATTATATTTTTAAAGAAAAGAGCTAGAAAGGAAAAGAGTTTAATAAAAAGATAAAAAGATAAAAAAGAGGTAAAAAGAAAGATAAAAAGATAAACAGATAAAAAAATAAAGAGATAAAAAGAAAGATAAAAGATAAATAGTAGTAAGATAGGTAGGTAGAGATGAATGCAGAGATTTATAGAGAGTGAGTGTCTGTTCATGTTTAA